>NW_016107521.1:3409774-3421427 GCF_001604975.1 Cebus imitator | reverse complement strand
ATGTTGACCAGGATGGTCTCGATCTCTTGACCTCGTGATCCACCCGCCTCGGCCTCCCACAGTGCTGGGATTACAGGCTTGAGCCACCGTGCCCGGCCCCAAGTTTTATTCTTATTCCTTAGTGCCTGATATGTAAAAGCACTCACTTGGCTCCAGACATTATGATGCTTGTTTCCTTAGTTTAAGACACTACTTTCTAACCTGGGCATGGTGGCTCACACCTATAAACCCAGCACTTTAGGAGGCCGAAGCGGGAGGATCACTTGAGATCAGGAGTTTGAGACCAGCCTGACCAACATGGAGAAACCCCATCTCTACTAAAAATACAAAATTAGCCGGGCGTAGTGGTGCATGCCTGTAATCCCAGCTACTCGGGAGGTTGAGGTAGGAGAATCGCTTGAACCTGGGTGGCAGAGGTTGCAGTGAGATCCCACCATTGCACTCCAGCCTGGGCAACAAGAACTATACTCTGTCTCAAAACAAACAAACAAAAAAAAAACAAAACGAAAACAAAAACCTACTTTCTGAACAATTCTGACTCTTTTATTTTCTTTGAGAGTCCCTTCCCTGATGGCTTAATAAAGTAGAATTGTCTCTACTGGGCCATTGCATAGTACTCCTTCCTATCCAAACTCCAGGTTTAATGACATTAGAGGAAAGCATCTCCATCTAATGCTGGGAACTTGCATCTTCTAAGACAAAACATCCTTTCCTTTTGCTTTGAATTATATTATACTTATTGCAGCCACATTGCTTGCCCCATTATTGGCCAAACTCTCTTCTGTTCAAATCAATGTGTATTCCAATCACCTAATATTGTATAGCAAGTGCTCAGTTTGCATTAGTTGAACCTATCAGATTAGTTTGACAGCGGTAAGGAAGAACTGTTGTTAGGAAGATCAGCTTAGTGTCTGCGGAAACATTACAGGTCTGAGGCCATCATGGTCTAGAAAGAAATAAAAATGGGAATAAGAAGAAAGAAAAATAACAAAAGATATCTCAAAGAACTTGGTAACTGACTGGATATAGAGAATGAATAAATGAAATGTGTAAAGATTCTAAATTTAGGAGTTCAGTTGAATGAGAATGGCCTTGAAAGAGGGGTGAAATTTAGGATAGGGAACTGGTATGGCACCAGTAAAATAACAAGTAATAAGTATATTTAAAAAAACATACACAAAGCATAAGCTTTCCCCTTATATGACATTTTGAATGTCCAGATAATAATCACAATAAATACAAAAACTGCATTGAGAGAGGAGTGATATAGACAAGCAAATGAAACATCAGAGAAAAGACAGTGAGTATCAAATATGAAGGAGAAATCTAAAAGATAAACAGGGAATATGTCAGTAATTTAAATAGCAAAACTATTATCATTGGTCACTTTAAGCAACTGCAGTGGCTTAAAATACTCATTCCGGAATTGGAATGGCGAATGTTCCAATTTATAACCAGAGTTGTAAAAATGACTTGTTTCTAGTGGCCAAACAAAAGTGGCATTCTTTTTTAGCATTAGCTGGTTTTGAAGGTGCCTATAAAACCCTCAGGTCAGTATTTTCCTCCTCACACCACAAAATAAGCATTCATTGCTTTTACCTATATTATATCAGTATTCACAATGCTTTAGACAATTATCTTCAAAGACAATTGTTTCTTGCTGTAAAGATGAAGAGCTGGAGTGTAGTTTCATTTAGTCATGTGTCATATGACAGTGTTTCGGTCAACAATGAACTGCATATACAATGACGGCCCCACAGACTATAATACCATAATTTTACTGTACCTTTTCTATATTTAGATATGTTTAGATACATAAACACCAGTGTGTTACAATTCCCTATGGTATACAGTATAGTAACACGTGGCACAGGTTTGTAGCCTAGGAGCAATAGGCTATATCATACAGCCTAAGTGTGTAGTAGGCCATACCATCTAGGTTTGCATTAAGTACACTCTGTGATGTTCACACAATGATGAAATCACCTAATGACGCATTTCGCAGAATGCATCATGCATCCCAGTCGTTAGGTGATGCATGACTGTGCTTCCTATCTATCAGTTCTCAAGAAAATTATCAACAAGAGCAGCCAACCAGATAGTTCAGGGAAGTGTTTGCTTTGATCTGTCTGCTGTAGTGTAAGAATGTGAGCAAACTTTATTGGCTTTTTTTTTTGAGATGGAGTCTCGCACTGTCACCCAGGCTGTAGCGCAGTGACACAATCTCGGCTCACTGCAATCTCCGCCTCCTGGGTTCATGCAATTCTGCCTCCGCCTGAGTAGCTGAGACTACAGGCGTGCACCACCACGTCCAGCACATTTTTTTGTATTTTTAGTAGAGACGGGGTTTCACCATGTTGGCCAGGATGGTCTCGATCTCCTGACCTTGTGATCCGCCCGCCTCAGCCTCCCAAAGTGCTGGGATTACAGATGTGAGCCACTGCGCCCGGCCTTAATCGGCTTTTTTAAAGGACATTTTCCCTGGGATGTGTCAGCCCAATCTATTGTCTCTCTTTGATAAATTCTCATTTCCAGGCCACACATCTTATCCTTTAATTGTTTCCTGTCACTAGTTTCTCTTTCCAATAGACTGTTATTTGAGGGCAAGGACCAATGGTTTGTTATACTTTACACAGCTCATTTGACAAAAAACAGAAAAATGAGTTCTTAATGTTCCCCCATGAAATTATTACTAGGCTATGGTAGAGATGCTCTTTATTATCATGATATCCTCTTTTGAGTTCCTGTGGAAAGCTTTCTTTCTAGAGTTTGTTTCCAAAATAGTTTTGGCAATATAAAACCAAATTTTATCTTTTTTTTTTTTTGAGACAAGGTCTCACTCTGTCATCTGTCACCCAGGCTGGAGTGCAGTGGTGTAATCAAAGCATACTGCTGCCTTGGCACCAAGGCTCAAGCAATCGTCATGCCTCTGCTTTCTGAGTAGCCAGGACTACAGGTACACACCATCACACCTGGCTAATGTTTTAATTTTTTGTAGAGACAGGGTCTCACTGTGTTGCCTAGCCTGGAGTGTAGTGGTGCAATCAAATCTCTCTGTAACCCAAAACTCCTGGGTTCAAGCAGTCTTTCTACAAGGGCTCCCAAAGTGCTAGGATTACAGGCATGAGCCTGTTTTAAACAGTTAAAAAAAATTTTTTTTTTAGGCTGGGTGCGGTGACTTATGCCTGTAATCCCAGCACTTTGGGAGGCTGAGGCAGGCAGATCACGAGGTCAGGAGATCGAGACCATCCTGGCTAACACAGTGAAACCCCATCTCTACTAAAAATACAAAAAATTAGCCGGGCGTGGTGGCATGTGCCTGTAGTCCCAGATACTCAGGAGGCTGAGGCAGGAGAATCACTTGAACCTAGTAGGCAGATGTTGCAATGAGCTTAGATCGTGCCACTGCACTCCAGCCTGAGCGACACAGCAAGACTGTCTTAAAAAAAAAAAATGTTTTTAATAGTTAAAAAAAGTTTTTTATGAACCATCTTAATTTTATTTTAAAATAAGATAAATGATAACTAATCTTCCTTGCTACATTCCAGGTATAGATGTTATACCCAAATTGACCCATTTAGGCTAAACGCAGTGGCTCATGCCTGTTTTCCAGCACTTTGGGAGGCTGAAGTGGGCACATTACTTGAGCTCAGGAGTTGAACTCCATCTGTACAAAAAATACAAAAATTAGCTGGGCATTGTGGTGTGTGCCTGTAGTCCCAGCTTCTTGGGAGGCTGAACTGGAAGGATGGCTTGAGCCCAGGAGGCAGAGATTGCAGTGAGCCATGATCATGCCACTGTACTCCAGTGTGGGTGACAGAGCCAGATCCTATCTCAAAAAAAAAAATAATAATAATAATAATAATAATGATAATAATAAATAAATTGACCCATTTAATCCTGAAAATCTCTACAGGTAGATATTATCATCATCCCACATTTTGTATATGAGAAAACTAAGCTTAGAGAACATAAATAACTTGTAAAGGCTAACAGAGGTTGAAAGCATTAAGTGTTAGATATGGAACTTGTGTTTATGCTGCATGATGCCAAAATCCAGGTATGAAACAACTAAGCTAGGTACAGTTTCTTTTTATTCTTTTTTTGAGATGGAGTTTCAATCTCATTGCCCAGGCTGGAGTGCAATAGTGCTATCTCGGCTCACTGCAACTTCTGCCTCCCATGTTCAAGCGATTTTCCTGCCTCGGCCTCCTGAGTAGCTGAGATTACAAGCACCTAACACCATGTGTGGCTAATTTTTGTGTTTTTAGTAGAGATAGGGTTTCACCATGTTGGTGAAGCTGTTCTCGAACTCCTGATCTCAGGTGATCTGCCCACCTCGGCCTTGAAAAGTGTTGGGATTACAGGCGTGAGCCACTGCGCCTGGCTGGTATAGTTTTATCAAGGATAATATTAATTGTGTAACTCTTCAGACTTCCTTCCTTACATTCAGTATCACAAACATAGGCCAAGAAAATTTATTGAGCTGCATACTTATGACTTGTATATTTTTGGTTTTGTTATGCTTTCAAAAAAGGTTTATGTTTAAAAACAAAAATTATAACTCAAGCCATATTTGCATGAAATTAGAAGACTTAAATGGCAAGCATTTATGTATTAGTCATATTCCTGATTGCATGTTATCCCCTTATCCTTATTATATCTTTCTCATCTATTTTACTTTATGTTATTTTCCATCTTTTGTGTATTCATCTTTGTGGACTGAAACTTAATGCCATTTGCAAATAAAGCAGAGGATAAAAATTATGAATATATTTGATTTCAGAATCCCCAATTTTGATTTCAGAATTTGATTCAGAATCCCCCACTGTAGGTAACTTCTAAGTACAGTAGTAATTGCTCAAAATAGTCATAAAAATCACTCACATAATTTAGAATTCTAGAATTCTATAATATAGAATCTAAAATTATGCTTCTTGTAACTGAAAGAAATTAAAGAATTGATCAGGTAGATCAGAGACACTGTCATCATATTTTGTTGATTCTTTCCTCAGACTGATCACCAACTCCTCACTCCTTCATTCTTACACCATTTCCGTAGGTTAGGTCTTTATCATCTATCACCTCAGTTACAGAGATTAAATCTGAATACTGTTGAGTTTGTGTTAACAAGTTTTACATGATCATTTCTCAAATATCAATATTCTTACTTACTTCCTCTTCATTTATATTTACACAAAACTTCCACAATTATAACTAATTTTAAATTTTCCCTTTGTTCAAATAAGAATAGTAAAAAAGGACGGATTATTGAATATTCCAGAGTGGACAATGTTCATTGCCATACTATTGGCAGTGAGAAAATAGTTTCTTTTCTCAAATGCTTCCAATAACTACTGGCAAGTAAAGTTTTTCTATCTGTATAATAAATTCCTAAGCTATGTATCAGTTTGCTTCCTTACCTGTCTCACAAAAGTGCCCTTATCTTTCAACTTACCACTCATAACTACTTGGAAATCTTTGTCCCTCACTGATATATGTTCTTTTTCTAAAGAGGCTTTATTATACTACAGCCTTTCTCTCTATAAACCGTAATCTTGTTCATTTAGGTAACTTTCATGACACTATATTCTCCAAGTTCTCAAGCTTTTGTTTCAACTTTTAAGTAATATGTACAGAATATATTCTTCTTGAAAAATTGATGAAGATTTTAGATGTAATTTCCCTTCTCAATGACTTTCTCTCCCTGCATTTTATTTATTTATTTATTTATTTATTATTTTTTTGAGATGGAGTCTTGCTCTGTTGACCAGGCTGGAGTGCAGTGGCACAATCTTGGCTCACTGTAACTCCACCTGAACTCCTCCTGAGTTCAAGCAATTCTCCTGCCTCAGCCTCCCGAGTAGCTGGGATTAAGGCACATGCCACCATACCTGGCTTATTTTTATATTTTTAGTAGAGATGGGGTTTCACCATGTTGGCCAGGCTAGTCTTGAACTCCTGACCTCAAGTGAGCCACGCACCGCCGCCTCCCATTGTGCTGGGATTGCAGGCATGAGCCACTGTGCCCAGCCCCTTCTGGCATTTTAAAAACAATACTTCTATATGTCTAGCCACAGAAAGTATAACATAATCAAGTTTCTTGTACATAAACCATACATATTGTTTTGCAGCTTACATTTTTCACTCATTGTTTTTGAGAGCAATTTATGTTGACAAATATAGGCCTAATTCTTTTTATTTTTTGAGACCAAGTCTCGCCCTGTCACTGAGGTTGGTGTGCAGTGGTACGATCTTGGCTCACCACAACCTTAGCCTCCTAGGTTTAAGTGATTCTCATGCCTCAGCCTCTCACCCCGCAAAGTGCTGTGATTACAGGCACTGGCCTAGTTCTTTTTTTTAAACTGTTATGCAGAAGTGGACAAATTACTTAACTATTGATCTCAGTTTTCCACCACTGTTTTGCTGATCTGTTCCTTGAGGCTTCACTAAAATGTGTAAGTGTAAGTATCCCTTTCAAAGCTAAGTCTTCAATTTTTTGCTATGTTTTTTCAAAAAGCCTGTCTTCTGTTTCTCAAGGTTTTATTACCTCTTTATTTTAACAATCCCTAAATCCCAATTGCCATGGCCAAACTTAACCAAACTAAACCTCAGTTCAAAGTACTCAAAAATACCTGTTCTAGGCTACTTCTCTATCACTGGAAATGCATGATGCCTCCACTCACACACTGTCTAAACTTCAATAAGCCAAAAAAAATTTTTTAAGGAGAATGGCTTGGAGAATAGTAAACATAGAGACAAGGAAGCATTTAAGTATTACTCTAACAGATCAAGACAGAATGACATGGGCCTGAAGAGAGACAACAACAATATGGACGGAGAGGGGAAACAGATTTGAAAGACATTTCAAACAAAGAACTCATGGGCTTGGTGACCAATGAGGGGAAAGGGTCAATATGACTCCAGGATATTTGGTTTGAGTAACTGGATATTTCTGATTTAGTGTAATTCAGTAAAGCAGGGAATATCAGAGGGCATGATCACAAGTCTGGCCTTGAGCCAGAGAAGCCTGCCTGACATCAAGGTGAGGATCCATGAGCTGGGTGGATATGAAGAAGAGACCTGATTACAGATGGTAAGTGATAAATGAAAGCATAAGTGGAAGAAATTAACCTAAATTGGCAGAGAGTGGAAGCAGACCTAAGACAGGAAGAAAGAAAGAAAAAACATCAAACATAAATCCTTTACTTGCCTTCTTCTCAACCTAGGTCTCCTTCCAAGCCTCTCCATTTTTATCAATGAGCCTCTCTTTGCTTAAATTTTTCCCACTCCTTTGGCTCCTACATTCAGTCACTGCATAGAGCAGTGGGTAAAACCATGGACTCTGGAGCCATATTTCCTAGGATCGAAACCCTGCTCAACTATCTTCTGTGTAACCCTGAACCACTCTGCTTCAATTTTCCCATCTACCAATAGTAATTTACTTCATAGGGTTGTTATGGAAAATAAATGATTTAATTTTTTAAAGAGCTTAGAACAGTGTCTGTTACATACCTTATAAGTATGTGTTAGGTAAACAAATAAAGACTGTCAGTTTTCTTTGTGAAATCCTTTATATGTGTCCTATTCTTATTCCCATTTCACACTAAATCAGCTGATGTGCCTAATATTTCACAGAGCTATCACCTCATCACTGTACTAAATTGCTTTTTAAAAGGTCACTAATGACCTCTTCATGAAGAAATGAAATACTCTCCCCTCCCCCAAGTCTCCAGATACTCTGCATGAATTGATCAAGTGGTCTCTCCTCAAAATTCTCTTCTCTTGATTGCTGGGACTTCTTGGCTGCTGGAACCCTGCACTCTTAAGCTTTATTGCCTACCTCTATTTCCACTACTCCACTGACTACTACTGGCTCCAGTTCCTCTTTCTGCTTCATAAATGCACACCCCAAATTTCCTTATGTTTCAAAATTCTCTTCCTGATGTCAGCTATTCCCATGGTTTTCACTTATATGCTGATAATTCAAACTTTTACCTCTATACAATGTTTAGGCTGGCTACAGATTTGCATTTCCCACTCTATGCTGGACAGCTCTATGTGTCTATCTCATTAGATCTTTAATTCAGCATGTCCAAAAACGAATTCATAATCTACACTAAGCTTATGGCTTTATTTCTCATAATGGGATCATCATCCTTCAACTCAGAGGTCTAAAACCTAAGAATTAGATTTGGTCCCTCTCACTTCTTCAGCATTCAGTTAATTATGGAATCTTGACATAATCATCTCCAGTATACTTGTCTCCTTTCCAATAACACCATTATAACTGTATTTCAGGAATTCTTTGCCTCTCACTAGGCTGATCCCTTTACCCCTTCAAAAGTATCTCCAATAAGAGTTCCTAGCTTTTAGCTAAAGAGTCTAAATGCAGTTAATAGAAATTCCTTCTCTATGGGCTTCTATAGAACAAAATGATTTTCTGCAGTGCAAATCTGACCATATCAATCTTCTGCTCTGAACTCTTCAAAAAGCTACCCATCTCCTTTAGGATTACATCGTTCACCATCTGGACCTCAGCTGACTTTCCCAGTCTCCTATCCATTCTGTGCATAGAAGTTCCCCCATTTCCTCCTCTTCCCACACAAGTTATGCTCAGTCATTTCTCCACAGCATTGCAACTGTTCTCCCTGAAAAGCTCTTCAACACCTTACCCTCTCCAAGTATAAATCAGACATCGCTTTCTAAAGCCTTCTCAGCAACTGCCCCTTGAGCAATTAACACATAAGTCTGGTACATATACATATATATATACACACATAGGAGTACTTATTTGTTAAGATCTGGCTCCCAAACTTAATCCTGAAAACTGGAACAGTATCTTGCGACTCTCCAGTGTCTGGCATAGTGCCAGTAATATAAAAGGTGCTGCAGCCAGTGGCCAAATAGGGGAAAACCCCAGCAAAAGGGTAACCTAGCACTCAGAGAGATTCTCAAGGACTGGCACTGAATGCCTTGTCTTGGGCTAGCTCCCGTGGCTCGTTTTCTTAGGGCCTCACCTCTGGCACTTATAAGATGCCAGTGTCAGGACCCCAAGCCAACTGTTGGGCCCTCAGCTGGGGTCCTAGGAGACGGTCCCAGGGACATCCTCGGGCTCCCCACTCCAGTCGCAGGGAAGGGAAAGGGGCGGGGCGCAGCGTGGGCCGGGCCAACGGCTCCACAAGTCCCCAGGAGCCTAGGCCATCCTCTCGGCTCCCATTCCAGTGCAGGTCCCGGCCGATCCAGGGCCCCAGGGGGTTCCATTTTGAGAGACCCCGCACCCCAGCCCGGCGCTCCGGCCGCCTCCGCACTTACAGACCCGGGGGAAGGCCGCCGTCAGGATCCGGCAACGCCAGGAGCTCCGGCCCCTCGGGGCTCCGGGAAGGGGGAGGGGCAGGGAACCCGAGCCAAAGGGGGACCCAACGGAACCGGAAGGGCAGCCCTGGCCGGACAAAGACAACTTCCAGGTCCCATGGTCCTCTCCGCCAATCGGAAGGCTCGGAGGACAACGGGGCCCTAGAGGGGGAATTTCCGCGTTGTGGGCGGGGCGCAGGCGGGGTGGGGGGGCGCCGTACTCTCCTCATTGCCTTCTCTGTCTGCTACTCTGAGGATCCCTGGCTCCTTAGCGTCTGTGCGCCTCGCAGGGACCAGCTGCCCGGGACCTAGTCTCAGCGGCTCTTCTGCAGCTGGGCCTGGACGCTTTGCTGCCTCCTTGGGCCTGAAGGGCTTCTGTGCACTTAAACTTTGGTAAGTGTTTCCTGCCTAGGGGTGTGGACTCATCGCGCGGGAGCTCGGAGAGCAGAAAGCTCTCCTCTCACTTTTGGATGTGTTTTTCAGGGATCTTACCTTAAGGTTCTTCCTTATTCCTAGGGCAATCTCTTGCATTCCCATGGCTTCCGTCACCTACTTCGTGCTGACCATTCACAACCCAGCCAGCTACACGAAAGAGCTCTTCAAATGATTGTCCTAATGTGAATGTTCTTCTTAATGATCTCAAGTTCATCTCATCTAGAAGATGAGATGACCAGACTAGAAAACTTGAGGATCCTTCTAGAGTTCTTTACTTGCCAATCCACTTTACTGGTTTCTCCCCATTCTTTTCGTTTTTGGTGGTGGTGAGGGGCTTTTTATTGTGGGAAACATGCGTAACGTTTACTACTTTAATAATTTATAAGTGTGAAGTTCGATGGCTTTAAGTACATTGACAATGTTGTGTAACCATCACCACTAACTATCCCCCAACTTCATTTTTTTAGCCTGTGGATATCCAGTTTCCCCAGCCCCACTTATTGAAAGGATTGGCACCTGTGTTGAAAATCAATTTAACGTTTATATGAGCGTTTATTTCAGGGCTTTCTATTCTAGTTCATTGGTTTGTATGTCTGTCCTTATGTAATACTTCTCTGTCTTAATTGCTTTAGCTTTGTAATATGTTTTGAAGTCTGGAAGTGTAAGTCCTCCAACTTTAATCTTCGTTTTCAAGGTTGTTTCGGTCTTTCCAGGCCTTTTGGAATTCCATGTGAATTCGACAATTGGCTTTCCCATTTCTTTGAAAAAAAGCTTTTAGAATAGGGATTGTTGAATCTGTAGGTCTCTTTGGGTAGTACTGTATCGACTTACTACCAATTTTAAGTGTTCCTGTCCATGAACGTAGAATGTTTTTCCATTTATTTGCACCTTTGATAATTTCGTTCAGCAGTGTTTTCTGGTTTTCGACATATTTAATACATTTAGATGTTATTTTGAATGGAATTGCTTTCGTAATTTTCTCTTCATATTGTTCATTGCAGGTGTATAGAAACAACTGATTTTTGAATGTTGGTCTTGTACCCAACAACTTTGATGAATTTCTTTATTAGCTGTAGTAGCTCTTTTGTGGATTTGGGGGGATTTTTTAATAAGTAAGATAGTGTTGTCTGAATAGAGACCTTATACCTCTTTCTTTCCAATTTGGATACTTTTTATTTTTCTTTTCTAATAGCTCTGGCTAAAACGTCCAGTACAGTGAACAGCAGCAGTCAAAGTGGGAATCTTATTCCTGATGTTAGGGGTAAAGTTTTAAGATATTCAATGATCTTAAATCATTGAATACGATGTTAGCTGTGGGTTTTTCATAAATGCCTTTATTATGTTGAGGAATTTTATCTCCTTTCTTAAAGGGTTTTGGGTCCTGTGAAATGCCTTTTCTACATTAGTTAAGATAATCGTGTGTTTTTCCCTTTGTCCTATTGATGTGCTGTAATACATTGATTTCATGTTGAACCCTTGCATTCTTGGGAAGAATCCCACTAGTTCATGGTGAATAATTATTTTAATATCCTGTTGGATCGAATTTGTTTATAATTTGTCAAGAATGTTTGCATCTATATTCATAAGGGATATTGGTCTATAATATTTTTTACTTGTGATGCATTTATATGGTGTTGCTATCAGGGTAATGCTGGCCTCATAAAAGGTGTAAGAAAGCTTTCCCTCTTCAATTTTACAAAAGTTTGAGAAGGACTGTTGTTAATTCTTCCTTAAAAGTATAATAGAATTCACTGATAAAGCAATCTGCTGCAGGACTATCGACCTCCTGGGCACAAACAACCCACTTCAGCCTCCCAAGTAGCTGGGACTACGTGTGCCTGCCACCGTACTCGGCTAATTTTTT
>NW_016107521.1:3407207-3408339 GCF_001604975.1 Cebus imitator | reverse complement strand
TTTTTTGTAGAGACCGGGTCTTGCTGTGTACCTCAGGCTGTTCTTGAACTCCTGGCCTCAAGCTATTGTTGGTCTCCCAAAGTGCTGGGACTGCAGGTGTAAGCCACTGCACCTGGCCCTTTTTCTAATCTTTTATATTCAAGCTATTTATGTTTTTGGATGTCAAGTGATTCTCTTGTAGATAGCATTTAGTTAAATCATGTGGATTGTGTGTGTTTTTAAAATTATTTTGCCCATTCTTTTTTAAATTAAATATATTTTTTGAGACTGGCTCTCACTCTGTTGCCCAGGCTGGATTATAGTGGCATGATCATAGCTCACTGAAGCCTCAAACTCCTGAGCTCAAGTGGTCCTCTCTCCTCAGCCTCCCAAGTAGCTGGGACTACAGGTGTGCAGCACCACACTTGACTCCTTTCTTTTCTCTTTTGTTTTTTGAGACAGAGTCTCATTCTGTCACCCAGGCTAGAGTACAGTGGTGCAGTCTTGGCCCACTGCAGTCTCTGCCTCATGAGCTCAAGTGATTCTCTTGCTTTAGCCTCCTGAGTAGCTGGGACCACAGGCATGCGGTACCATCCAGAGATCTGCTTGCCTTGGCCTCCCGAAGTGCTGGGATTACAGGCATGAGTCGCTGCACCCGCACTTGACACCTTTCTGTCTTCAGATTGGAGAGTTTAAACCATTTAAATATAAAGTAATTATTGATAAAGAGGTATTTATATCTGTCACTTTTCTATTTGTGTTTTATATGCTTTTTCAAAATTCTCGTTTCCTTCATTACTGCTTTTCTGTGTTAGTGTTTAGTTTATTTTTTAATCATGAAACATCTGATTCCCCTCTCTTTTTCTTTTGTATGTATTCTATAGATATTTTCTTGGTGGTTACCATGGGTATTACACTCAACATCCAAAAGTTATAACAATCTAATTTGAATTGATACCAATTAACTTCAGTAGCATACAAAAACTCTGTTCATGTAAAGCTCTGCCTTTTCCTTTCTGCTACTGATGTCACAGACAACATTTTATATATTGTATATTCAACAACATAAATTTTTTTATGCGTTTGACCTTTTTTTTTTTTTTTTTGAGATGGAGTTTCGCTCTTGTTACCCAGGCTGGAGTGCAATGGCGCG
>NW_016107521.1:3395533-3406679 GCF_001604975.1 Cebus imitator | reverse complement strand
TTGAACTCCCGACCTCAGGTGATCCGCCCGCCTTGGCCTCCAAAGTGCTTGGATTGCAGGCGTGAGCCACCATGCCCGGCCAATATTTGCTTTTATAGTTGCCAGTATATTTGACTTACTAGAGATCTTGGTTTCTTTATATGGCTTTTGAGTGTACTTGTATTTCAACCTGTCGGTTTCCCTTCAGCATTTCTTGAAGGGCAGGAATGCCGGTGGTAACAAACTCCCTTGGTGTCTTTATTAGGGAATGTCTTAACTTCACCCTCATTTTTGAAGGACAATTTTGCCAAATATAGAATTTTCTATGACAGTTTTTTTTCCCCAGCCTCTGAGGTTTCAGGTGGTAATCTTATTGGCTAATAATTTTATTACAATTCTTTGTATGGGACAAGTTGCTCATCTCTGGCTGCTTTCAGGATTCAATTTTATTTGCCTTTTGACAGCTTAATTATAATATATTTGGTGGTTTCTTAGTATTTCCTATCAGGATTCTGATGAGCTTCTTGGATTTGTACATCATCTTGTTCATGAAGTTTGGAGAGTTTGGACCCTTATTTCTTGAAATATTATTTCTGCCCTTTCTTCTTCTTTGGAATTCCCACAATTCATTACGCTTGTCCTCCTGATGGTATCCCACAGGGTCCCTTAGGTTTTATTTACTGTTCACTTTTCTTCATTCTTTTTTCTTTCTATTCTTCAGATGGAGTAGGAGTCACAAAGAATCCGCCTCTCAACCTAGACAACAATTGTACCAGCAGCAACTCTCTGAAGTAACTATGTTGGAACTCTGGAGTCTGTTCGAATGCTTACATCTTCCAAGGGAGAGCTTTGCTGGTAAATAGAGGTTAATTTCAGTTTATGTCAGCTTTTAGTGTGATAGCAGCTACTCATTCAGTGTTACTTAACCCTGTAGCAGGCAGCCGTGTCCACATTTCTGGTGTGGCTTGCTGGAGGCTGGGTGGGCAATAAAAACTTTGTCCGCCAAATTCTGGCTATCTACACTCTGGTTGCTGGTGACTGAGGTGCAGGTGCAAAGGGTGGTTGCCACTGTCTTGACCGCCCCTCTCCCACCAGCTGAACCTGCTTCCAAAGGTTTTAAAGGAATAGCCACCTGTGTTGGTTTGCTTCCCTCTTACCCCATTTATGAGTCAGATATTGAAGGATTAGGATACTCAAAAACAATCACTTAGGCAAGGGAAAGTAGAAGCTACTGCATATAACCAGGGAAAGAAACAGGCTAAGAAAAGACCTGAGAAAACCTTAAGCTTTCACCTTAAACTGATCTTGATCCCCAGCACAGTGACAGTTATAAAAGCCTAGCAAAGATGGAGGCAGAAGGAGAATCTTATTTTCAGAGTCACCACATTGTAAGATTCAAATGTTCAATTTTCAACAACAAAAAAATCATAAGGATTTAAAGTGAAGCCAGATGTGGTGGCATGTGCTTGTAGTTCCATTTACTTGGTTGTTACTGGCCAACACAGTGAGACCCCACCTCTAGTTGAAAAATAAAATTTTTTTAAAAATCACCAGACATACAAAGAAACAGGAAAGTATGGTCTATTCAGAAGAACAAAATAAATCAACTCAAACTATTCCCAAAGAAGCCAAGATAGATACCTGACTTAATAGACAAAGGCTTTAAAACAACAATTTTGAAGTTGCTCAGAGAACTAAAGGGGCAGGGCACGGTGGCTCATGTCTATAATCCCAACACTTTGGGAGGCAGAGGTGGGTGGGTCACCTGAGGTCAGGAGTTTGAGACCAGCCTGGCCAACATGGTGAAACCCCATCTGTACTAAAATACAGAAATTAGCTGGGCATTGTGGCATGTGCCTGTAATCCCAGCTACTCAAGAGGCTGAGGCAAAAGAATTGCTTGAATCTGGGAGGTGGGTGTTGTAGTGAGCTGAGTTTGTGCCACTGCACTCCAGCAAGACCAAATCTCCAAAAAAAAAGAAGACATGAATGAAGAGTCGGGAAAACAATGTATGAATAAAAGATATTATAAAAAGGAGCTGAAATGAAATTCTGGAGTTGAAAGGTACAGTAACTGGAATGAAGTATTTACACAGAGGGGTTCAAAATCAGATTTGAATGAGCTGAAGAAAGAATCAGCAAATTTGAATATATTTCTTCATAAAATACCCGTGGAACCCTGTTCCCCTTTTTTTCCCCCTGCTTCCTTAGTTTAAGCTCTTAGGCAGCCTCCAAAGTATTCAGCCTCCTCTTTTCCCTGCTTTAGTTTTATTAGAGTGATCTTTTTAAAAAACCCAAATCTGGTATTGTCACTGTCCTTTAAAATATCCAAGGGCACCTGTGTGTCTATAGCGTGAACTTCAGTTTCCTTATTTTATCATTCAAGGACCTTCCCATTCTGGCTCCAGCCTACTACATTGCTTTATTTCACACCAGCCCCATATTCCATTCATATACTGTAACCACATTTTCTTGGATACAGAGCCACTTACTGAAAAAGGTTGAGCATATTTGAAAACCAAAATTCATTTTCTGTGAATGGGATATCAGAATATATAGCAATAGTAGGCATTGCAACAGACTAAAGTCTGTTTTTAAAATGGATTAGATGATAAAAACGACATGTATATCATCACTAATCCAGTGGCCAATATTTGCAACACCCTATCAGATACAATAAATGTTGTATTTATTGTAGATATAATATTAATGTTATCTAACAACATTAACATCTAACATATGTTAGATTCATAACATTGTATGTAATGTAATGAAACATGAAGTATAGCATGTCAGTTTTGAGGTATACTAGTCTGATATGTTTGACTTAAATTTTTATTGAGTCTTAAAATATAACTTTCTTGTTCAAGAAATAAAGGACTTGTAGGAACAAGCACAACGACTTCATGAGGAAGCAACCACTCAGATAAAAATGTTTTACACTTCAAGTGGCCTGATTCTGCAGTGAACAAGAATCTTTTAATTTTTTTTAAATGCCATAATTAAAAAGTCAAAGGACATAACCAGATGGAATGTATGGTCCTGAATTGGACACTTATTTGGGAATACTGGTTGTAGAAAAATATAATTTGGTCAACAGAATATTTTATTGTAGTTAGGTATTATATGAGAGGTTCCTGTAATATTACTGATTTAAGAAAGCCAACTGTAAAAATACCTTTAGGTTGACAGAAAATGTGAATGTGATCTAGGAATTAGATGAGAAGAAATATGATGAAATAAGGCAGATATTTTTAATTGAAGAAAGGAGATTACTAAAGTCATCTTATTTTGAAAAAGAAATACACACATAAGGATATACTTTAAAGTATTAACATTAGCGCTGGGAATGCCATGTTTTTTGTTTTTCATTAAAACATACAGGCAGGGTCTCACTATGTTGCTCAGGCGGGTCCCGAACTCCTGTGCTCAAGCCATCCTCCCACCTCAGCCCCCAAAGTGTTAAAACTACAGGCATGAGCCATCACACCTAGCCTTTTTTATTTAAAAAAATTTTTTTAATGTAATGTTTTCTTTTTAATTTTAGCTTGTCTTCATTTTCCGTTTTTCTCCAAGGAATATTGTACTGATTATATAGTACAAATTTATTTTAAAATGTATGTTAAATTTTACATAAATATTTGGGGTACATATGAATCAAGAAATACATGAAAGTATGGGCACCAAAATATTAAAAATGGTTTTGTTAGTTCAGGGGATTTTACTTTCTCCCTAATACTTTATTCTTTGAATATCTTGAAATGGGTTTTTTGTAACTGTATAAGGAGAAAGGAAGCAAAACTGTTTTCCTGCAGGGTACAGCCACATCTATTGTATTAGACAAATCACAGAGGGATTGCAACAGAACACAGCTTTTTCTTACTGTTTTTTCTCTGGTTGATTGGAATACATTATGCACCAGGAAACACTGTAGATGACTCATTCACCAGGAAAAGAGCATATGCCAGTTGGAATAAAGAAAGGGGAAGAGTAAAGAAGAGGCTGTAGAATTATCTTATAAATTATCAAGTCTTAAAAGCCAGGTGCAGTGTTGCATGCCTGTATACAGTCCCAGCTACTCAGGAGGCTGAGGCGGTAGGATAGCTTGAGCACAGGCGTTTGAGGGTGTAGTGTGATGTGGTTGTCTGTGAATAGCCACTGCACTCCAGTCAGGACAAGATAGAGTCTCTTTAAAAATAAGACTTTACCAATACCTTTAATAATCATTGTTTTTGTTCCCAACTACATTGTACATTCACTGAGGACATGGACTTTAAACTTCATTATATTGCTGTTGCTCTGTTTCACCTTTGAATGATTTTTAAATAAAAATCTCATCTTTAAGTTACAATCTGATGTAACCTTGTCCATTTCTGTCCTCTTGTGTGCCTTAAATGCCTTTAGGCAGCTGTGTTGTACCAGTGGTTTTAGGACTTAGTAGAATGAAGTTTTGACTTTTAGACTAGATTCTGTTAACTCAAGCTAAATTACCTTGCAAGACGAGAAAATCGTACCATTCTCACAGGTTCGTGATAAAGCTGAAATGCGATAGCCACATAAAGACCCATCACAATCCCTGACACACCGTGAGCCCTCAATAAATGCCAAGTGAATTTTATTACACTGTGAAGTGCTCATTTTCTTTTTTTTTTTTTTTTTTGAGACGGAGTTTCACTCATGTTACCCAGGCTGGAGTGCAATGGCCCGATCTCGGCTCACCGCAACCTCCGCCTCCTGGGTTCAGACAATTCTCCTGCCTCAGCCTCCTGAGTAGCTGGGATTACAGGCACGCACCACCATGCCCAGCTAATTTTTTATATTTTTAGTAGAGACGGGGTTTCACCATGTTGACCAGGATGGTCTCGATCTCTTGACCTCGTGATCCACCCGCCTCGGCCTCCCAAAGTGCTGGGATTACAGGCTTGAGCCACCGCGCCCGGCCCTGAAGTGCTCATTTTCAAACAGGACTTGCATATGAAAGGTGAGCACGGGATTCCTTGCTCAAGCACCAGGACTCTGAGGTTGCACCCTTTGTT
The DNA here is from genome assembly GCF_001604975.1 of Cebus imitator. Lineage (NCBI taxonomy): Eukaryota > Metazoa > Chordata > Mammalia > Primates > Cebidae > Cebus > Cebus imitator. The sequence continues at coordinate 3,401,665 of NW_016107521.1, read as the reverse complement.
AGGCTTAACAGGTACTACCCAGTCAGCTTCCATCGTCCCCAGTCCGGGTCGCAGTCACACAATTGCCTGTCCAACCCTAGACAACACAGCCCAGGTCCTGGTCACAACAAGTGCGCTTCGCGCAGGCGCACAGTCCTGAGGCGGGCTGAAGGCCCAGGTGGGGCTCGGAGAAGAGGAAGCCCCGCCTCGCTTCCCCGTATTGGGCCAATAGAGTCGCTCGTCATGGTCGCGGACCTATGAGACGAGGCAGGAGGCTGGGCGGAGGGCGGAAGAAGTCGCTCTCACGTGAGTAAGGGGGTAGGGGGGCGGGGACAGGGCGGCTGGGGCGGCTGGGGAGGCCCAGGCGGCGGAGCCTCCGGGACGGCGAGCGGCGGGCGGCGGAGGAGGAGACGGCGGGTCGGGTAGGGCCGCGTTTTCCCTCCTCCTCCTCCCACCCTCCTACCTACCAACCCCAGGGGTATTTTCTGACAGCCCCTGCGGGTAGCCAAGCTGTCTTTTCCTGCAGGGCCGGGCCAGTGGGGTTGCGCTCAGCTCCCTCGACGGGCCGAGTTCTGAGGGGAGCCGTGATTGGGGGGAGGGGGAGCTGCGACGGAGGGGAGAGGGCGCATGCGCAGGCTGGGCTGCTGTGGGAGCCCCTGCCCAAACCGGTTCCCCCTGTCTGGGTGGGTGCCGGTCTTCCGAGTCTGGCGTATTTGGCTCTCCCTGTGGTCCGCCAGCAAAGCCAGTTTGTGTCTTGACTTTAATTTTAGGCTTGGTCGTTTTTGGGAATCCGGCCGCTCCCTCCGCCTCAGTTTCTCCCCATTGCCCACTAGGCCTGTATCTGTGACATGAGCTGGCTTGGGCCTCGCTGGCTGGGGCTGCGCCTAAATTTCAAAGAGTTGATAGCTTTCACTGTCACTTTGCCATCTCAGGTTGGTCTTAATGTCTCATTTCCCCGTCTGCAATTAAAGTGTCCTTGGCATCCCTGTCTTTCTCATTTCCTTGAAGCATCTGCCCAGTACCTCATTGCTGAGTCTTTTGATTATCCGCACCCTTAATTAAGGGTTTTACGTGTTGAGCCAAAGGATAACCTCCAGACTTCCAGGAGTTCGCTGTCCATTGCCTGGTAGTACTTTGGTCCCTACTCTTCTTACATCCAGACTGGTTATTACCTGCTCCTGAGTTTCACACATCTCCATACCTTTGGTTACTCGAGAATTCTCTTTTTTGGAAACAAATGTCCTAAGAGATCGTGTTGAGTGATCATGCTACTAGTGTTCCCGCTACTAGTGCTCCATTAGTTTAAAACCATGTTCCAACTTGAATTTGAGATCTTTTGACTTGTTGGCTCTTTATCAGTTCCTTTGATATTTCCATTCAAATCAACAAACATGTGCCTGGTGTAGTTAAGTACATAGTGAGTGTGAGTTTCCAGCTGTTTTCGTTTCAGAAAAAAAAAGACAAAAGAAGGGAAGGTGAATGGAATTGTGTTTGTAACATTAAACTGATGTTTGAAAAGTAGTTGGGGAAGAAAGTTTAAGTACCAAGGAGGACATATCTAACTTTTTTTGTTTGTTTTTTGTTTTGTTTAAACGGAGGAAGCTTAAGTACCAAGGAAGGCACATCTAACTTTTTTTTTTTTTTTTTAAACGAAGGACCTGTTGCCTTAATTCAAGTTTGTATAAGGTGCTATTTAATATGTATTGAAGACTTAACTAGCGCTTTCTTACAAAAACTGAAAATAGGGGCCAGGCACAGTGGCTCACGCCTGTAATCTAAACGCTTTGGAAGGCTGAGGTGGGCGGATTACAAGGTCAGGAGTTCGAGACCAGCCTAGCCAATATGGTGAAACCTCATCTCTACTAAAAATACAAAAATTAGCTAGGTATGGTGGCGGGTGCCTGTAGTCCCAGCTACTCCTGTGGCTGAGGCAGAAGAATCGCTTGAATCCCAGAGGCGGAGGTTGCAGTGAACCGAGATCAGGCCACTGCACTCCAGCCTAGGTGACAGAGTGAGACTGTGTCTCAAAAAAAAAAAAAAAAAAAAATTCATGATTGATTTGTATGTATTGGTAACATTTAAAATTCACATGTCATATGTCACTTTAATTGGAGATATTGTTAGATTTATAATTAAAGTTGAAATATTAGTGGTGTGAGTTGGTTCATGCTTGTAATCCCAACACTGGGAGTCTGAGGTGGGAGGACCCCTTGAGTTGAGTTCAAGACTGCAGTGTGCTGTGAAATGAAAGCCACACTTTGTTTTAATTGTTTCAGTGTTATAATTCAGTTTACAGTTAACTCATTGACATTAACAGATACGTATTGGTTTGGAAAGTTAACTTATCAGCTATGTGCATTTTGGCATTTTTGGCATAGTATTTTGTTTGCAGTTTACAAGTGTTAAATAGTAATGTAGTGGGAACAGAGACACCTGTTTCCTGCATATTGAGAGAAGTGTATTCACATTATCTAAATGAAGGGACATGGTTTTTCACACAGTGTATTAATAACTGAACTTTGTAGCCCAACTTCTTTTAAAGAAGTCTTGTTTTTTTGTTTTATTTTTTTGAGATGGAGTCTTGGCCTGTTGCCCAGGCTGGAGTGCAGTGGTGCAATCTTGGCTCACTGCAACCTCCACCTCCTGGGCTCAAGCAATTCTTCTGCCTCAGCTTCCTGAGTAGCTGGAATTACAGGCCCGTGCCACCACGCCGGGCTAATTTTTGTATTTTTAGTAGAGATAGGGTTTCACCATGTTGGTCAGGCTGGTCTTGAACTCCTGACCTTGTGAAGGTCTTTGTTTTTTATTCATTGTATTTCCAGCTAAAGGAAAGCCTCCTTTGGAGTTCTCATTATTTCCCAGTAGTTTTAACAAGGAACCTTTGAATACAGGTTTCAGAAAATAGTTTAAATCGGTGCTACAGTTGAATATCTTTGTAAAAACACTGGTTTGCTAAGGTTCTGACATAGGCCTGCCCATAATGTTATCTTTGTAATTTCAATATAATCAGATACTAGATTTCTCAAGCATGTAGAATAAATGAATGCAATACTTTTTTTTTTTTTTTTTTTTTTAGGAGATAGGGTCTTGTTCTGTTTCCCAAGCTGGAGTGCAGTAGTGCTAGCGTAGTTCACCTCAGCCTTGAACTTAAAGGCACCAGTGATCCTCCTGCTTCAGCCTCCCAAGTAGCTAGGACTGTAGCTGTTTGAGAGGCTGCAATATGCAGTTAATTTTGGGCTTGGGTGCAACATGTCACCACACCCAGTTAATTTTGCTGTTGTTTGTAGAGACTGAGTTTCACTGTGTGCCCCAGGCTGTTATCAAACACCTGGCCTCAAGCAATCCTCTCACCTTGGCCTCCCAAAGTGACAAAACTCTTAATCTGTTTTTAGCGAGACTCAGGGATCGTTCCTATAGTTTATAATCCTTCTTGGAGATAGAACTCAAATATTTAAGAAGTGCTAATTTAATATACGTAAAGCAGTTTGGCATGACATTTTAGTGCTTTGTATGTAGTGCCTTGTTTTACTGATTTTCCATAGTTATATCTCAACGGTAATAAACTCAAGGCTGAGGACTTGATGCCCCTGGGTATACCTGAAAAAAACACCATGTAAAAACATCACAGCTGTTGCTTTTCTTTAGCATAAACCAGTTACCTAGTCATCCCTACCACCCTCACCCCTCTGTTTTGTATTGATCCTGAGATCATTATTCTTCCTCAGAAACTTGTAAGTCAAAACAATATTGGATAGACATTTAAGCTTACATTGTAACCATTCACGTTGACCCTAACAGCCTTGTTTCTCTTCATGTGCAAAGACTGACCAAATATGGAAGTGTCAAGTCTTGAACATATTAGCTTATAGAATTTGGCTTGCAAGTTTCCCTCCTCTTTCCATATCAGCCATAATATTCTGAGGCATTCATCAATGAGAATTTTTTGAAGGTTGTTTTCTATCAGAGTAGAGCTCTGTAAGTCCTAATTTCCCCCCAAAATCCCTTTTTCTGATCGCTATAGAGTAAAATAAAGCCCTAAACCTACTTTTAAGCTCCTGCCCAGCATTAAATAGTATGTATTACCTTGGCTGTAAAGTATGAGAAATATATCTTCTTAATTGTGTACCTCCAAAAATTATTGCACAGTTGTTAAATATTTTCTGTTAAGGTTGCATCAGCATTTGTGTTATAAACTACTATTCATTCGGTTCTGTAAGTCTTTGTGGAATAAATTTTTCTCTGTACCTAAATCTGGCATTTCTTAAGGTACATTAACAAATGAATTTCTGTGGTAACTTTAACATAATGTTACTAAGTCAAAGCTTAACAACAATTCGTCTGTTTTAAAACTTTGTCCCTTTTTCCCTTATTTATACATTTTGGTAACTATAACCAACAACCTATGGTTTATATTTTTTTTCTCCATTTTCTGAGGGTGACCTTTTATCAGTTAAGGAATTGATATGCAGAATCCTTCTTTGGGAATATATTTTATTCTCTAAGACTAGTCAAGTGCAGTAGCGAGAAGGGGAAAAAGAGTAGAACAAGGAGTTTGTTCTGTAACTGACTGTGAACAATCAATTGAGATAACTCACTACCTTCAGACTAGCTTTGGGAATATATTTTAAATGTCATCAAGGGTAGTAAGAGACAGCATACTGGACGGCACAGAAAACGTGTATCTTCTGCCAGACATTCATGGTTTGCCTGCATGCATTCCCCTGAAAATCAGACAGGTCATAGAAAACACAAATTATATTTCTGCATTTATCTTAGACTTTGATCATCTACTGAATCGTTTGCCTGCTTAGCATTAAATTCATGTAGATTAAAGAGAAGTGAATAATATGTTTTAGATCTAAGTGCAAACAGATGCATATTCTGAGTGGAATAGATTCATTTTCTTAATTGTAGATGAGAAGGAACTATAATGATTAATTTCCTAAAAAGAGGAAAAGTCTTTGGCTAACCCTGCATTGCTTAAAAAATTCATATTTTTATATTTATTAAGTGCTAATGTAAATTATACTTTAGAAATCTGTTTAGAAAAAGTAAAGACAACGATTTTCAAAATCTGTACTGGCAAGGTCAGGCATATAATCTGACTTTGTGAATGAGTAGTACATTAACATTAAGCTAACTTTCCCTGTGTTCCCAGGGATAGTTTCTATTGTGGACATGGCATCCAAATAACTAACAATTTAAATATTTAGTTTCACAGATATTGTGTTGAAATGGCATCAAGCCAGCATATGTAGAGTTCTGGAAAATATTGAAGTTTGTTTCCTGAAATATCCACAGGAACATGGGAAAACCACTTGCAAGATTTTATTTTTTCAGGTGTCAACATTATTACACTCATAATTAACAGAGTTAAATGAATTGTTGTATGCACATTTCATCCCTACTTCTTACCTCTTGTACCTTTCATTAGAAGTATGAAATATGATATAGTAGGGAGAGTATGAATTTTGGGATCAGAAAAACATGGATATCCCATCTTGTACTTCCTTAGTATATATGTCTGAGGATACGCTACTTAATCAGAGTATGTTTTCTCAGAGTGATCAAGTAGCTTATGCTCAGAAACTTCATTTTTAAATATGGAGCTACTTAAGTCTACCTCACGGAACTGGAATAGAAAGTACCTGATATTCCCCCCCTTTAAAGATCATATAAGTTATAATTATTTTGAAACTTTTATTGAAGGATAAATGAGGTATACATACAATGAAATAGTATTTAGCCTTAAGGAAGGAAATTCTGACACATGCTACAGTATGAATAAACCTTGAAGACATCATACTAAATAAACCAGTTACAAAATGATAAATAGGTAATTCCACTGCTTATTTGATGCACTTAGAGTAGTCAAATTCTTAGAGACAGAAAGTAGAATAGTGGTTTCTGAAGGAGGGGGAGAATAGGGAGTTAGTGTTAATGGGCACCGAGTTTCATTTGGGGAAGAAAGGAAATGTTCTAAGGATAGATGATGGTGATGGTTGCATGACAATGAGAATGTACTTAATGACACAGAATTGTATACTTCTGTGGCTAAGATGGCAATGTTTGTGTTACGTATACTTAACCACAATGCAAAAAAATTATAAATTACAAGTTTTTTTTTTTTTTTTTTTTTTTTGAGATGGAGTT
>NW_016107521.1:3376700-3394323 GCF_001604975.1 Cebus imitator | reverse complement strand
CCTCCTGAGTAGCTGGGATTACAGGCACGCGCCACCATGCCCAGCTAATGTTTTGTGTTTTTAGTAGAGACGGGGTTTCACCTTGTTGACCAGGATGGTCTCAATCTCTTGACCTCGTGATCCACCCGCCTTAGCCTCCCAAAGTGCTGGGGTTACAGGCTTGAGCCACCGCGCCCGGCTTGCTTGTTTAAGAGTTACACAGCCACAGGAATTGTCCTGCTACAGCGTCTTTCAGACTTGATTCTTTTGCTGCTTTCTGTCTTGTTCTTTTCTGAACAGAGAGTAAACTTACCAGATCTGTGTTTTAGAAGGGTACAACTCTGAGCAGCATAGAGGATAGACTGGAATGGGGAGAGGATGGAGATAAGTATATCAAGAAGGAAAGAGGTGCAGTTCAGAAAAGGACAGAGACACCTAGATGCCTGGGTTAGGATCAAGTTCCAACAATTTTCTGTGTGAACTTAAGCAAGTTACTCAACCTGCCCAAGCCTCAGTTTGTCTGTCATTTGAAGTTAATACCCATCTGGCAAGGTTAGTGTGTAGATTAGTAATAATGCATGTAAAACTTGTTGGTACCATTTTGGGCATATAATTGACACTCAAGAAGTAATAAGTATTGTTTTGTCTTTAGATTTAGCAATCATCTCGCTTAAGATTCCCCAAAACTGTACCCATTTCTTCAATGGTTGAGCTACAAAAGTGATGGGGATTGAGAGGGAAGTGATTAGTGTTTGGTCCAAAGGGAACCCAAGGTATCTTCTTTTGTGACTGTGTTGTTTACCTGTTTTTTGGTCATGACAGTTAGGGATTTGATGAAGAGTCAGTCAGGTACACCCAAGGATAGTTGAAGTCTGTTCATTTTAATCATCATCCCTGTCCACATCCACAATACATGTATGTAGTGTAGCATGTTTGTCATTTATCTTCCTCATATTACTTAGACCCTACTAAACAGCAATGAAGTATATTCAACCAAATTTATTGAACACTGCCAGTAAGTAAGGATATGAAATTAATATGAATAAAACATAAGAGCCCTGTCCACAAGTAGTTCAGGGAGACCGTTTGTGCCCATTATATTCCCAGCATTTGACATAGTGGTTTATAGTCAGTAATTGCTTCTGGAATGAATGAATTGATCAATATAGTGGAGTAGAAAAGTGTTGGGCCGGGTACGGTGGCTCACGCTTATAATCCCAGCACTTTGGGAAGCCAAGGCGGGTTGATTACCTGAGTTCAGGAGTTGGAGATCAGCCTGGCCAACATGGCAAAACCGTGTCTTACTAAAAATACAAAAATTAACAGGGCATGGTGGTGGGCACCTGTAATCTCATCTACTCAGAAGGCTTGAGACAGGAGAATTGCTTGAACCTGGGAGGCAGAGGTTGCAGTGAGCCGAGATCACATCATTGCACTCCAGTCTGGGCAAGAAGGCAAGACTGTCTCAAAAAAAAAAAAAAAAAAAAAATGGAAAATAAGTGTTGATATTATTTTACTGTGTGGTAAATGGTATAATTCTGTGATAGAACTGAAAACAAAAAAGACTGAGGAGCCCTAGAAGAAACTAATGAACACTGCAGAAGGGAAAGAGGGAGGTTGAATACTTGATTGTATCATTAGTTTGCTGTTGGTGGTGAAAGACTGGTAAAACAAAAAGACATTCAGCTGAGCAAGCAGCATATGAAAAAGCTTGAAAGCATTAACATGCGTGACATATTTGTATGTATGTTGTGGTTTGACAGAAGAAGATAAGACTAGAATGGAAATTGGCTCCAGATTTTGAAGAACTCAGTAATATAAGGATTTGGGATTTTATTGTATTTTCAGTCAGGAGCAATAAAAAGTTTTGAGGAACGGCGAGGGGCAGGATATATGATCAGATGTAAGTTTCAGAAATTAACTTTGGGGGCTAAATAATGGCTAGAGAGAGTCTAGAATGAAAGACTTGTTATAGCCAGGTAGAAAGGGAATAAAATTAAAGTCTGACGTGAGGGATGGTGAAGAAGAAATAGATCGGGCTAGGTTTTAGAACTAAAATCCATTATTCCAAGGGAGAGTAAGAAAGGGAGGAGGCAAGATTTATTTTGGTTTGGTTTCTTGTGATTGTTTTTGTTTTTTGGATGTTGTTTTGAATCTGTGGCTGTTAACCAGGTTAGAGAACCCAGGATAGATAATCTAGGAAGAAGAGTTCGCTGACATGTGGGGGTTAAATGGTTTAGTTTTGGATGCAAGGAATTGGTTTTGAGATGACCATAAGACACATGTAGTAGAACCCTGCTCTGTATTCTCATAACACCCTTTACAGACCTCTATTATAACAAGCACTATTTTATAATTACCTGCTTACTAGTCTGTTTTCTCTACCACTATAAGCCTGTCAAAGGTAAGGAGTATCTTTTATTCCTCACCATAACACTGTACATAGTGTCTGGCAACGTAACAGACTCTTGATACTGAATAGAAGAAAAAATATAACACAAATACCCATGTGGAATTCAAGAGAAAAGATAGTGCTAGAGTATTACCAGCATACAATAGAAAGCTGTAACTATATTAGCTAATGAGATAGCCAGGGAAAAGAAGGACAGTGATGTAATTTTAAAAATAGAAGAGGAACCTAAAAGAACTAAGAAAAGATAGAGGTAGGCAATGGATGCAAAAGGACAAGAGTTTTCAGAATAAGAAAATGGCCATTTACTTCAGCAGGTAAGATGAGAACTGAAATAATTCTTTGGGTTTTGAAATTTTGTAGTATTGATGGTTTTTAATGAAAGAGAGAAGTAAGGGGGTTGTATTTTTGAGAGGGACTGTTTAGAAGAGTGGGGCGTTTCATTGAAGTGGTAGAGGTGGAGGCATTAATACTATTCTTTCAAAAAGAAAATCTCAAGAAAACCAAAGAAATAAAGGTTAACCAAGCTTTGGACTAGGCACTAGCACATTTTGTCTCAAGAATGTCAGGTTCAATTATGAGTATCACCCACACCTCTTATTAAGCTAGGTAGGTCACTTATTGGGAGGTGGCTTTGCCTCTGTTAATTGCATGTTAGCAAACCCATGCCACTGCATGTCACTGTTGGTTACTTCTCAGATGTTAACTAGAAACAATACAACTATCTGTTAGTACTCTGTCTCACAAAAAAAGTTCAAGTTTTTAAAAAATAAACACTGATTATTCAGGAACTGACTTCCTTCAAAGGACTCTTAAAAGAGGTTTAATCATGGCCAGTTCTTTCCATTTCACTCCATTAACTAGAGTGCTTAAGAGGAGATTGAGAATGAATGTGAATCTTTTTTGAGATGGGGTCTCACTTTGTCACTTTAGCTGGAGTGCAGAGGCTCCATCATAGTTCTCTGCAGACTGTAATTCCTGGGCTCAAGCAGGTCCCTGTCTCAGCCTCCCAGGTAAATGGTTCTACAGGCACACACCACCACATTTGGCTAATTTTTAAATATCTTATTTTAGAGATGGGATCTAACCATATTGCCCAAGCTGGTCTTGAAATCCTGGCCTCAGGCAATCCTCCCACCTCAGCCTCACAAGTTGTCGGGATAGCAGGCACGAGCCACTGCTGCTGGCTAAATGTGAATGTTTATTCAGCAATATTGAGATGCATTTCATGCTGTGGTACATAATTGAGCATAAAATTGGCACTTATGTCACAGAACAGTGACTTTAGGCAAAAAGTTCATAGAGTTTTGGCATATGGGACTAATTTTCAATAAAAATCTCTAGTGATCTTTAATGTCTCTGTAAGAATAAAAGTAATGAAAATAAAGCATAATTGAACTTTTGGGTGTGATGCAGGAGGCTGTATAAGTGAACAAAATTGTCTGTCACCTCAAGTGACTTGACTTTTTTAAAAGAGAGGTAAAGCCAGATATGGTGGCTTATGCCTGTAATCCCAGCACTCTTTGGATAGCTGAGAATTTTTTTTTTTTTTAATTAGCTGGGCATGGTTGCACATACTTCTGGTCCCAGCTACTCAGGAGGTAAAGGTAGGAGGATCATCTGAGCTGGGAGATCAAGGCTGCAGTGAGCTAGGATCATACTACTGCACTCCAGCCTGGGCAACAGAGCAAGACCCTGTCTCAAAAGTAGAGAAGGAAGCATCCTTGAACTTGTGTCCACCAACCTGCTCTGTTGGCAATTGAACTTGTTACAAGGGTCTAGGCTCATCATTTCTATAAAAGGCGACAAACTGTGAGTGCCTGCCTACCAAGTACCAGGCCATTCATATGTATGTTATCTTATTTTAAATGGGCTATCTTACTGAATGATTAGGATGACAAAATGAGATAAAAATGTGTACATTTGGCCAGGTGAGGTAGCTCATGCCTGTAATCCCAGCACTTTGGGAGGCCAAAGCAGGGGGATCATGAAGTCAGGAGTTCGAGACTAGCTTAGCCAACATGGTGAAACCCCATCTCTACTAATGATACAAAAAATTAGCCAGCCATGGTAGCGCATGCCTGTAATCCCAGTACTTGGAAAGCTGAGGCAGGAGAATCACTGGAACCTGGGAGGTGGAGGTTGCAGTGAGCTGAGATTGCACCATTGTACTCCAGACTGGGCAACAGGGTGAAGCTCCATCTCAAAAAAAAAAGTGTGCATTTTATTCCTTTTTGTGATACATAAAGCATTTTTATTCGAAGTATTATTTTGCTTTTATTTAGATATTAACAGCTTAGAATGTGAAATTAGGAAATGTGTTTTTTTTCCTCAGTGATATGTTTCCTAACAACCAAATTAACTCATACAGGTGCTGTAGACATAGGCCAAGACGTAGAGGTAGTATGAAGTATTTAATTTGGATTACTTAGTTAGTATCTGTTAAATTTTTTTGAATTTAAAGTTAGTTTTTGAAAAGCTGTAACTATTGGGTGCTTATAATGTTCTTTGTATATTGTTAAATGTTTTATGTATAGTCTGTAGTAATTTTTACAGTAGCTCTATGAGATCGATAGTATAACCTTATCTCTATGGAAGCTGAGGCTCAGCATGACAAGCTCATACTATTAGTAGTAGAACTGGTATTTTAACTTAGGTTTTCCTTAACTCCTAATGGTGTGCTTCAGCATCACGAATATGACCTCTGTATATAAAAGGTGGCCTTACATTTTCCTTGGGTGGCTTTTGCTCTTTTCCATTTTTATTTGCTATTTATCCTGCCTCTTTAACAAATAGTTGAGCACCTGCTATGTGCCAGGCATTATTTCAGGTGCTAGGGATCCAACACTTAGTCAAATACAAAAACCCCTGCCCTTGTGAACCTTAGGTTCTAGTTTACATTATATTTAAAAATGGATTACTAAAATGAATGTCAAGCTATAGGTGCTATGTAGAAGCTGGGTGACTGCAGGGTGTTTGGGGGAGGAATTTTGGTACTTTGTTGTCAATGGGAATTAGAATTAAAATCTGAAGGATGAAGAATCAGAGTAGGGGATGTCTTATGATAACTGATATAAGTAGGGATTAAAAACAAATCCCTATGGTCTTGAGACAGAGGTTGTGAATGTCTAGAATTTGCCAGAAGTACAGCAAATTCTGGGGTACCTCTTCATTATGGAGGCCAGGGAATGGGTGGTTTTATCTATGTTTGTGGAGCTGATGGACTATTCCCTCTTCACTTCTGTCCATGGAGGCCAGAGAAAAGGAATCTTATTGTATAATTTTTCCTGTACTACTTAGTGTTTTGATAAACCTCATTCCTGCTGAGTGATTCAGTTACTTTCAGTTGCCAAAACAAATAATGAAGTATTTTATAAAGCGTATTCTCCTATCACCTTCTCAAAGAAAGTAGGTGGAACTTTGAGCTTGCCAAATATTCTCAGTTCCTTAGTGTAATTACCAAAGTATATTGTTTTTGAGTCCAGAGTAGGATTATACAAAGTTGTTAGTGTCTCTGAGACCAGAGCTTTAGACTACTTTCCCAGGCCCTCTGCCATCCAACTGTTAATCACATTATAAAAGGTGGATAAAAGACTTAATTAATTGAGCATGAAACCTCTCTTAAAGTACAAACTCTAAAAAAAAAAAAGACTCCTTTACACAATACTGAGTGTTTTGGGACAAGGCCCAAATTTGTGGCATTAAAAAGCCTTCACAATCTAATGGAAAGAGTAGCGTCTTTGGAGTTAGGTAACTGGGTTTAACTTTTGGCTTTGACTCTAACCACATTACATTGAACAAGTTACACCATCTCTCTAAGTATTAATTTCCTCATTTGTGAAATAGAGATGTGACAATTAAGAGGCACTCACCATTAAATTATAACACAACATAATAGATACTGTAGAAAAATCAAATGTAAAATGCTGTAGGAACAGATATAAGGGAAGCAGTTTATTTGATTCTGAGGTGAGAACAGACAAGTGGACTGAGAAGACTACTAAGAGAGGAAGGTTTTACATCATGAGTGATGAGTTGGAGCTGATCAAGTACAGAAGTGAGGAAACCACTTCAGGAAGAGAATCCTGTAAGGGTGTATATCTAAAGGTATAAAGTGTATCTCCATAGCAAAGTCTAAGTTAGTCCCTCTCCCAACATATTCCCATAGTTTTCTTTACCCTAAATCAGTACTTTTAGGTACAATTTGCCTCTACTCTCTACTGAAGTATAACTCCTTTGGGGCAAGGATCTATTTTCTTTTGTTTACTATAGCTTGTTCTTTATACATTAATCACTCAAGCATTCATTGAATGGATTAAGTAAAACGTTTTTCTTTGAAGTTTTCAACAATTTGAAGTGTTTTTTAATGCCACACTATGCATTTAGATTTGGTCTTACTGAGATGTGTAATAGCTGTTAAGCAGAGAAATTAGCTTAAATAAAAGGCAGCAGAGAGTCCAGGATTCTAGCCTTAGCTGTGCCATGCCATTAACTGGTTAAATGACCTTCTCTTGGGGTTGCCATTTATTTATCTAACAGTATTGATTTGTAAGTTTTTTTTTTCCCCTTCTTTTTACTGTGCCATTTTAGACTTCTAAGTTTACTTCTAACTATAATACTTAGGGATTGTGTAATTTCTGCTGCCAGGTGTTTATATGTGGGCTTTTTAGGAGAAAATCATGTTTGACACCTGGTGTATGCTCAATAAATATGTAGTCAATAATTAAAAATTCAAAGTATAGGCCGGGCGCGGTGGCTCACGCCTGTAATCCCAGCGCTTTGGGAGGCCGAGGCGGGTGGATCACGAGGTCAAGAGATCGAGACCATCCTGGTCAACATGGTGAAACCCCGTCTCTACTAAAAATACAAAAATTCAGCTGGGCATGGTGGCACGTGCCTGTAATCCCAGCTACTCAGGAGGCTGAGGCAGGAGAATTGCCTGAACCCAGGAGGCGGAGGCTGCGGTGAGCCGAGGTCATGCCACTGCACTCCAGCCTGGGTAACAAGAGTGAAACTCCGTCTCAAAAAACAAAAAACAAACAAACAAAAAAAATTCAAAGTATAAATCAAGACTTCTCAGTCAGAGAAATTAAACAGACTTTTAGAGCCTTACGTCTTTGAGTTACTAGATGAACATGGAGCCATAGCTACTTTTGTTAGTTAAAAACTCTGAGTATAGTGTTATATTGTTTTGTTGATGTTTTGACAACCAAATGAAACATTGTCACAAAGTTTGCAGAGCTAGGTTTTAAAATGATAGGTGAGTTTAAGTTTTATTCCACAAGTCAATAAATAATTGAATGAATTTTAATATGTGGTACATCTTTATACTTTTTGTTGGGAATTTTTGGCATGAAACTCTTATTTGGGTAATGTTCATATTGAGCTGAGTTCCTAACTGTGATGTAGGAAGATGCAGTTTTTAATAAACTTCTCATTTCTTGCTGTATAAGGTATTTCCCAGCTCTAGAATTTATACTAAAATTTAACTGCCTTGAATTGATTTATGTTGGGTGTTAATGTAAAATTTGGCCTGTTAAAACCATGTTAATATTTTAAATTTAAGTATCAATAATGCTAGGACAACCTTATTGTGCTCTTATAATAACTAAGTGCTTTCCATTTCGTTTACAACTTTAAAAATTAGAGGATAGAAAACAGAAGGTGAGTACTTAATTATTTTTGGAGGCTAAGACTCAAATTGCAATATAGGCCAAAGAAATCCCTGTAGGTAGTTAGGGTTATTCTGAAGGGAATATGTTTTATTTATTTAGTTTTGAAGTCTGAAATATCTTGGCCCTGAATAGCATGAAATTTTTTTATTATCTGGAATTGAAAAAAAACTAAGGTATAAGTAGTGAAAGTCTTAGGAAAATATTTTTGAAGCATTTACAAAAATTTCCATATATGTTGTGTAAGATTAGAGTAAAATTGAGTATCTGGCAGACGTTCTATATAAGTATCTTTATGGTTTTGTTTTTCAGGCATTAAAAAATATTTAATCATTCATGTGTTGAGCCTCATTCTTGAGTTATGGATGACAAGGCTTCTGTTGGAAAAATCAGTGTCTCCTCAGACTCAGTATCTACTCTTAATAGTGAAGATTTTGTATTGGTTTCCAGGCAAGGAGATGAGACACCATCTACAAATAATGGAAGTGATGATGAGAAAACAGGACTCAAGGTAAAACTCCATAACCTGTTTGTTTTGCTTAGCTTTTGTAAGCCCATTGCAAAACTTGTTCTTAAGAGAAAAGGGGTATGGGAGGAAAGTGAGAACATAGAAGTAATATACTTCTTTTTCTTTAATGTTAAAGAATTTTATTTGCACTTAGTGAGTCATTTGTAGTTGATTAAAAATTTTCATTCCGATTAGCTTTCCCTAAAATTTTCGTACCCCTAAGTGTCAAAACTAGTGGTTATAGTATAAACATTTATCATTTTAGTATTGTTTTCACTTTTCCATTGAATTACAGTTCTGATTTTGTTTGGTCCTGGTTTACATAATGTAAGGGCACTGGCAGGTCAAAGGTACTATTTATAAAAATGAGTTTTAGGATTACTGAAACAACTTTAAACACCTGGCGACTCACACTTCCATTTGCTTATAATTTCTCAGCCACTGTTACTTCTTATCCAATGCTTTGTTTTTATTCTACTCGTTATTGATGTAAATAAAAACAGATTATCTGTTAAAGTCATTTAAAATATAAGTAGGTTTAAAAATATTTTAACTCCTGTTTACATCTTTTCATGTAACAAATGTTTACTAAGTAATGACTGTGTGCTAAGTATTGTTGTAAGTATTGGGGATATAGTGGTGAACAACACAGGCAAAGCTCCTTGCTCTTCTAGAGCTTTAATTCTAATGGGGGAAATAGACTAAGCAAATAAGAAAATAAATACATCAAGTAAATTTAGGTGCTGTGAAGAATAACCAAACAGGATTATGTGGTTAAAGAGTAAACAACATGCTTGTTCTTTGACCTTTAAAAATTTTTGTCAAAATTTTGAAAACTTGTTAGGTGCTCTGGCTCACACCTGTAATCCCAGCACTTTGGGAGGTTTTGGCAGGCAGATCACTTGAGCCCAGGAGTTGGAGACCAGTCTGGGGAACATGGCAAAACCCCATTTCTACAAAAAAGCCAGGTGTGGTGGTGCACACCTTTAGTCCCCACTGCTTGGGAGGCTTAAGTGGAAGAATCAATTGCGGGCATGCGGTAGAGGCCGCAGTGAACCATGATCACACCCTGGGTGACAGTGAGATCCTGTCTCAAAAGAGAAAAAATCCTTATGCCTACTCATAAATGTATAGAGGAATAAATAAAAAACAGTAAAACTTAAAATCAGTTAAAGAGTGACTGACAACTACTATTTTAGAGAAGGTCTTGAGATGACATTTAAGGTGAGGCCCAAATGAAATGACCAAAAGGGCCATGGAAAAATCTGGGAAAAGAGCTTTCTAGTGGGAGCAGCAAATTGAAAGACCACGAGGAGAAACACCCTCACTAGGACAGAGGTTGAAAGTAAAAAGCTGTAAAGGATGAAATGCAGTAATGGGCATGGGATGGATTGTGTAGAACCCTGTGGAGCTTAGTAGGAAGTTTGGGGCTTTGTTAAAAAAAATAATAATAATAAAAAGTGAGTGGAAATTTTGGAGAGTTTTGAGTGGGATCATAATCTAATTTGTATTTTTAAAAGCTTGCTGGTTAAGAGAGACTTGTAGGATGACAGCATGTCCTACTCTCCAGCAAAAGTGGTGACAACTATAAAAATAATACATTTAAGATCTCTGAAAGTGTTTTAAAGGAAATACAGCAAATGAAAAAACATTTATTCGAGAAAATTTACTACAATTTGGTCAGAACGACAAGAACCTGTTATTGGTAACAAGACCTGCCCTTTCCTTACTGTATCCCAGCTGAGAGAGATGGTAACTTCTTTTCATATTGATGCAGTGAAGAAGACAAGAATCCCTGTCCCCCACCAGCTCTCATTCTGGGCTGTCTTCCAGAGCAGGAGCAAGATACCCGTATTTATCATCCTGCTTCCCCATGCCTGTTTCTGGCCAACTGTGACTAAGAGGTGGGGGCTTTGTTTTTCTGCCTAGCCCCTGCTCTTGGGACAGAGAATTTACTTTGGGCGCAACAGCTAACCCTGGGATGTCACTCAGTTACATCCCAGTGTGTCATCGTCCAACTTCCAGCTCCAAAGCCATGTCTCAGAGATTTTACCTGCAGGGAAACGTTGGCCATAAAGCAGTCTTCTTAAAGGAATGGGCTTCATTCACGACAGAGCCTAGAAAAGCATAAGCCTAAGGTTACTCTAAAAACCAGTGGAGGTTGTGGTGAAAGGTAATTGGAGGAAGACTGGTAGATTGATTGAACATTTAGGCTTGACTGTAGACATGCTAATTTGCCTGAGAAAACTAGGGAAAGACACAGCTGGGAGGATATCGCCAAGGGTCAAAACAAATCTTAACCCTTAACCTCTGGAACTTTCACTTCAAAGATACCCAAGTTTGATTGACTTACACTGTGGAGCAGTTTATACTGTAGTGCATTGTTGAAATCATTACAGCAATCAGACAGCAATTAGTGGAATTTAACAAGCTAGACGTGGTCAGAGAAACCAAGAGTCAGGAAGAGCCCTGCCCACACCTCTCATCCCAAGGTGACAGTGAGCAATCTGAAGTCTGAGCTCCGTGAGGACCAACACCGGAGGCTTAACATTGGGGGTAGGACAATGGAATCTACGAAAATCAACTAGCCAGTCACCCAGTAAACAAGCATAAACAATAACAAATCTTGAAGTGGGGAGACCAGTACTTAGAGTTGGTACTATATATCAAGTATCTAGTTTCTAACCGAAAATTGTAAGACATTCGGAGAAACAAGAAAATATGACCCAGGCATCCTGTTAAAAAAAAGCAAGCAATAGGTATTGCCTGTGAGAGTGACTGGTTGGATTTAACAGAGTTTTCAAGGTAGCCATTATAAGTATGTTCAACAAACTAAAGGAAATCATGCTTAATGAAATAAAGGAAGGTGTGATGATAGTTTCACATGAAACAGAGAATATTAGTAAAGAGATAGAAATCATTTTTAAAAGAACCAAATGGAAATTCTGGAATTGAAAATCATAGTAACTGAAATGCAAAACTCACTTGAGGGGCACAGCAGTACATTTCAACTGACAAAAGAAAGAGTTAATGAACTTGACAATAGATCAGTAGAAATTACTCAAAGAACATTAAGAAAAAAATGTAGGAAAAAAGCAGCCTCAGAAAAATATGGGAAACTATTAAGTGTACCAACATGCTTGTAATAGGAGTATCAAAAGGAGAGGAGAAAGAGAAATTACTAGAAAAAAATTTAAAGTAATAATGCCTGAAAATGTCCCAAATTTATCGAAAGACAATAATTTATACATCCAGGAAGTTCAGTGAACTTCATGTAGGATAGATGCAAAGAGATTCACAAAGGGACATCTCTTGATAAAAATGCTAAAAGCCAAAGACAAGGAAAATATCTTGAGAACAGCAAGAGATAAGTGAGTCATCACTTACAAGAGAACCTCACATGGGACAACATATTCAACGCACTTAAACCAAAAAACTGTTAACCAACGATTGTAAGTCCAGCAGAGCTATTATTTAAAACTGAAGGTTCTTTGAAATAAAGGTATTTTGAGGTAAAAACTCAAGAGAATTGCTGCTGGCAGACCCACTTTACAAGAAACACTAAAGGAAGTTCTTCAGGCTAAAAGCAAGTTACTCTAAATGATTTTAATCCATGTGAAAAATTAAAGAGCACCAGTAATAAAAGATACTATAAATGCATATTTTCTCCTTTTCTTCTTTTTTATGTTGTGTATGTCTATCATGTATATCTGTATAGGCACTTAACAGCTATAAATTTCTCTAAGAACTGTTTAATCTGTATCCCATAAAGTATACTAGGTATCCTAAGTATACTAGGTATCCTTAGTATACTGCAGTATTATATACTGTGTATGTAGTATGTTGTTGGGCCTATATGTGGAAATGTAATATATTTGCCAGTAATAGGAAAAAGGAGATAAAATAGGTACAGATCTGGGCTAGGAACTAATTCCATATAGTAAGTCAAATTCATAAGAATAAATGAAGAAAACCAGAAATGGTAAATAAGAAGGTTAATATAACAAAAACTGTAAATATACATTGGTTCTTCTCTCAACTTCTTTAAAGGTATATATAAAATTATATAAAGTAATAATTGTGACAGCATATTGTTGGACTTCTAACATTTATAGATATAATATGTATAACAATACCACAAAAAGCGGGATGTATAGAGCTATGTATGAACAATGTTTCTATTTCTCAATGGAATTGAGTATTAATCATATGCTTATTCTGATAAATTAAGATGTAGATTGTTTCAAGTCCAACAGAACTTAAAGATTTTTTTTTTTTTTTTGATAAGGGTGGTCCCAGCACTTTGGGAGACTGAAGTGAGTGGATTGCTTGAGCCCAGGAGTTCAAGACCAGCCTGGGCCACATGGTGAAACCCCATCTCTTAAAAAAAAAAAAAAAAATACATTGTAAGTTCCTGGAGGAACTACCAATCTTTTTATTACTGCATATGTGGAAAAAACATGTGGAAAAAAGTCATTAAAGAAATGTAACTGCTGTATTAGAAAATATTTACTAAGCCCAAAAGAAAGCAATAAAAGAGGCACAAAAAGACAGGAGACAAACTAAAGAATGGTAAAGTTGGCAGTCCTGAATCCAACCAGATGAATAATAATATTAAGTGTAAATAGATTAAGCAACATAATCAAAAGGGCAGATACTGTTAGATTGGATAAAAATACATGATCCAACTATATGCTGTCTGTAAGATATACTTTAGATTTAGAGATACAAATAGATTTAAAATAAAAGGATGGAAAAATGTAATGCAAACAGCAATTATAACAAAGCATGGCTGGGCACGGTGGCTCATGCCTGTAATCCCAGCACTTTGGGAGGCTGAGGCAGGTGGATTGCCTGAGGTCAGGAGTTCAAGACCAGTCTGGCCAACATGGTGAGACCCTATCTCTATTAAAAATACAAAATAATTAGGCATGGTGGCATGTGCCTGTAATCCCAGCTACTCGGGAGACTAAAGTAAGGGAATTGCTTGAACCAGGGAGGTGGAGGCTGCAGTGAGCCGAGATCACACCACTGTACTCCAGCTTGGGTGACAGAGTGACTCCTCTCAAAAAAAAAAGGTTGGAGTGGCTATTGTGATTTTAGATAAAATAAGTCTATTTTATGAGAGATAACATATGAATAATGACATTTTATAATCTTAGAAGGATCAGTCCATCACAGACATCTGACAGTTACATACCCAATAGCCAAGCACCAAAATACTGACAGAGATGAAGAGAAAATGGACAATTCAAGAATAATTGTTGGCCGGGTGTGGTGGCATACGCCTGTAATTTGGGAGGCTAAGGCAGGTGGATTGCTTGAGGTTAGGAGTTTGAGACCAGCCTGGGCAACATAGCAAGGCCCTGTCTAATTTAAAAAAAAAAAAATGTGTTGAAGATTATAATACCCTGCCTTCAATAATGAAGGGGACAACTAGGCCGATCAAGAAGAAAATAGAAGGCTTGAATAACACCGTTGACTAACTAGAGCTAACAAATCTCTGTAGAACACTCATCCCAACAATAGCAGAGTATTCGTCTTTTCAAGTGCCCCCAAAGTATTAATCCAACCATAATGGCAGGAGACTAGAAATCAATAACAGAAGTAAAACTGAAAATTTGCTAAAATGGGGAGATTAACATACTCCTGAATAAGAAGTCAAAGAAGAAATCAAAAAGGGAATTAAAAATACTTGAATGAATGCAAATACAGTATACTAAGACTTATGGAATACAGCTTAAACGGTTCTTTTTTTTTGAGATGGAGCCTCTCTCCGTCACCCAGGCTGAAGTGCAGTGGCGTCATCTCGGCTCACTGCAACCTCCACCTCCCGGGTTCAAACGATTTTCCTTAAACAGTTCTTAGGGAAATTTATAGCCGTTAAGTGCCTATGTTGAGAAAGAAGAAAGACCTAAACTTAATGTCCTAACCTTCCACCTTAAGACACTAGTAAAAGAAGGGTACACTAAGACTAAAACAATCAGAAGGAAGGAAAATAAAAGAATAGAAATTATTGAAACAGAAGAGCAGTAGAGAAAAATAAGTGAAACCAAAAATTAGTTCTTTGAAAATACCAACAAAATTGACGAAGCTTTAATTAGATTGACCATAAAAAAGGAAGACACAATTTACTAGATCATAAACGAAAGGGGATAATACTACTAATGTTATATAGAATTATAAAGGAATATTAGAATGTGTGCTAATCAGATATTTAGACGAAATGGACAAATTTGTAGAGCGACACTGACAAAACCTATAAAATAGCCTGACCAGATCTGTAACAAAGAGATTGAATTGGTAATAATAAAAAAAGTACCCCAAAGAAAACCGTGGGCTCAGGTGGCTGTACTGCTAAATTCTACCAGATACTTAAATAAGAATTAATATCTATTCTGCACAAACTCTCCCCTGCAATAGAAAAGTAGGAAATACTTTCCAACTTACTCTGTGAGAACACTATTACCCTGCTACCAAAATCGGACAAAGACATCAAAGGGAAACTGCACCCAACGTCTTTAATGCATATGGACACAAAAATCCTTAAAATACTAGCAAAGTGAATTAATCTGGTATATAAATATAAAAAGGATTACATACCATGATCAAGTGGGAGTTATTCCAGGAATGTAAGGTTAGTTTAACTTCTGAAAATTATTATACACCATATCTATAGGATAAAAAGCAAAACCTACATGATCATCTCTGTAGATGCAGAAGAAGCATTTGACAAAAAAGCAACACCTTTTCAGGACAAAAAGAAATGAAAAACTCATACTAGAAATACAATGGAACTTCTCAACCTGATAAAGCACATTTACAAAGAGCTCACAGGTAAAGTCATACTTAATGGCGAAAGACTGGACTCTTTTCCCCCCAAGTTTTAGAATAGGACAAGGAGGTCTGCATTCACCACCACTCTTCAGCATTGTGCTAGGGCCAGGTACAGTGGCTCATGCCTGTAATCCCAGCACTTTGAGAGGCTGAGACAGGAGGATCGCTTGAGCCTAGGAGTTTGAGAACAGCCTGGGCAACATGCAGAGACTCCATCTCTACAAGAAAAAAAATTTAGTTAGCTAGATATGGTGGCATGTGCTTGTAGTCCCAGTTATTTGGGGGGCTGAGGTGGAAGGATCGCTTGAGCCAGAGAGGTCAAGGCTGCAGTGAGTTGTGATCATACCCACTGCACTCCTACCTGGGCAACAGAGGGAGACCCTCTCTCTACTTAAAAAGATTATCAAGAAAAGTGAAAAATAAAAAAACATGCAATGAGAGAATTTATGATAATAATAGTTCTAGGAAATATAAAGGACTAAACCATCAACTGCTGAATGGATAAACAAAATGTGGTATGCAAGGAATATTAGTAAACCATGAATTCTGATACATGCTACAACACAGATGAACCTTGAGAACATTATGCTGAATTACAGGTCAGTCACAAAAGACTGCAAATTACATAATTTCATTAATATGAAATATTCAGAATAGGCAAATATTTAGAGACACAAAATAGATTAGTGGTTGCTTAGGGCTGGTTGGGGGGCTGGGGAGAATAGAAAGGTGATACTTAAGGGTATATTGTGCTGCTTTTTAAAATTTTTTTATTAAAATTTTTTTTATTTGAGATGGAGTCACACTCTGTCTCCCAGGCTGGAGTGCAGTGACTTGATCTCAATTCAGTGCAACCTCCCAGGTTCAAGTGATTCTCCTGCCTCAGCCTCTCAAGTAGCTGGGATTACAGGCATGCACCACCATGCCTGGCTAAATTTTGTGTTTTTAGTAGAGACAGGGTTTCACCATGTTGGCCATGCTGGTCTCGAACTCCTGACCTCAGGCATTCTGCCTGTCTCGGCCTCCCAAAGTGTTGGGATTACAGGCGTAAGCCACTGCGCCCAGCCTATGCCACTTTTTGAGGTAATGGAGATGTTTCAAAATTGATTCTGGTAGTTGCATATATCTGTGAATATACTTAAATTATTGAACATACATGTTAAGTGAATGAATTGTATGGTTTGTGAATTATATCTCAATCTTTTCTAAAAAGCTCCCTGGACAATTAGCAGGAAAGGGGCAAGAGTGGTAGCAAGGAGAGCAAGGGTAAATGTGCACTGATTCAGGATATGTTTTGGTATTAATGTGGGTAAATTAGATGTAGGGTATGAGGTAAAGAGAAGTAGATGATTCCTAGATTTTGGCCTGGGCTGTTTAGCCTAATCCTGGACTAAACAATAACACCATTACCTCAGTAATGCCACTTACTGACATGGGAAAGAGAAAGGTAAGTCCAGAATTGGGGCAGGAGAACATATTACTTTTGAGATGACTGTTAGTTGTTTCTTTGAAGGTGTCAGGTAGGTAGTTTGGTAGTTGGATGTATGAGACTCATGCTAAGGAGAGGTTGGTTGTAATTGCCATCAACAGTATTTACGTGCCATTAAAAGCTATGAAATTATGGCTGGGTGCAGTGGCTCATGCCTGTAATCCCAGCACTTTTGGAAGCCAAGGCAGGCAGGTCACCTGAGATCAGGAGTTTGAGACCAGCCCGGCTAACATGGTGAAACCCTGTCTCTACTAAAAATACAAATAGCTGGGTATGGTGGTATAGTCTATAATCCTAGCCACTCAGGAGGGTGAGGCAGGAGAATTGCTGGAGCCTGGGATTGCGCCATTGCCCTCTAGCTTGGATGACAAGAGTGAAACTCTGTCTCGAAAAAAAAAATAATAATAAAGCAGTGGAATTAGATGAGACCACTCACAATGTGAATGTAGATACTGAAGAGACGAATGATAAGAATTTGTTCTTGGGGTGCTTTAATATTCAGATGAGATGAATAGAAATCAGCAGGAAAAAAAAAAACAACAAGAAATAACTACTGAGATGTAAGAAAACCTAAGTGTTTTAGTTCATTTTGACACTGCTGATAAAGACATACCTGAAACTGGGAAGAAAAATAGGTTTGGCCGGGCGCGGTGGCTCAAGCCTGTAATCCCAGCACTTTGGGAGGCCGAGGCGGGTGGATCACGAGGTCAAGAGATCGAGACCATCCT
>NW_016107521.1:3375278-3376612 GCF_001604975.1 Cebus imitator | reverse complement strand
AGGCTGAGGCAGGAGAATTGCCTGAACCCAGGAGGCGGAGGTTGCGGTGAGCCGAGATCGCGCCGTTGCACTCTAGCCTGGGTAACATGAGTGAAACTCCGTCTCAAAAAAAAAAAAAAAAAGAAAAATAGGTTTAATGGACTTACAGTTCCACATGTCTGGGGAGGCCTCACAATCATGGCAGAAGGCAAGGGGGAGCAAGTCACCTCTTATCTTACATGGATGGCCGCAGGCAAAAGAAGAGTGCTTGTGCAGAAAAACCCCCGTTTTAAAAACTATCAGATTTCATCCCTCTCTATCTACTCTGCACTGGGAGCAGCTCTCCTACCATAGCCCTTCACCCCCTGAAAATATTCTCGTGCTCCAAGTTCGTCTCCACTCCCTCCTTGATCAAGAGCACCTCCCAGCTACTGAACGGTTCACTGTCTGCAGTGGTGCTAAAATGTCTGGAGACACTGACAGATGAGAGCCTCAGCAGCTTAGCAGTCTCACGCCCCCTTACTGCACTTGTCTCTAGCTGCAGCTTCCAAACCAGTGCCATCTCTACCTCCCGTAGTTCTTTATCCCATGTGTGGTTGGCCCTGTGTGTTTATTTCCCTGTACCTCCCCAGGCGGCCTGGGGAATGTGATTGGTTCAGGGTTTGACAGAGAAAATACAAATAAATGCTGTATTAATAAGAAAAAAAACCAAACCATCCGATCTCCTGAGACTCACCATCACGAGAACAGCATGGGAAAGACCTGCCTCCGTGATTCAATAACCTCCCTCCAGGTTCCTCCCCGACACATGGCAATTGTGGGAGTTACAACTCACTATGAGATTTGGGTGGGGACACAGCAAACCCATATCACTATGAGAGCAGAATTCCTTGGAAGACAAATGAGGAAAGTGTTCTAGGAAAGCAGTAGTGATCAGGTATGTATGATTTGGCTAAAAGGTTGGTTTAGATGATAAGTGAAAAATAATAAAATGCAGGCCTTGGGAACCCTCAAGAAAAGTGGGTGTTTTTTTTGCGGAGATTAGACTGTAGTAAGGTTAGTGTGGGTTCACTAGTAAATGGGAGATGAGAAAAGTGGAAATATATGCTTTTTCAAGGATTTTTGCTATAAAAGAAGGACAGAAAAATTGAGTGGTAGCTGCAGTGGTTATGAATTTTATTGAATGATTATAGGATATTTATATATTGGTAGGAATTATTCAGTAAAAAGGATATGTTACTAATATGAAAGAAGACCAAGCCGGGCGCGGTGGCTCACGCCTGTAATCCCAGCACTTTGGGAGGCCGAGGCGGGTGGATCACGAGGTCAAGAGATCAAGACCATCCTGGTCAACA
>NW_016107521.1:3371755-3373093 GCF_001604975.1 Cebus imitator | reverse complement strand
AACTCCTGACCTCAGGTGATCCACTCACCTTGGCCTCCCAAAGTGCTGGGATTGCAGGCATAAGCCACCATGCCCAGTCTTTTTTCTTAATTTTTAATTTTTATGGGTGCATAGTAGGTATATATATTTATGTGTTAATGTGTGTATATGTGTTACATGAGACATTTTCCTACAGGTATGCAATGAGTAATAATTGGGGTATCACCTTAGGCGTTTATTCTTTGTGTTACAAACAATTCAGTTTTCTTTTCTTTTTTTTTTTAGTGAGGTCAAGTCTTGCTCTATTTCACTGGCTGGAGTGCAGTGGCGCAATGTCGGCTTACTACAGCCTCCACCTACTGGGTTCAGACGATTCTCATACCTCAGCTTCCTGAGAAGCTGGGACTACAGGCATGCACCACTATGCCTGGCTAACTTTTGTATTTTTAGTACAGATGGGTTTTTGCCGTGTTGGTCAGGCTGCTGTTGAACTTCTGGCCTCAAGTGATTTGCCTGCCTTGGCCTCCAAAAAACTCTAGGGCTACAGGCGTGAGAAACTGCACCCGGCATAGCTATACTCTTTTAGTTATTTTTAAAAGTACAATTAAATCATTTTTACTATAGTCACCCTATTGTGCTAGCAAATACTAGGTTTTATTTATTCTTTCTAACTATCATTTGTCTTGTTTACCAGAAAGAAATAGCTCTTTAGTCATGTGCTACATAACATTTCAGTCAGCAACCAACTGCATGTATAAAGGTGGTCCCAGAAGATTATAATACCATATTTTTATGATTATAAGATTGTAATACGTTTTCTGTTAATTTATAGATGCATACTTACTATTGTGTTAGAATTGCCTACAGTATTTAGTATAGTAACATGCTGTACAGGTTTGTAGCCTAGGAGTAACAGGCCATACCATATAGCCTAGATGTATCCTAGGCTATGCTTCCTAGGTTTATGTAAGTACACTATGATGTTTATACAACAAAATGCCCAACAGTGCATTTCTCAGAATGTATACCTGTTGTTAAGTGATGCATGATTGTATTTTATAGACAAGGAAATTGAGGAACTTGTTCTCCAAATGTAAAATATTTCCTCTGTGTGTTTTAATTTTGGTACATTTGTATATTATGTAGGGTTATTATATACAGAACTGGAAGTGAAGAATTACTAAAATTGTTAAATCTGTAAGGTCTGTCGTTAGAGGAAGGTATAATAGTAATATTGGAGATATCTTGCTCTGTGGTACTCTCCTTTTTGAAACCTTGTTTTGTTTCTCAGTCCCTAGTAGAATGACTAATGAAATGACTTAAAAAAAAAAAAAAAAAAAAAGAAAAATAGGTTTAATG
>NW_016107521.1:3328490-3371374 GCF_001604975.1 Cebus imitator | reverse complement strand
TTAGTAGAGATGGGGTTTTGCCGTGTTGATTAGGCTGGTCTCAAACTCCTGGCTTCAAGTCACCCACTTACCTCAGCCTCCCAATGTGCTAGGATTACAGGTGTGGGCCACTGCACCAGGCCCTGGAATTTTTCTTTATTTCTTTTTTAGTGCTAACATTTATGCTTGGGACATACACATAAAAGTAGAACCATGAGCTAGGTGTCATAGTGTATACCGGTAGTCCCAGCTACTTAGGAGGCTGATGCAGGTGGATTGCTCAAAGCCCAGAGTTCAAGACTGCAGTACTCTATAAGCATGCTTGTGAATAGCCACTGCAGTCCAGCCTGGGCAACATAGCAAGACCCTGTCTCAAAAAAGAAAATTTTTAAAAACTTTTATTTTAGATAAGGGGATACATGTACAGGTTTGTTACAAATGTATGTTACATGATTCTGAGGTTTGGGATACAATTAAATCCAGGTAGTAAGCACAGTACACAATAGGTAGTTAGTTGTTCAACCCTTGTCTTCCTGTCTCCTTCACTTCCTACCCTCTGTTGTAGTCCTCAGTGTCCATTGTTCCCATCTTTATGTCCATGTGTACCCAATGGAAAATAGATTTTAAAAGCCTCTCACTATTCCACCCCAAAACTCCAAAATCCCAATTGAGTGTCTTGTTGAAAGGTCATTTGACAGCTAGTAATCTACTACAGGATAATAATTCCCATTTTTGAAAATATGATAACCTACAAAGCCTAAGAAGGTTCCAATATAAAATAATTAGAAAAGCTAGCTGAAATGTTACAATTTAATTGCCTAGCTATATTTACAAGAAAGTAATGGCAGTCTTTAAGGAACAAAAACAAAGAGGAGACTGAAGCTGGAACTATATATATGGGCTGACATTTGGACTGCACTGAGAAATTTGCTATTCTTTATAAACAAAATGCTTGGGTTTTGATAACTACGTTGGGCAAAAGGTAAGGCCTGGGTTTAGAGAGAGAGGTGTTGGAGCTGAGATCCCCTCATATAGTATACTAAGGGCCACATCCTAACTTGAAAGGATAGGGGAGAAATTCTCCCTGTAGTCACAGGAAGAACATAAGGAAACATATTTCTTAGCTTGGACACTAATTTGGAGGAGGGTCTTGTTGAGAATTTATGCCCACCAGGCTTGCCTTCATGTATGTTTAGAGCTTGAGTTCGCACTACTTGTATGTTCCTTGGTTGGTAATACTCCAGGCACCTTACAGAAGCAATTGCAGAACTACTCTGGAGGAACATACTTGCCACCCAGGCTACATGGTGTTCCGCCAGATAACCCTATTAAAGCAGAGCACACAACCCACAATTTACAAATACATACAAAGAATTACTATGAGCAAGTTAGCAAACCCCAGCAGAATTGAATCCCACTAGAACTTGGGCATTAGAATTATTAGGTATAACCTTTAAGGTAACTTTGATTAAAATCATTAAAGATTTAAAGCAAAATTAGAAAACATTTAAAAAGGACACAATATCAAAAAATGTAAAATTAAGCAAACTAAAAATGGAATTCTACAATTTAGAGCCAGTGAAATTAAAAGTGCAGAAGGTGTGTTAAACAGCAAATTACACATGGCTGCAGAGAGAATCAAATACCTGGAAAATGGATCTGAAGAAATTATCCAGAAGATAGCATTGAAAGATAAGATATGAAAGACCACTTAAACAACATGAAAATTAAGATGAGAAGGACCAGTCATCTTAAGTGTTCTATAATAAGCGAATGCAGAAGATGGAAGAAAATATTTGAAGAGATAATAGTTGAATATTTTCCAGAAGTGATAAAAGATATAAATCATTGGCTTCAAAAAACACAGTAAGTCCCAAGTGGAATGATAGTGAAACTGGAGAACATCAAAGCCAGAGAGAAAATAATAAAAGGCTGAGTGAGTATAGAGACGAACTGGACTCGGTGCCTGTATGTAAGATGCTTATAGCTTAGGGTAGATGACAGTTTTTAAAAATCTTGTTACAGTTGTGTCTACTAGTTTTTCCTTTCTAAAAAATTACCTCTGCCTGTTGTAGTGGCACATGTCTCTACTCCCAGCACTTTGGGAGGCTGAGGCAAGAGGATCACTGGAGCACAGAAGTTTGAGACAAGCCTGGGCAACAACAGTGAGACCCTGTCTCTTTTTTCAAAAAAAAAAAATAAAAGTAGAGAACCAAGTCACTTCAGTACTCAGTGGATTAAAACAATTAATTTCTTGGCTGGTTGTGGTGGATCACGCTTGTAATCCTAGCACTTTGGGAGGCTGAGGTGGGCGGATCACAAGGTCAAGAGATCGAGACCATCCTGGCCAACTTGGTGAAACTCCATCTTTACTAAAAATTCAAAAATTAGTTGGGTGTGGTGGTGCACACCTATAGTCCCAGCTACTGGGGAAGCTAAGGCAGGAGAATGCTACAGGAGGTAGAGGTTGCGTTGAGCCAAGATCATGCCACTGCACTTTAGCCTGGTGGCAAAGTAAAACTCCATCTCAAAAAAAAAAAAAAAAAAAAAAAAACTCCCCTTCCAAAAAAACATAAAAAAAGTGATTTCTCTTGATCTGTGGATTGGTTGGTTTTTGCTCATCTTGTACTCATACAACTTCATTCATCTGATGGGTCAGGTGGGGACTGGGCTTGACTAGGATAGCTGGGTCTCCCTCCATGAAGCCTCTCAATTTAGGCTTCTTCACAGCAGTGTGATCTTAGGACGGGAGTAGTAGCTGTAAGGCCCTTAGGCTTGAGGCTTGGACATTACACCATGTGGATTCTGTTGTTCAAAGCAAGTCACAAGTTCAGTCCAGATTCAAGGTTTGGGGAAAATAGCCTATGTCTCTTGATTGGAGCTGCTGTAGAGATTCTCTGGCCATATTTG
The DNA here is from genome assembly GCF_001604975.1 of Cebus imitator. Lineage (NCBI taxonomy): Eukaryota > Metazoa > Chordata > Mammalia > Primates > Cebidae > Cebus > Cebus imitator. Next base: position 3,368,485 of record NW_016107521.1, on the reverse strand, counting down.
ATTTTCAACATCAATATAGTTAAATGAATGCTGTGGTGCAGATGAGTGAAGGGTGCTATAGAACAGAGGATGGAAACCTAACTCAGCTTGAGGGAAGGGTCAAGGAAGGCTTCTTGGAGTGGATGATGCTTCAGATAAGCCATTTAAAGAAAAGTGTTATGTGATGGTGTGGTTATAGAAAACATAGAGGTATGGCTGGGCACAGTGGCCCACACCTGTAATCCCAGCACTTTGGGAGGCTGAAGTGGGAGGATTGCTTGAGCTCAGGAGTTTGAGACCAGCCTAGGCAGTATAGTGAGAGCCCACCTCTTAAAAGCAAAAGAAAACCTCACAAAACATAGAGGTATATTTCTTTTTTTTAATCTAGTCATCCATAAGCAGGTTTTTTTTTTTTTTTTTTTTTTTTTTTTTTTTTTTTTTTTTTTTTTTTTTTTTTTTTTTTTTTTTTTTTTTTTTGAGATGAGGTCTCGCTCTGTCGCCTAGGCTGGAGTGCAGTGGCACATTCTCGGCTCACTGCAAACTCTGCCTCCTGGGTTCAAGCAATTCTCCTGCCTCAGCCTCCCAAGTAGCTGGGATTACAGGTGTGCACCACCACACCCAGCTAATTTTTGTATTTTTAAGTAGATACTAGGTTTTACCATGTTGGTCAGGCTGGTCTCGAAACCCTGACTTTGTGATCCATCCGCCTCAGCCTCCCAAAGTGCTGGGATTACAGGAGTGAGCCACCGTACCAGGCTGTATTTTTCTTAGTAAAATGTTGTGACAACTCATATCAAAATCTAATAACTTTCCATAAAACAGAACAAGTATTTTTGATTCTTTTGAGACAGAATTTTGCTCTTGTTGCCCAGGCTGGAGTGCAATGGCGTGATCTCGGCTCACTGCAACTTCTGCCTCCCAGGCTCAAGCAATTCTCCTGTCTCAGCCTCCTGAGTAGCTGGGACTTCAGGTGCTCAGCACCATGCCTAGCTAATTTTTGTATTTTTAGTAGAGATGGGGTTTCACCATGTTGGCCAGGCTGGTCTTGAATTCCTGACCTCAGGTGATCCACCTTCCTCAGCCTCTCAGAGTGCTGGGATTACCAGAGTGAGCCACAGTGCCTGGCCAGAACATTTATTTTCTCCATCTGACTAACTATAAGTTCCTCTGAGTTAGGGATCTTAGCTCTTAGCCAGAGATACTCTATAAAGAATGTCTCAGGCCGGGCACGGTGGCTCACGCTTGTAATCCCAGCACTTTTGAGAGGCTGAGACGGGTGGATCACGAGGTCAAGAGATTGAGACCATCCTGGTCAACATGGTGAAACCGCGTCTCTACTAAAAATACAAAAATTAGCTGGGCATGGTGGTGCACGCCTGTAGTCCCAGCTACTCAGGAGGCTGAGGCAGGGGAATTGCCTGAACCCAGGAGACGGAGGTTGCAGTGAGCCGAGATCTCGCCATTGCACTCCAGCCTGGGTAACAAGAGCGAAACTCTGTCTCAAAAAAAAAAAAAAAAAAAGTCTCATACAAAGAAGTGAGTCTGTAGCATGTGATAAGATCCAGAAGCTTGAAAGAACCTGGAATCAGGACTACTGTGTGTAGTAGAATTGATTGTATTTGCTTTCCTTTTTGTCCCAAGATACAAATAGCCTTGCCATGTTTTTTTTTTCTTTAAATTATAATAATGTTTGCTTGATATAGAAGTCCAGACTGTAAGAGAAGTAATTAAATCCAGCCATGGCCAGACAGCATGGTGGCTCATGCCTGTAATCCCAACACTTTGGGAGGTGGAGGCAGGAGGATTGCCTGAGCCCAGGAGTTCTAGACCAACCTAGGTAACATGATGGGACCCTGTCTCTATTTTAAAAATTAGAAAATTAAAGTAAAACCCATCCATAATCCCATTACTTAGTGAATCAGTCATAAATGTTTTGAGCCTGTCTTCAGTTGACTTTTCAGGATAAATTCATATGCTGCTTTTCTTTCCCCTCCTCTTTTTGTTTTAAAGTAATGCTAGAAATTCCTAATGTTACCTTCAGGTTGTTTGGTTTTGCCTTCATACAGTAAGATAAAGAGATTGATAATCAGAACATCCATGGTTTATGAAGTAAATCATAAACAAATTTACTGATTTAAGAAAGATCACAGAATGATTATGTGAGCAGGTTTGAGATTAGTAACTAAATCTTCAAATATCCAAATTGGACCTTTGGTTATTTTGTGTCGTGCATTTTGACACAGCTAAAGTTATTTAATGTTAAAAGTTATAAGTAACATGCATACTTATTAATTGTTCAGGTTTTACACTGAAGCTCAGCGGTGTTACTCAATTTGAACAGTTTTCATTTGTTTTCACTGCAGTAGGATTAAAACAGTGGAAACTGTAGATCATTAGGAATTCGTCTTTAATTTTCTGGTCGTCTAGGGACTTCTCAAGCACAAACTGTCACTTCCTACATAGGCATGTTTTCTTGAGGGCCTAAATATCCCTCAGAAAAGGATTCCAAACTGCCTGAAGTAGTTTCGTATAACTGGCAAATCAAGTGGGGCCAAGATGGTATTGTTGCAGTGAAAGGAAGCAGGGACTATAAATTTAGAAGTGGAAAATTGAAACCAGGAAATGACTCTGGATTTTGCGTTTGGAACATTTTGTCCTTTGGTTCCATAAATTCAGTTTTGCTCTCAAGGAAACAGACTTGTAGCCAATTCTACCATACAGGTTATTGCCTTTATTTGATATTTTTAGAATGGACAAATGTTATTCAATATGCTGCTTTTGTGCATGAATAGTAAGTGTGTTCTTAGAGTTTTTTGGGCCACGAAAAGCAGAACTACTTGTTTTCTATGTTATTGTTTGTTTTCAAACCTCAACTCTAATAGTTAGATCAGAGTTTCTTTAAAAAGAGCTGAGAGTGGGGTGGAGGAATACCAGCACTTATTGGATGCTATTTGGCAGGTACTGTGATGTGACAGTTAAACGAGATCGTTCTGTAAAAAATACATGATACAGTGCCTGAAATACACGCAAGTGCCCAATAATGTATTCGAACCCTAATAACAATTCTGTAAGATAGACATTAACACCCTCATTTTAGAGATTAGACAGTTTTGGCTCCCAGACATTAATTTGCTCTCAGTTACAGAGTTAATGTCAATGCAGTGTCCCAAATCCAGATCTGTCTCACTTAGGAGCCCAAGTATGACTACTAAGTTCAATTGCATAGGCCTCACACAGAACAGTTCTAGTGAGAGCCATTCATATAATCTATGCTGTGAATGGTGCCTCTTGGAGTTGTGCCACAAAACAGCTCTGAGCCCAATTTTTTTTTTTTTTTAGTACCACCCTGCTATGTAGGCAGAATTATGAATAAATGATTCATCATGCAGTCTCCCTCCCTTTAGACATTTATGTCATATGTTTACAGTAGCTGCTAAATGCTAAATTGGCCTCTTTATACTGATTGTTTTCCTTGGCAATTCAGGACTGTTTCCTAAAGAACTGTTTCTTCCTTTTAATGTAGATTACATGGAGATAAACACAAATCTAAACATAATTCCTAGTATTAGTAATCATAAATATTTGTTTTGCTTTTTTTATCTTCATATTTGTGCTAAATTACATTAGAAGTCTTTGTTGGACTTCAAAATAAAGTATATTGTTTTTTGCACTGGGCTTTTGAACTTGCCCAGTATTCTTATTGTAAATGTTAGACCTTAATGACGTTTGCTCAGAATAAAGAAAAATTATGGCATTTGTTTTTGTTTTTGTATTTTAATAGATAAAGCTAAATTCATTCAGATTTTGCTTGCTATAATTAAACCAAAATTTATGGAATATTCAGTATCCAAATAGGCTAAAGTAATAATGCTTTGGCTTCCATTCTTTGCATTTGAAACATTCAGTTCAGTAAATGTGTATTTCAGGTGTGTTATTTCCCAGTCACTGTCTGAAGCTTTGGGGATATGAAGATAATTTAACAAACAATCTCTGCCCAGTCTGGTTCAAGGGACTCACTAAACAAATATTTTCTAAAACAAGTAACAATGCTGGAATAAACATATATGTGAATATTATGGTAGCCCTGAGGAGGGAGTGATTAAATAATGTCTAAAGGGGTTAAGATCTCCCAGAGGAGGTAACAGAAGTTAAGGTTGGTCTTAAAGAATACACAGGAGGAGAGGATGGCTTTCCAGGAAAGGAAACACTCCATGCAAAGTGTGGGTGCTTCAAAGTTTATGATGTGTCCTGGGAAAGTTGAGTAGTTTGATGTGACTAAGTGACTGGAAGGGTAGAATGAGCAGAGTTGTGAAAAGTCTTACGAATTTGGCTTTATCTTTTTGGCCTTGAGGAACCATGGAAGGATTTAAAAATAAGGCAGTGCTTAATCACAGCTAAGATGGGCAATTCGCAGTGGCTCACGCCTGTAATCCCAGCACTTTGGGAGGCCGAGGCAGGTGGATCAAGAGGTCAGGAGATCAAGACCATCCTGGCCAACCTGGTGAAACCCCGTCTCTACTAAAACACAAAAAGCTAGCCGGGCATGGTGATGCACACCTGTGGTCCCAGCTACTCGGAAGGCTGCAGCAGGAGAATCACTTGAACCCGGGAGGTGGAGGTTGTAGTGAGCCAAGATCGCACCTCTGCACTCCAGCCTGGTGACAGAACAAGACTCCGTCTCAAAAAAAAAAAAAGATTGGCAATTGTAAGTTGAATGGTGGCCGTATATGAAAGAGAGAGAGAGGAAAGGCAGGGAAACTACTAACTTTGCAATAGGCTTACATAAAATGAAAGAGGTTACTAAGGTATTAGCTATACAGAGAAAATAGAAGATGGGAAAAATGGACAATTTTTTTAGGATTTGTGACTTTTATGGGAATGAGAGAAATCAAGGAGGATTGTGATTCTTAATTTGGTCATGGATTGAATGGTAGTGGAACTAATTGATTTAAAAAGGATGCAAGAGAGCCAGGCACAGTGGCTCACACCTGTAATCCCAACAGGGAGGCCGAGGTGGGCAGATACTTGAGGCCAGGAGTTCGAGACCAGCCTAGCCAACATGATGAAACCCCATCTCTACTAAAAATAGAAATTAGTCAGGCGTGATGGCGCACTCCTGCAATCCTGGCTGCTTGGAAGGCTGAGACATGAGAATCACTTGAAGCCAGGAGGCGGAGGTTGCAGTGAGCAGAGATTGTGCCACTGTACTACAACCTGGGTGACAGAACGAGACTCTGTGCCCCCTTCCCCCCCCAAAAAAAAAAAATAGAAGGATGCAGGAAGAGGATCAGTGGCTTAAATTTTGGATAGAATAAGTTTGATGTATCCAACTGAAGGTATCTGTCCAGTAGACAGTTGAAGGGGTTGTAGATACAGATTTAGGATTTTTTGTATGTTGTTGGGAGTAAATACCGTACAGTGGCACAGGAGAGTCTATAACATGAAGTTAATCCCAAAGACAGGATCCTGGATGAGCACCTTTTGTAGAGTAGATAGAAAAAAGGAACAGTTGTGTTCTCAAATTGTGTCTTTTGTAGAAATCATACTTTTCTATTTTATTTTAAGTCAGATTTTTTGGGATAAAATTTACACCAATAAAATGCAATCCTCTTAATTGTATGGTCCTGAGTTTTAACAAATGTAAACTCTCATGGAACGACCAGCACAGTCAAGATGGAGAATACTTTCATTACTCCCAAAAGTCCCTTTGTGCATCTACATAGTCATCCCTCTATTCCCCTGCCCAGTCCCTGGTAACCAGTGGTCTGATTTCTGTCCCTGTAGTTTTGCCTTTCCCAGAATGCCAGGTGAATGGAGTCATACAGTATGTAGCCTTTTTGTGTCTGGCTTTTATATAAAATAATGCTTTTGAGATTTGTCCATGTCACTGTGTTTATTCGTAGTTTATTCCTTTTTATCACTGAGTAATATTTCCATTTTATAGATCTGTAACAATCATTTTGTTTATCCATTCACTAGTGAATAAACATTTGGGTTGTATTCAGTTTTTGGCTATTATGAATAATACATTAACATTTGCAGCCGGGCATTGGTGGCTCATTCCTGTAGTCTCAGCAACTTGGGAGGCTGAGATGGGAAGATCACAGAGCCCAGAAGTTTGAGGCTGCCTTTGGCTATGATTGTGCCACTGTATAGTAGCCTGGTCAGTAGAGCAAGAACCTGTCTCTAAAAAAAATTAATTTGCTAACAGGTTTTTGTGTAGACATATGCTTTTATTTTTCTTGGGTAAATACTTAGGAGTGAGTCATATGGTAAGTGTAATGTTTAACCTTATAAAACTTTATAAAAAATGGCTAATGTGACTAGTGCATTTTGTATTCCCACCAACAATATATGAGAGTTTCCTAGTTGCTCCTCATCCTGGTCAGCCCTTCCTATTGTCAGAGTTGTTTTGAATTTTAGTCATTGTTTTTATTTTATTTTATTTGAACCAGGGTCTTGCTCTGTTGCCCAGGCTGGAGTGCAGTGGTGCAAAAAATCTCACTGCAGCCTCAACCTCTTGGATTCAAATGATCCTCCCACCTCAGCCTCTTGAGTAGCTGGGACCAAGGTGTGTGCCACTATGCCTGGCTAATTTTTTAAAATTTTTGTAGAATTGGGGTCTCACCATGTTGCCCAGGCTAGTCTTGAACTCCTAGATACAGGCAGTCACCTGCCTCAGCCTCCTAAAGTGCTCGGATTATAGGCATGAACCATGCCCAGACTATAGTCATTCTTATAGGAGTATAGAGGCATCCTATTATAGTTTCTGTTTCCCTGATGGCTAGTGATATTTTCTTTTTATGTGCTTATTTGCCATGTAGGTATCTTTGGTGAAATGCCCTTTTTAATTGGGCAGTTTGTTTTCTTCTTAAGAGTTCTTTATATATTCTGGATATAAGTCTTTCATCACATATATGACTTGCAAATATATTTTCCAAGTCTGACTTATCTTTTCATTCTCTTGAGAGTTTCTTTTGAGTAGAACTTTTAAATTTTAATAAAGTTCATGTTCTCAAGTTTTTCTTTTATGGTTCATACTTTTTGTGTTCTAAGAAATCTCAATTACAAGGATTTATATTTTATTTTGTATGCTTTATAGTTTTAGGGCACACTTAGGTTTGTAATCCCTTTTGAGTTAATTTTTTTGTATATGATGTGAACTATTAAGATTCATGTTCTTGCATATGGATGTCAGATTAATTGTTCCAGCTTCATTTTTTTATTCATCACTTTCTCTATTTAATTACCTTGACAGATCAGTTAAAGATCAATTGGCCATATTTGTGTGCATCTTTTTTTGGACTCTATTCTGTCCCATTGATCTATATATTTGCCTTTTCACTAATACCACATGTCTTCATGACTTTACCTGAAACTACATTTATTTTAGAGATGGTGGTGGTATCTGTTAGGAATGCTATTGACAGCAAGGAAGAGAAAGCCCTGCTGAGAGTGGGTTTATTTTTCTGCTGTAAGAAGAAGTCTGGTGATAAGCAGTTGCTAGTTTGTTTAACCTGTTCATCCATACCAGGGTTCAACAAACTATAGTCTGCTGGCCTAATCTGGCCTGGCACCTTGTTTTTGTAAATAAAATGTAATTGGAACATAGCCACATTAGTTTGTTTACACATTGTTTATGGCCACTTTCATGCTATAAAGTCAGAGCTGAGTAGCTGCAAGAGAGACTAATATAAGGCCTACAAAGTCTAAAATATTCATTATCTAGCTCTTTAGAGAAAACATTTCCTAACTTCTGATCTGTACCATTAAGGACCCAATTTCTTTTATCCGCTCATTCATTTTTGGCTCACTGACTCTTTTTTAAGACAAGGGATCTCCTTATGTTGCCCAGGCTGGCCTGAAGTGATCCTTCCCCGCAGCCTCCTGAGTATCTGGGACGGCAGGCACACACCATTGTGCTTGGCTTGACTTACTGAAATTTTGTTCTGTGTCACCTCATTGTCATAGTACATCCACCATGGTTCCATATTCATGTTCCAAGGCAAGAAGAAGAGGTAAAGGGGATGACACTAATCATGCTTGTTTATTTTATTGGGAAAAGCAACAGTCTTCTAGAAGCTTCCCAGCCAATTTCTGTTTACATCTCAAAGGCTAAAATTATGTTATATAGTAAACTATACCTGTAAGGGAAGCTGGAAACTACTGACTTTTCTAGCCTCTCTAGTGGAGGTAGGCATGTGCCAAAAGTAACTATTATTTGCTATTAGTCCTTTTATCATGATGGACCATTCATATTAGAAAATAAATGAACTGCGTAAGTTCCTAGCCCGGTGATTCTCAAACTTTGTTGCATGTGAACGTCTCATGGAGTGCAGAATATAGGTTCTTGGGGCCCATGCACAGAGGTTTTCTTGGGTGGAGTCAAGGGATTTGCATTTTCAAAAAGCACCAGAGATCATTTTGATGCCTATGTGGACCCTCTGGTAAATACTATGTTGGCATTTTAGTTTGGGATTTTGTTCTGAGGCAGTGTTTCTCAATCCTGGTTGTGTATCAGAATCATATGTGGAGGTTCCTTTTTCTTTTTTTTTTTTTTTCTTTTCTGTTCTGTTCTATTATTCTATTCTATTCTATTCTATTCTATTCTATTCTTTTCTTTTTTGAGATGGAGTCTTGCTCTGTCACTCAGGCTGGAGTGCAGTGGTGTGATCTTGGGCTCAAGTCCCCAGGTTCAAGCAATTGTCCTGCCTCTGCCTCCTGAGTAGCTGGGGCTACAGGTGTATGCCACAATGCCTGGCTGATTTTTGTATTTTTTAGTGGAGATGGAGTTTCACCATGTTGGCTAGACTGGTCTTAAACTCCTGGCCTCAAGTGATCTGCCTGCCTAAGTCTCCCCAAGTGCTGGGATTACAGGTTTGAGCCACCACCACACCCAGGCAAAAAATAACTTTTTAAAGCAGAACTTCTGAAAAAAGATTACTGTGTATTAATGTTGACTGTGTGATGGATTCCATGCTGTATATTACATGCTTTTGTTCGTTTCATGCTGCATAGTAATAGTGGTAGTTTTGTTGGATAGTCATGGTCAAAAATAATTAATCTGAGACTGTTTCTCAGAGTGTAGTTCCCAGGCTAGCAGCATCACTGTGTTTTGGGGATTTTTTAGAAATTCAAATTATTAAGCATTACCCCAGACTGACTTAACTGGAAACTCAGACAGGGCCCAACGGTCTGTTTCAGCAAGTTCTCCTGGTGATTCTGATGCATGTCAAAGTTTCAGAACCTTGAAAGACACTGCTGAATGTTTTCCAGCTTGGTTTAGATAAAATTAGTTGACTGCCCTAAACCTAAAAAAGAACTTAATTGATTAAAGTACATAGTAGGCCTGGTGTCGTGGCTCATGCCTTTAACCCTAGCACTTTGGGAGGCTGAGGTGGGAGGATCACTTGAGGTCAGGAGTACAATACCAGCCTGGCCAACATGGTGAAACCCCGTCTCTACTAAAAATGCAAAAACTACCTGGGCATGTTGGCTTGTGCCTGTAGTCCCAGCTACTTGGGAGGCTGAGGCAAAAGAAACATCTGAACCCAGGAGGTAGAGGTTGCAGTAAGCCCGGATCATGCCACTGCACTCTAGCCTGGGCAACAGACAAAGCAAGGCTCTATCTCAATACAAAAAAAAAGTATGGGTACTGTACTGTTATAGGTAGTAATTTGGAATTGGATTCAACATTCACAAGTGATCTAACATAATTGTTGCATATTGTATTTGATAAAACTATCCAAGGCATTTGTTAGATTACTATTTTTAAACCACTCTTAGTAATCAACTGTTTTGCGTGTATACATGTTTTTTGTTTTGTTTTTTTGAGATGGAGTCTCTCTCTGTCGCCAGGCTATAGTGCAGTGGCACTATCTCAGCTGACTGCAACCTCTGCCTCCCGGGTTCAAGCAATTCTCCTGCCTCAGCCTCCAGAGTAGCTGGGACTATAGGCATGTGCCACCACACCCAGCTAATTTTTGTATTTTTTAGTAGAGATGGGGCTTCACCATGTTGGCCAGGATAGTCTTGATCTCTTTACCTAATGATCTGCCCGCCTCGGCCTCCCAAAGTGCTGGGATTACAGGCATGAGCCACCTCACCTGACCACTTTTTCCTAGTTTTTAAGGAAGAGTTAAGGACATTGAAGAGAGTTCTTATGTTTATAAAACTTATAAAGTAGGGAAGAATGCAAGATAAACATGTAAATACAAGGGAAATGTGTAAACATGTTTTGTTTCAGGGTTAGCTACATTTCTGTGATTGGTAAATTTATTACAATGTAGGTAGCCTATTGCAACAGAAAACTTCGGTTTATTCATGCCAAAGAGCAAAACAGTACTTCATAGCATGTAATATGTCTTTATTCAATTCCAGTTGCATTCCCACTTGTAATTACTAATTGCTTCAATAGGTAATCTAGTATCTTCTCTCATCTGTTTCTGGGATGCTATATAACTCTACTCCTATATGTTATTTCTTCCTACCCTTGTAAAAGTTAGTTTAGGCTCATTTGGGCTGTCTTTTATTTACTCCAGGTAATACGGTATTTATTCTCCAGTTTTGAAAAACTAAGAGGCTAATTGGATCTAAGCTTTAGTTTGATTTTTAGGTGCTTTAAAAATTTTTTAAGCTGGGTGTGGTGGCATTGCTTATATTCAGTTACTCAGAAGGCTGATAAGGGCGGGTCACCTGAGCCCAGGAGTTCAAGTCCATCCTGGGCAACACAGCAATATGGTGTCTCTTCTCAAAAAAAGTTTTTGAGACAACGTTTTGCTCTGTGAACCAGGCTGAAGTGCTGTGCTGTGATCTCGGTAACTATGGCCTAAATTTCCGAGGCTCCAGCGATCCTCCCACCTCAGCCTCCCAGTAGCTGGAACCACAGGCACGTGCTACCATGCACAGCTGATTTTTGTATTTTTGGTAGAGATAGGGTTTCACCATGGTGCCCAGACTGGTCTCGAACTCTTGTGGTCAAGCAGTCTGCCCACCTCAGCCACCCAAAGGGCTGGGATTATAGGTGTGAGCCACTGTGCCCAAAAAAAAAAAAAAAAAAAAAAAAAAAAAACTTTTTAAAGCAGAACTTCTGAAAAAAAAATTCAATTGCACTTGTGTATGTGTAGAATCTGATTTAACAAAGGGTTAAAATTACTTGGCCCACTTGTACTTCCATTAGCAGTAACTCCAAACATAAAATGAAATTCACAGAAACAGAAGTTGTCATTGAAGCCAAGAAAGAGGTCTTTATTTCTAAAGCAAAAGTAGTTGAAGTGTTGGAATTTTCTTGGGAAAATGTCAGCAGAAAACACTTGTCTTTTTCTCAGTCATAATTTGAAGCACAAGAGACTTGAAGTTTATAGAATTATAAAAGCCTGAATCAATAAAAACATTTGAATTGGATTTCTTGGTAGCCCAGCGGTTCCTACCTCTGTTATTGGAATTTTGCTTTCTAGCCTCTTCGTTAATTTTCCTAGGGTAGACCTTTTTTCTTTTTCTTTTTCTTTTTTTTTTTTTTTTTTAGACGGAGTTTCACTCATGTTACCCAGGCTGGAGTGCAATGGCGCGATCTCGGCTCACCGCAACCTCAGCCTCATGGGTTCAGGCAATTCTCCTGCCTCAGCCTCCTGAGTAGCTGGGATTACAGGCACGCACCACCATGCCCAGCTAATGTTTTGTATTTTTAGTAGAGACGGGGTTTCACCATGTTGACCAGGATGGTCTCGATCTCTTGATCTCGTGATCCACCCGCCTCGGCCTCCCAAAGTGCTGCGATTACAGGCTTGAGCCACCGCGCCCGGCCGACCTTTTTTCTTTAACATTCTCAAAGCCCTGCCCAATTTAACTTTCTGATAGAGTTTAGTCAGAAAGCCTCGTAAGTCAACTCCCTCTTTTTTCCCATGACTTTCTTTTTCTAACTCAATTCTTCTGTTAGTTTTTTAAGTATTTCTTAAGTAAGCACTTAGTGACAATACTGGGTTATGTCACTTGTGGTTTTTCTTGGCATTGGGCCGTATCCACTTGATTTTACACTTACTTGCTTCCTTGTTGAGGAACTAATAATAACCCATCATGACTCTCTGCAATTACTTGATATTATTGAAATAGAGTGCTTTTATTTCTCAGGACTATTTTATACATTTATGTCAGCTTTACTCAAGTATTTTAGAACTTTAAGAACCTGTTCATATCATATAAGTCTTCCTCAGAAATACAAGAGACTTGTATATGGCAGGAGTGGTAAAACATGTGAAAATATATTGCCTAATATGTGTGTTTCTGTTGATATCTTTTGGAAGCAAGCACATTTTTTCTTTTTTTTCTTACGGCTATAGGAGACACTAAGATGTTCTTTTTAAAAGCATTATTTCTCATCAGACAAATAAAATTACAAATATTTTAATTATTGTTAGTTTAGGACACAGTAAAAGACTTTGATAACATTGACAGGCAATCACATATATTTCTGGATATTAGTCTCAAGTTCGCTATGTACTTTTTCATAACTATATAAATTGAGAGAGCAGCTGTGGCCTTATTCATTGCAGATCTTGATTTATTCTATTTTTTTTAAAAACATTCAGAAAATATCTTTGTGTCAAAAGAAATGCTAATGATTTTCTTTAGAATATGAACCCATTGTAATCAGTACTGGGCAATCTTTCTCACTTTGCTGATTGCATGTATTTGTGACCCTTAGATTGTAGGGAATGGAAGTGAACAGCAGCTGCAAAAAGAACTAGCAGATGTACTGATGGATCCTCCAATGGACGACCAGCCAGGGGAAAAGGAGCTTGTGAAAAGGTCACAACTGGATGGTGAAGGAGATGGGCCTCTTTCTAATCAGCTCTCCGCTTCATCCACCATTAACCCCGTGCCATTAGTAGGGCTCCAAAAACCAGAGATGAGCCTGCCAGTGAAACCTGGACAAGGAGGTTAGGATTGCTGCATTGCTTGCATAACTGAAGGTTATTGTTGTTAATATGTGAGTGTCCACCCTGTACTAGGTTTTATTTAGAACAGGCAAAACCATTGTCTACATTCTCTAGAATCTCCAAATTCTAAATCTAGGGGGATGTGAAAGGAGTAAATATGTGTACCATTCTTATTTCCTTTTAAATGTATTTCAGTGGTACTGAAAGAGAAAACATGGTTAAATGACATAGGGGGAGACTTTTTTTTTTTAATTTCCCTAGAATGCTTAAAGATTTTTCAAAGAAAGAAATAAGTACAATATTAGAGAAATGGAGGGATAATTCTGGGTGAACAGATGTTTGCTCCAGACCTGAATAGCTCTATGCGAGCGGTTGCCAAGTTGAAAAAGGAAGACTAGAACGTGGGACAGAACGACATAGCATGAGTGGAGAAGGACAACTTAAAACCTCATTTAGAAAAGCGGGTGTTAAAACTATAGATGTTATAGGAAAAGGAAAGCCAAGGGGATTGAGAGAACATAATGAAGTGGCTAAGATGATGAATGAGAGAAATAATTTAACAGTGCAGGTTAGAAAGACGACAATCAGAGGTAGGAGTTTTTAGAGTGAAAAAATGCTAAATATATATTTGACCTGAATGTAAATTATAAAGTCCAAACACATTGGAAGAGGCAGAAAAGTGAATCAAATCTGAATCTGATTGAGACTGACTCTAATAGCACTATAGTTTGAGCATCCATTGTCCAAAATGCTTGAGACCAGAAGTGTTTCAGATTTCAGAATTTTTGGATTTTGGAATATGCATATTATTACCTGCTGAGCACCCCAAGTCCAATAATTCGAAATCTGAAATGCCCCAAATAGTATTTCTTTTAAGTGTCATGTAGGTGCTAAAAAGGTTTTGAAATTTGAAGCATTTTATGTTTCAGATTTTTGAATTTAGGATACTCAGCCTGTACCTGAAAATCTTGGTGTTTCTGACGGAGTTCTAGTGTGAGATTTCTGGCTTTCATGGGTATTTCTTTTAGGGTATGGCATATGTTATTTCATTAATACTTAATTTTAGCCCTAATTATTACTTGCAGATGTTTACTTGCTAATTATATCAACAAAATATCAAAGTGAAAATAATCACTTCCCTATTCTTTGTTTCTTTCAGATTCTGAAGTTTCAAGTCCTTTCACACCGGTGGCCGATGAAGACAGCGTAGTTTTCAGTAAACTAACTTATTTAGGCTGTGCCTCGGTAAATGCCCCCAGGAGTGAAGTGGAAGCCTTAAGGATGATGTCCATCTTAAGAAGCCAGTGTCAGATTTCACTAGATGTTACCCTTTCAGTGCCGAATGTATCTGAAGGAATTGTGAGGTGAGACTGGTTTATTGAAATCTTTTAATATTTACATGAGGTCTCTGACCTGTTGCATTAGAAAGAAGCAATAGTGACTAAAATAAATATTAATAGTTATTTTACTTGTGTAATGTTTCATTTACCTAGCACTTATGTCTTCCAAGGACTGTGACCTTTGTGAAAAATGGTTATTCATTTGTAATAGTTTTTCATACTTTTTCCAATCATGTGTAGCACATTAGACATTTAATGTAATGTTTTGGGGATAAATGAAATATATGACATGAGTCAGCCTAAAGATTATATTTTCCATGTTCCCTCAATGAAAATACAAGCTTGACACCTTAGTTCAAAATGGAGTTTCATGCTGAGTTTCCAAGTTAAAGGAATTTATTAGTATATATTAACTATGCCAGTATACCTCTTAATTTTTAAGATGAGAAAACTGGCCAGGTGCAGTCGTACATGCCTATAATCCCTGCACTTTGGGAGGCCAAGACAGGTTGATCACTTAAGTTCAGGAGTTCAAGACCAGCCTGGGCAACATGGTGAAACTCTGTCTTTACAAAACATATAAAAATTAGCCACGCATGGTTGCACATACCTGTAGTCCCAGCTACTCGGGAGGCTGAAGTGGGAGGATCATCTGAGCCCAGGAATTGAAGGCTACAGTGAGCTGTGGTTTACTACTTCACTACAGACTGGGTAACAAAGTGAGACCCTGTCTGAACAAAACAAAATGAAAAAAAGCTCAGAAAACTGAGGCACAGAGAAGCCTCTAGAAATGGCTATGTGTACTAATAGAACAAATAACAATTGCAGATAGCTAATCAGATATCTATATCAACCAGCTAAATAAACAGTTGCTCAATAGTCAAATGAGTGCTGCTAAAATAACTTTTTGTTTCTGTTACCAAAAAATATGCTTATTTAAAAAAAAAAACACCACATAAAATAGTCTTAATTCTACTCTCCCACTAATAAATACAGTTAACATCTTGGCTTATTAAGATCTTCTTTGCATATTGGTATGTGTATATGTCTGTGTATGTGTGATTATAACTGCATATATACATGCATAATTATGCAACTCTCAACTTTTTTTAACAGCAGTGGAATTGTACATACCATCTTGTACTTAGTTTATGTCATAAACCTGTTTTCATGCCAGTAGATATGATGAAAATTTTAATTTATGATTGCACGTGAATGGTTTATACATAAATAACCCATCTCTTACGTTAGACATTTTAAGATTTTTTTCCTTTCAAAGAAAAAAGCATGAACAATAATAGCTAATTTTAATTATAAGGGAGTATCGGTGGTTTATAAATAGGTATCTTTGAGCTCAGTCTTTGTAGTGTTCTATTGATTTTCTGAGGATAAATTTCTAGAAGTAAACTTACTGAGTTTGTCCATTTTTATTGCTTCTGATAACGTTGCCACTAGCCATCTAGAAATATTGATCCAGTTTATACTTTTATCGGTAGAATATAGAGTATGCGTTTCTCAGAAGTATTTTTGGACTTTCATGGTAATAAGAGTAGTAGCTGTTGATTGTAGTAAAATGAATAATCTGTATATGTAATTTTTTTCCCCTTATTTAAAGAACTATTTCGCGGAGACTCACAAATTGTATTTATTAATGATAAACTATTAATAAAATTTGTTAGCACGCATTTCCCTATGTTTCTTATTCAATATTCATTCCTCTAACTGAAGTTATACTTCAGTATATTTTTAATTCTATAAAAGAAGTTAGAAAACTAGTCTGTCTTACCCCACATTTTCAGAGTTTTCATGAAAGTGCTTTCAAACCTGCATTAGATCCCCTTCCTAGTTATTTCCATGATGAGCAGCGCCCTTTAGGCTTTCCCCATTAATGTCGCTGGTCACTTAGTGTTGAAATTGCATAGTTTCTTTTTAAACCTTTCATAATTGTTCCTTAATGCCCTGAACAGAGTCTGGAATGTTGTAGGTATTACATAAATATTTGTTGAATAAGTAGATTTTTGAATGAATGCTGTCCCTTTGATTTTTTTTTTTTTTACTGAATGGTATCTTTTTGATTTTATTTGTGATTTTTTTGAGGAGTTAGCATTTTGTATAAACACTGCCCTTATTTTCCGTGAGTCAAAAACAAGTTTGTTTCAGTCTGAGGAAGAAAAAGTCAGTTTTTTTGGTTTTTATTTTTTTGAAAACAGATTAGGTCTTTTTAAAGGAGATAATTAGAAGCACAGCTTTGCCTAGAGCGATGGTGGCTCAAGCCTGTAATCCCAGCACTTTGGGAGGCCAATGTGGGCAGATCACCTGAGGTCAGGAAAGTGAGTCCAACCTGGCTAATACGGTGAAACCCCGTCTCTACTAAAAAAATTAGCCCGGCGTGGTGGCACATGCCTTTAATCCCAGCTACTCCGGACGCCAAGGCAGGAGAATCACTTGAACCTGGAAGGCGGAGGTTGCAGTGAGCTGAGATCATGCCATTGCACTACTCCATTCTGGGCAACAAGAGCAAAACTCCATCTCAGAAAAAAAAAGAGAAAAAGAAGCACAGCTTTAGTGATATATTTTGGTAGTTTAATTTACATATTAGCCATCTCTATTTTTTTGCAGACTATATAAGAAACGTGCTCATTGATACTGTTTATTCCTTTCTGTTTGCCTCCCTAAAACATGATACCGTATAGTTGTTAGTACCATGGAATTATGTAATCAGTAGCTTCAGGAAGCCACTTATAATTAAAATTTAAGATTAATATCCACATACCAAATATATGATCTTCTTACTAGAAAGAATTAGTCTCACATCTTAATATGAATATAGTGCAAAATGTTCATAATTCCTCTAATCATCTCTTTGTCTCTGAACAGACTCTTAGATCCTCAGACAAACACTGAAATAGCAAACTACCCTATCTACAAAATCCTCTTCTGTGTCAGAGGGCATGATGGAACTCCTGAAAGTGACTGTTTTGCTTTTACTGAAAGTCATTACAATGCAGAGCTTTTCAGAATACACGTCTTCCGGTGTGAAATACAAGAAGCTGTAAGTCCTCAAGAGAAAACTGTCTGCAAATGAAACTTCATCAGTGCCCTCACTAGGTTGAAATGATTGTGGTATTTATTATGGTCACTCATAAGCCCAATGAAACTCTCTGTTAGTGTTTTAGTGATTTTAGCCTGATGGGCCAAAATATATATTAACTAAAAATTTGATTAACCAGAACCTTGTTGTTACTACTAAGAATGTCAGAGGAGACCTGTTGGCTACTTTTGATTGAGTTAAGTAGGCATTCTGGTTCTAACATTGACAGATTTGCAAACCATTCTTTTAAGTCAAAACTTGTTAGGACTGTTTTCATTATAATATCTATGAATAGTTTCTAACAATGAAGGAAATTATTTTTTAGTTGGATTTCTAGTGCTTACAGCCATTTCTTTTTTTTTTTTTTTTTTGAGACGGAGTTTCACTCTTGTTACCCAGACTGGAGTGCAATGGCACGATCTCGGCTCACTGCAACCTCCACCTCCTGGGTTCAGGCAATTCTCCTGCCTCAGCCTCCTGAGTAGCTGGGATTACAGGCACGCGCCACCATGCCCAGCTAATTTTTTGTAGTTTTTTTAGTAGAGACAGGGTTTCACCATGTTGACCAGGATGGTCTTGATCCCTTGACCTCGTGATCTACCCGCCTCGGCCTCCCAAAGTGCTGGGATTACAGGCGTGAGCCACTGCGCCCGGCTAGCCATTTCTTTTTTAAAACCCTTTTTTTAGTGTTGCTTGCTTTATAGGCCTAACAAATTAGGTAATTTATGAAAAGAAATAAGTGGGGTAAAGATAATTATTGTCCTCCAAAGTACATGACCTTCCAGTCTTAATTAAAAGTATTTTATATCTTTCAATAACAGCCCATTTCCTAACATGTCTGGTTGTAGGTAAGCCGGATACTTTACAGCTTTGCCACTGCTTTCCGTCGTTCTGCCAAGCAGACCCCACTTTCAGCCACTGCTGCATCCCAGACTCCTGACAGTGACATCTTTACCTTCTCTGTGTCTTTAGAAATAAAAGAAGATGATGGTAAAGGTTATTTTAGGTAGGGAATTGTATTTTATTCATTTTCTTGAGTTTCTGTTAACATGCTGTGGTTCAGGGAAAATTCTAGGTCAGATTATAACTTTCATACCATAAAATAATTGCTTTTAAAGGGAGGGCTTTTAAAAAATGTGGGTGATAAAGGAAAATAAATACGTAGATTTAACAGAGGCAAAGTTTGAAGAAATTTTATGGTTGCATGATGACTTTATTTTAATTTTTTTTATTTTTTTTTGAGAGAGAGTCTCATTCTATCACCCAGGCTGGAGTATAGTGACACTATCTCGGCTCACTGCAACCTCTGGCTCCTGGGTTCAAGCAATTCTCCTGCCTCAGCCTCCTGAATAGCTGGGACTATAGGCATGCACTATCACTCCTGGCAGATTTTTGTATTTTTAGTAGAGACGGGATTTCAACATGTTGGTCAGGCTGATGTTGAACTCCTGACTTCGTGATCTGCCTGCCTCGGCCTCCCAAATAGCCCATGTCACAAAATGATTGCATTATAATCAGTAGTTGCATGTAGAAGTTTGTTTCCTCCATGTCTACCTCATTGAATTGGTAAAATGAAGTTATATAAAAATGTAAATTTTTCTAATACTTTGCTTTTAAATTAAGTACAGTAATTGGTTTATTAGATTATTTATTAGAAAAACTGATAATTTCTACCTTCCAAAGAATTACATTTCTCTCTTCAAACTTTGGAATTTTTATGCCATCTGGTGGCCATTTTAGTGTACAGTGCAGCTTAAAACTTTGAGGAGTAAAGTATGGAGGCATTGTGCTCTGTGCTTTCTAATTAGGTATGTTTCTATTACCTCTCCTTTATTTTTGGAGATACGGTCTCACTCTGTTGCTCAGGCTGGAGTAAAGTGTGGTACAAATGTAACTCACCACAGCCTCAACTTCCTGGACTCAAGCAGTCCTCCCACCTCAGCCTCCTGAGTAGCTTGGACCACAGATGCACGTCGCTATGTCTGGCTAATTTTTGTTTTAAGCTTTTCTAGACATGGGGTCTTGCCACTTTGCCCAGGCTGGTCTGGAACTCCTGGGCTCAAGTGATTCTCTCAGCTTGTAGAGTGTTGGGATTAAGGCATGAGCCACCATTTCTGGCCATTTCTATTCTGAAAGAAATGTTGTGAGGTGGTCCTTCCTACCGTGTATATTCCTGCCCTGCAAAGTGGAAATTATAATCTATATAATTTTAGGTAATTTTTTACCTTGTTAAGAAACAAACCTTTAAATATTTTTTTTTTCTTTCTTTCTTTTTTGAGACAGTCTTGCTCTGTCACTGAGGCTGATTGCAGTGGCATGACTTTGGTTCGCTGCAACCTACAGCTCCTGGGTTCAAGCAATTCTCATGCCTCAGCCTCCTGAGTAGCTGGGACCATGATGGTTGGCTAATTTTTTGTATTTTTAGTAGAAACAGGTTTCACCATGTTGGCCAGGCTGGTCTTAGAACTTCCAGCCTCAAATGATCTGTCTACCTTGGCCTCCCAAAGTGCTGGGATTATGGGCATGAGTCATCACGCCTGGCCATTTTTTCTTTATTGAAAATATTTATGTAATTTTTGTCTGTAAATTCTAATTATTAAATAGGAAGGATTAAGATCCCTTAGAAGTATCAGTATAACTTCTGTTCCTTCTGAAATCAGGCATATTCAAAGTAGAATGGTCATAAATATTTCTGTTCTATTTGCCCTCATACTGACAAAGCACTATTACAGAAAATCCCTGGTTAGTCAGATTTTCTTTTCATGTTTGTTAGGACTTTATTCTCCTTTTGCTTCATGGCTTTACTGAATTTGTAGTTTACAATAAACACTGTTGTGTTAACTTAAATATATTATTTAAGTATAATGATCAATATACCTAAATATATTAAATATATTATTTAGCTGTAATAATAATTATTACAGCTAAATAATTGTTACACCTCAATAGGGTAACACAACAGTATTTTCAATGTATGAAATAATGGCAAAATATATGTTGCTTTGTCAGATTTAAACTTGTCAAATGCAGTTCCTCTTATCCAGTAATTCTATAATATGTATGGGAATTTATCTGCAGAAATAATCCTTGAGGTGTTCAAAGAATTATTAGCATGAATGTTCTGCTACATACTGTGTATAATATTAATAGCAAATTTTAAAAGTAGAAATTAAATGTTGAATAGAGCACTAAAACGTTGGTTTACGGATATTACTTATCCCCTGTCCAAGACATATTTGTGTATAACACAGCACAAGATTTACTATGGTTTTACTTTAACATAAATATAGACAAAGTATGATGAGAAGAATTAATGCTCTTCTTCTCATTTCTGAAAAAGTATAATTTTTAAATTACTATAATTAGAAACCCACGTCTCTATTTTGCCCATGGGAATACTGAGCATTTGCTTGTTTGTAGAGACAGGGTCTCATACTTTTTTTTTTTTTCTTCTCAGATGGAGTATTGCTCTGTCACCCATGCTGGAGTGCAGTCTTGGTTCACTGCAACCTCTGCTTCCCAGGTTTAGGCAATTCTCCTGTCTCAGCCTCCTGAGTAGCTGGGATTACAGACATGTGCCACCATGCCTGACTAATTTTTATATTTTTAGTAGAGGCAGGATTTTACCATGCTGACCAAGCTGGTCTCGAACTCCTGACCTCAAATGATCCACCTGCCTCAGCCTCCCAAAGTGCTGGGATTACAGGTGTGAGCCACTGTGCCCACCTAAATTGAGCATTTTAATTCAAAGCACTGTTCAAAGCACTTTTTTGTTTTACCTAATCTGCTAACCATTCTTATAAAATAAATTAGGTAGTTGATAACTGTGCTTATTTATAGGTAAACCCAGGGAAATTAAACCTGGACTTCAGTTTCTTATTTTATACAATAGGAATTAAGTATTAGCTTCCTTACTTGAATTCATTCAATGGTATAGTTATAAGACCAGAAATATAATCTAGGACCCTGACATTCAGTGAGGTGAATACTCACTGATTACACTCTCCATTCTCCTTCCTGTTATTTCAGCCCTGTAGAGGCAGGACACCAGAGACGACTTTTTATCTGTTGTTGTTGTTGTTGTCCTTTTAAACTGCCAAACAATGATATTATATTTACTTCAGCATCCAAAGAACATAGAGACCAGGGTATCTATTACCGGTTGAATAATATTGAGACCCTTTCAATCTCCTTAGGTGAAAACTGTCATAAATATTTAACAGTTTGGTATGCAAAGGTTTTCTTTGAATGTTTTTGTCATTTATAGACTCTTTTGCTAAGTTTCTTTGATTTTCTAATGGAAGTATTCAAAAATGTTCTTGAGTTAGTATATATTAGTAGTAATAAAGTACAGAAGGGCTTCAAATTAATATTTCTTTAGTGCTACCTTTAAGTTTGAGTAGGTATTCAGAGCTTTCACCTAATGGGTTACAGTATCTACTAATGGTTCTATTGCCATTATCTTAAAGTTATACTGAAATAAGGTACAATTTAGATTTGCTGCCTATTGGCTGATGGCCACAGATAGATGTTTACGTTTGAGAACGATGAGCTAGAGAAAGTAGTGTGTGGAAGAATAGGGGATTATTTTGGTAAACTGTCATTTTAAGAATATTGCTGTGGCTCACATCTCTAATCCCAGCACTTGGGGAGGCCAAGGTGGGAGGATTGCTTGAGCTCATGAGTTCGAGACCAGCCCATGAGTTCGAGGCCGTCTCTACAAAAAATTTAAAAATTAGCCAAGCATAGTGGCATGTACCTGCAATTGTAGCTACTCTGGAGGCTGAGGCAGGAAGATAACTTGTACCTAGGAATTTGAGGCTGCAGTGAACTATGAGATTGTGCCACTGTACTGCAGCCTGGGCAACAGAGCAAGATCCTTTCTCAAAAAAAGAAAAAGAATATTTTTAGCTTTTTAATTAAGCTGATGTTTATTAACTTTATCACTAGGTAGTATTTTATAATTATTACACTGGTTTATAATAAAGTTAACAGTGCTTAAGGGTGGTATTAGGCAACAGCTTATTATTGGCCATATCTTCCTTGTTTCTATTACTTTTTAAAGATACTTTGTTTTGAAACTCGAAGGATCTTTGATTAAGTATCTTTTTCTTCATTATATATTTAAGTAAAGAAGGTGATAATAATTTATCTGTAAAATCCAGTGATAAATATAAAGGAAAGAATACTTAACTTTTTAAAATTCTGCATGTCAGATGCCATGCAAGGTGCTTTACAGAAACAAAAGAGAGAAAATTAAGGTTATGTTTTAGAGGGGCATAGGAATGATTTTTCTAGCTTTTTAAATGCTTTAGTGGTTTACCTGCAAATATCACATGATATTTTCTTTCTTTCATTTTTTTTTTTTTTTTTTTGAGATGTAATCTTGCTCTGTCGCCCATGCTGGAGTGCAGCAGTGCAGTCTTGGCTCACTGCAACCTCTGCCTCCATGGTTCAAGCGATTCTTCTGCCTCAGCCTCCCGAGTAGCTGTGACTATAGGTGTGTGCCACCACACCCAGCTAATTTTTGTATTTTTCGTAGAGATGGGGTTTCACCATGTTGGCCAGGCTGGTCTCGAACTCCTGACCTCAAGTGATCTACTCACCTCAGCCTTCCAAAGTTCTGGGATTACAGGTGTAAGCCATTGTGCCCAGCCTCAAATGATATTTTCACATCAAGAGGCATACAATGATTTTTTTTTTCTTTTTTGTTATTATTTGCAAACCAGGCACAGAAAAGAATCAGAGATTTGAGGTCTTTGTTTAAAAAAAATGGTTCTAGTATGTGACAAGAAAATGCTTTGCAAAATTAATGAAACATGTTGGTCTACAGTGCAGTTCCCAAAGATAAGGACAAACAATGCTTTAAACTACGCCAAGGAATTGATAAGAAGATTGTCATCTATGTGCAGCAAACAACTAATAAAGAACTTGCCATTGAAAGGTAAGCATTTTCAGTAAGTTTAGTTTAAATACAAATTTTGGCTTTTACCAATCTAATGGCATAGTCATATACTGTATTAAAAATGTATTTACAAAATATTTTGTTCCCTAGGAAATTATGTTGTTTACTGAAGTCAGTGCTTCATTACTTTGAAATAGCTTCTATAAATCATCAGCTAATATGCTCACTTCATGTGGTAATAAGAGACAAACGGAATTAGCTGATTTTGAAGCAAGATTTATTATTTTAGCAACACAAATTTATTGATAATTTTAATGTGTCCTCTTTTCTGTCAGCAAGAATTTGTTTTTAAAGTGGCCTAATGTAAACATTTTTTTGTGTTATCTTTTTTCTTAAATTTATGTCAGTTCTTTTTTTGCAGGTGTTTTGGTCTTCTGCTTAGTCCAGGAAAAGATGTACGAAATAGTGACATGCACTTACTAGATTTGGTAAGCATTTCTTTTTACTGGAAAGGTACATACTATTTCCTCAGTAAAGGTTATTTCACTTTTTCTCATATGAATCTAATGTTAAAACATGTTTATGAAGGTGATCTTGTAAGCTACAAAAAAATACACAAAGATAAGACAATTTCCTTTTTCCTGGCTAAGGATTACAAGCCTGACTTTGGATAAGCCTTAGTTTCTTACTGTGTGGTGGTGCTAAAATTCTTGCTTAACTATTTGGGTACAGTTGATGTGATAATCAAAAGAGAAAATTTAGTAGAGAATTATTTATAGACTGTCATGTGTTTTACCAATAGTAGGAGCTAGTATTATTCCCGTTATCTGAAAATCTTTATTTTTAAAACTAAAAATTAAATGGTGGTAATTCACTTGAAAGAGGATTTTAACATCAGATTTAGGTTGTGAATTTCCTTAATGTTTATATAATTTGATATGATTTGTAAACATTTACATATAACCTCAGGACAGTTGCATAAATAATTGACACATTTTTTAACCATAACT
The DNA here is from genome assembly GCF_001604975.1 of Cebus imitator. NCBI lineage: Eukaryota > Metazoa > Chordata > Mammalia > Primates > Cebidae > Cebus > Cebus imitator. The sequence continues at coordinate 3,344,225 of NW_016107521.1, read as the reverse complement.
GTAATCATTCACATACACTTATCTGATCCTCTTCCATATTCTTATATTATCGCAGCCTCTGGTTTTTAAAGGCAGCATGATGGTGGCTAACTGTTGTTCACTCACTTTGGCATTCAGGCTTATTTTTACTCTTTTGCTAGGAATCTATGGGCAAAAGTTCAGATGGAAAGTCCTATGTTATCACTGGGAGCTGGAATCCGAAATCCCCACATTTTCAAGTTGTAAATGAAGAAACTCCTAAAGGTGATACAGATTGTTGACATCATGAACAGAAATTTTAGTCTCGAGAAGATACGCAAAACTAAGGACCATCTGTTTGACCAATATCCAGTGTTTACCTAATTCTGGTGAAACCAAATAATTTGAATAGTTCTTGAGTTTATTATTAAATTTGACCTATAAGCAAAGTACTGTTTTTTTGTCACTTTTCCATCTTCTTTTTCATTTTTTCCTTCCCCTCTTCCTTTGCTTTCTTTCTATTTATATGTTTATTTACTTAAAGACTTCTAAGTTTCATTTATTTTTATAGAGAAGAAATCCATGCATATAAATGTTTAAAAATTTCAAAGGATTTATAGGGAAAAGTGAGTCTATCACAGTACCCTTGGCTCCTTCCCAAAGGAATCACTGTTAGCAGTTTCTTGTGTAGCTTTTCAGATAATTTATGCATAAAGTATCTGGGAGATATTTCATATGCTCTTTGTATGGCATTTAATAGCTACATAATATCCCATCCTGAAAATGTAATTTGCTTAATAAATGCCTGTTATTGAGCATTTTTTTCCCTTAGTTTTTTGTTATTAATAACACTATAGATAAATGGTTAAAGGATATAAACAGACCCATTCACATACCATTGTTAACCAAGTTTAAAAATTGAGGATTCTGAGTGTTGATGAGGGTTGTATAAAGAAGTCATATGCCACTTTTGCAGAACAATCTGGCAGTACAATGTTGTTGTTTTGTTTTGTTTTTGAGATAGAGTCTCACTCTGTCACCCAGGCAGGAATGCAGTGGCATTTATCTTGGCTCACTGCAACCTCTACCTCCCGGATTTAAGTGATTCTCCTACCTCAACCTCCCAAGTACCAGCGACTACAGGCATGTGCCACCACACCTGGCTAATTTTTGTATTTTTAGTAGAGATAGGATTTCACCATGTTGGCCAGGCTGGTCTCGAACTCCGTGCTCAAGTGATCTGCCTGCCCTGGCCTCCTGATGACAGCTTTTGTATGACAGCTTTTAGTTTTAAAAGCTGTAAAGTATATACTACTGTCACTTACTTTAAAAGAATTTTGAATATGGTTTTTTTTACAAAACAGTAATTTGTCTAATTACATGTTTAATTGATGGTTTACTTAAGTGTCTTGAAAGTTTATAATAAAAGTAATAGCTTTTATGGAATCTATTGTTTTTTTTTTTTTTTTTTTTTTTTTTTTTGGAATTTTTTTTTCTTTTTTTTTTTTTTTTTTTTTTTTCTTCTTCAACCTTTTTTTTTTTTTTTTTTGATAAAGTCTTGTTTATGACCACAGCTGTAGATTTGGTAATAACAGAAGTACAGGAGCCTGTTCGATTTCTCCTGGAGACAAAAGTTCGCGTTTGCTCTCCTAATGAAAGATTATTCTGGCCCTTCAGCAAACGTAGCACTACTGAAAATTTCTTTTTGAAACTAAAGCAGGTACTGTATTTTTCTGTTACTATGGAAGGGGGAATGAGGGGAAATCACTTCTGAGGCTGATTTCTAAGCTCTCAGATCTTTAAGCAGTCATGTGTACTTTAAATATATTAAGAGGAAAAATTATCTTTTTCTTATTTACCCACCTATTTATCATTTTCATTGCTCTTTGTTTCTTCCCAAAGATCCACATTTCCATTTGATTTCATTTACTTCCAACCTGAAGAACTTATATTAGCATTTCTTTTAGTGTAGATCTGCTAAAGATATATTCTAGGTGAAAATGTCATTTTTTGGCTTTCATCCCAGTAGGATATTTTCACTTGATAGATTTCTGGTTGACATTATTTTTTTTTCTTTTCTTTCCTTTAAAGATGTCATTCCTATTCTTCTGGCTTCCATTGTTTTTGTTTTTTTGTTGTTGTTTTTGAGATGAAGTCTTGCTCTGTCACTACCCGGGCTGGAGTGCAGTGGCTCAATCTTGGCGTACTGCAACCTCCGCCTCCTGGGTTCAAGTGATTTTCTTCCCTCAATCTCCCGAGTAGCTGGGACTACAAGTGTGTGCCAGCACGCCTGGCTGATTTTTGTATTTGTAGTAGGGAAAGGTTTCACCATGTTGGCCAGACTGGTCTTGAACTCTTGACCTCAGGTGACCCACCCACCTCAGCCTCCCAGAGTCCTAGGACTACAGACATGAGCCACCATGCCCAGCTAGCCCTTCCATTGTTTTTGATAAGTCAGCATTCATTTTAGTTCCTTTAGGTATAATGTGTCATTTTCCTCTTGCTGCTTTTAAGATTATTTATCTTTGGTTTTCAGATGTTTAACTGTGACATGACTAGGTATGGTTTTCTTTCAGTTTATCCTGCTCATGATTTGCTGGGGTTCTTACATTTTTTAATTTATGCTTTTTTTTTTTTTTAACCAGATTTGGGGGATTTCTTCAACTTTTTTTTCCTGCCCATCTCTCTTTTCTCTGATTCTGGGATTGTAATTATATATATTTTAGAGCTTTTTATATTATCCCACAGATCTCTAAGTCTCTATTTTTTTTCCCAGTCTTTTTTCTGTGTTTTCTTCAGATTCGTTGTTTTTTTTTTTTTTTTTTTTTTTTTGAGACGGAGTTTCGCTCTTGTTACCCAGGCTGGAGTGCAATGGCGCGATCTCGGCTCACCGCAACCTCCACCTCCTGGGTTCAGGCAGTTTTCCTGCCTCAGCCTCCCAAGTAGCTGGGACTACAGGCACGCGCCACCACGCCCAGCTAATTTTTTTGTATTTTTTTTTTTTTAGTAGAGACGGGGTTTCACCATGTTGACCAGAATGGTCTCGATCTCTTGACCTCGTGATCCACCCGCCTCGGCCTCCCAAGATACTTTCTATTAATATGTCTTAAAGTTCACTGATTTTTATCAACTTCTAATCTGTTAGAGTCATTCAGTGAATTTTTAAAACATTTTCTATATTGTTTTTTGTTTTTAAAATGTCTGCGTGATTTTTTGTCTGTTTTCTCTTGATTTCCTATATGTTCTTTTATATTGAGCAGCTTGTCTTTTAAATCCTTAAGCATAGTTACAGTACAGCTACTTTAGAATTTTTCCTGCTAATTTTCACGTATGATGTTGCACATTTTTGTTTATTCCTTGTAATTTTGGATTACATGTTAAACATCTTAAATGATACATTGTAGAGACTGTATTCTGTTACATTCTTCTGAAGAGTATTGATTTTTTTTTAATCTCATAGTTGACTTTATCAAAGTCAAACTTTATACTCTGTCTTTTCTCTGGGTGGGTAGCAGCCAAAATCTCTGTTCCATTCTTTTAATCTTTTTTGGCCCCCTGTTGCTCTACTACCTACTGCTTCCATTTTTACTTTCCTCCGTAGCAGAACTCCTTGGAAGAAATCAAAGTCACCACTGATTTAAGTTGCTAATCTGAGTCCTCATTTTGTATATCAAATGTCTGTAACATTTGATACAGATGGTTACTTTCTTTTCCTTAAATCTTCTCTTTCTCTTAGTTCTCAGGACATCTCAAATGTCACATGTCCAAAAAGGTTCATTATCTCATCTCCATCTAATCACTTCTCACCAGCTAGATTATAATAATCCTCATTGAGTCATCATTTATAGCAATAGCCTTTTTTTTTTTTTTTTTTTTTTAATACACGGGATCTTGCCATATTGCCCAGGTTGGCCTTGACCTCATGGGCTCAAGAAGTCTGCCTGCCTCAGCCTCCCTAAGTGCTGGGATTACAAGGCGTGAGCCACCACACCTGGCCTAGCTAGCAGTAGTCTCTTTACCCATACTGTTTCTATTTTTGTCCCCTTATAATTTCTTTTCAATGTAATAGCAGCCTAAGGTCAGATCTTACCACTTTTCTGCAAAAAAACCCTCCAGCCTTGTTTTACTCAGTAAAAGCCACAGTTCTTATTATGATTTAGTAGACCTTACCTGATCTGCCTGTTAGATCATAAACACATTTTTCTCTTACTCTTTTCCTCTTGATTATTCACTCTGCTCTAACCAGCTCTTAGGAACTTTCCTATTACTTTTTCTTTCTGCTTGGAAGGTTCACTTGCTAATATTCACCTCCTTCGGGTCCTTACCAACTTTTAGGTGTGCTCAGATTTACTTCTTGTCAACCCACCCTCACTACCCCATTTAAAACTGCAGTTTGCCTCCTCTTTCATTGGTACTGCCAATTCCCCCAACTTCCAAATATTCTATTTTTTATTTTATTTTATTTCTGAGACAGAGTCTCACTCTGTCACCCAGACTGGAGTTCAGTGATAAGATCTTGGCTCACTGCAACCTCCGCCTCCCAGGTTCAAGTGATTCTCCTGCTTCAGCCTCCTGAGTAGCTGGTACTACAGGTGCGCACCACCACGTGTAATTTTTGTATTTTCAATAGAGATAGGGTTTTACCATGTTGCCCAGGCTAGTCTCGAATTCCTGACCTCAAGTGATCTGCCCACTTTGGCCTCCCAAAGTGCTGGGATTACAAGCTTGAGCCACCACGCCTGGCCTTATTTAAAATTTTTTTTAACCAGACTTTTACATACTGATACATCATGTAACATAGTTATTTTTATATTGTTTATCATCTGTTTTCCATATTAGAGTCCTCCACTAAGGAGAGATTCTTAATCTGTCTTATTCACTGACTTATCTCAAGTACATGGAACAGAGTAGTTCTCAATAAATATATGTTGAGTTGATTTTATTTACATACAGCTTCTATTTTCTATTATATGAAATGAAAGTGTTGTATGTGGGCTTACTTGAATACACTTTTCCATATTACATATTTTTATTTTGATAGCAGTAAAAATTTTGATTCTAGTGTATCCAAGTTAGCCCTATTGGGTGTATTTAGAAAAAGGAAATAAGCAGAGCAGAAATAGATATTTCTTTCCAGTGTTGTCTTGAGAGACAGAAAGTAAACCTGAGTTCCAGCACTATTCTCCTAGCTCTTCATTGTAGTGGGAGCAGAGGATTAGCACAAGGTCATAATCTAGAACTTGCGTTTGGAGTCAGAGCACATAGATTTTACCACTAGCTTGTTAACTTTGAGCAAGTTCCCTCAACTCTCTGAGTCTCAGTTTACTAAATTGTAATTGGCAGCATAATAGAATCGTCCTCATGATGTTACTGTGGCATTAAATGAGAAACTGTACAACATGCTTAGAATAGTTCCCAGTACATAGTAAGTTCTCTGTACATATTTGCTGTTATTATTGAGAAGGATTATCAACCTCTGTCAGATACCAAATTAATAAAAAACACTAAGTGATGAAATCAGAACAGCATTGATTATTTAGATGGAGGGTCAGTGCCCCTAGAAGAATGCATCAGAAATTAAACCAGTTTACAAACATCACTTTGAAATTTTACAGACTAAGAGAATGATCTTTAAAAGTTTCTAGATGGTAAATAGAAATTGTGCATATATTTTTTATTTTATATATATGTATATATATATTTTACTAGTCTGAGAGTAGCTCTGTAATAATTTTTAGTAAAAGCTTATATTAAAAAAGTTGTTTAGAGTTACAACCTTTTAATCTTATTTTAGTGAACATAAGATTCCCCTGCTCTTGCATTTCCTTTGACATCTAATGTTATACAACCTTGGATTCAAAGACTGCATAGGCTTACAAGGTTTTGTGTTTGATATAGAAGAATATATCTCTCTGTGGAAACAAATTTATTTAATTAATTAATTTATTTTTAAAATTATTTATTTAACTTTAGGTGCATACTACATCTGGCATTTCTCCCCATGTTATCCCTCCCCACCCCACACTGTCTCTCCTCTACCCCCCCGCAGCTGCACCCAGTGTGTGATTAATTTCATTTTTAAAATTTATTTTTATTTTTAGCCACCAGAATGAGAGCTGCATGTTAATTCACTGTAAGACTTTTAAATTATTCTCATACAGTGTGTTATTCAAATAATAGAATAACTCCTATTAATAAATTCTTAAATTTTTTTTTAGTTAGGATAAAAAATGACTTGACAGAGTAGACTAGCCAAAAACATAACTAAGATGCAGCCCAGTCGACTGCTCTGGACTCTTCTGTTAAGGCTACAAACTAAACTTAAGCCAAGTTCCCAATATTTTCTTTGCGAAAAGCAGCAGTGTGTATGTGGAAGCTGGGGGGAGAGCAGGAAATTCCTAATAATCTTTTATTTTTCTCCTTATTTGGATAAATCTTTGTGTTATGTGGGGGTTTAGGGGGAGTGATAGGGAGTGGGAAAGGAGAGGTAGAATGGGAAGAATTTGAAAAACTTTTTGCTGTGTTAAAGTATCTAGAACACTGTTAATCTCACTCCTTGTAACTTAATAAGTAAATTTATTCCCTCTTTTACATTTATGGCATTAAAAAGTAATAACAGCTACTGCTAATTGAAGTTCAACTGTGATCATCACTGTCTTGGCTACTTCACTTTTTAAAATCTTTTTTTTTTCTTTATTTCACCAGAGCCTTAGTTTTCTTTTATAAACCAAATTATTCAGATAAGGAATCTACTATTTTCTATCGCTGAAATGTGATAAGTATCTATGACAGAAAAAAGAGATATTTATTTACTTTGAAAATAATTTAGAAATAGAAAACATCTTGAAAGGAGAAAACAACCCCATAAAACATACAGGCAAATTTGTTCCATGAGCTACGCACACCCTCACACTTGTTCACCAGTCTCTAAGATGAAAAACTCTCTTCCAAAATGTATTCAGCCACCAACAATGATGTTATTAATAGGAATATGGATCAGTTTCACAAAGAAGCCAGTGAATCCCATTATAGCAAATCCTATTGCTGTTGCCATGGCAATCTTCTGGAATTCTTTTCTATCAGGTTTAGTGTATCTTTTAACCAGCTGAATGGAGTCGAGTCCTTTATAAATTGCCGACTTGGCTCAACAAACTGCATTACCTGATCCATGACTGCCTGCCCAACTGTCACCTAAAATGACAGGGACACATAGCACTGGACCACTTTTTAAAATCTTATGTAGTTTTCACAGCGATTCAATGAGGATAAATAGTATTATCACTTTTTAGATGTGGAAACTGACATCCAAAGATATTTAGCAGTAGATTTTGTGGGATGTTATATGAACAAAACATATGTTTAAGCCTTTTAAAAGTCTCAGCCAGGACACTCTCCACAGAAACATGCTACTTTTGTCTTTTCATCTATAAAAGTAGTTTTAGGATTTATTGAAATTCAACATAATTTAAATTTTTAATCATTTTCAGTTCTCCTTAGACTGAAAAGGAAATAATGCTACACAGAGCAAATTTTTAAAATATACAACAAATAGCAATTTTGTTTTTTGCTGCCAGTATGGGAAAACAATATGTAAATGTTTTTTAAGACGTGTGTTTAAAAATTGATTCTTTTTCCTTTCACTAAAATAATCTGGTGACTCAGCAACGCCTTTTTATCCTAGAAGCCTTCCTGTCTGTGAGATTGTTATATTAAGACAGCATCATATTAGAGAAGAAACTTTAAAAAATTAGTAGAGATGGGAGGATTGCTTTCTTGGATTTAAATTTTCTTATACCATTTACTTAAAGAGGAAGAAAATGATCTAATGAGTAGATTTTCCAGCAGTGTCATAAGGTGAACAGAAGACCAATTAAGCCTTCTCAGAACTATAGAATAATAGAATTTTTATTGCCAAATAAACTATAGGGGTCTTAAAATCTTTCATAAAATTACTGTTTTATAAATGAAGCTGAATATCTGAAAGACTTAAGGGGTGTGGCCAAGGTTGTACAGATAACTAGTATAACCAAAACTAGATACCTGGGCCTCTTATTTTAATTTGCTAAGAGTGTATACCTCTCAAGATAAAAATATCCAGATGCTTTCTACTCCACTGCTAAATTGAGAGGTGTGCAATAGTAGGTTGTTCCAGTATTTCTGATGGGAATTGTGATCACTTAATTAAGGTGGTGACCACTGGATCTCTCCTTTGTAAAAATAGAGTTTTTCTTTGCATTTAGCAAGTAATCTTTGGGGGTGATACTTTGGCAACTTGCAAATATCCTGTCCTCAACAACGTCTTTTTTTTTTCCTCACTTTGCTGCCCAGCCTGGACTGCAATGTCAAAAGGATGGCTCGCTATAGCCTTGACCTCCTGGGCTCAAGTGATCCTCCCGCATCAGCCTCCCAAGTAGCTAGGATCAAGGCGCACCACCATGCCTGGCTATTTTTTCAATTTTTTTTTTTTTTTGAGACGGAGTGTCGCTCTTGTTACCCAGGCTGGAGTGCAATGGCGCGATCTCGGCTCACCGCAACCTCCGCCTCCCAGGTTCAGGCAATTCTCCTGCCCCAGCCTCCTGAGTTGCTGGGATTACAGGCACACGCCACCATGCCCAGCTAATTTTTTGTATTTTTAGTAGAGACGGGGTTTCACCATGTTGACCAGGATGGTCTCGATCTCTTGACCTCGTGATCCACCCGCCTCGGCCTCCCAAAGTGCTGGGATTACAGGCTTGAGCCACCGCGCCCGGCTATTTTTTCAATTTTTTATTGAGATGGAGTTTCAGCACATTGCCTAAGCTGGCTCAAACTGTAGTTTAAATGATCCCCCCACCTCAGCCTCCCAAGGGGCCGAGATAATAGGCATGAGCCACTACACCCAGCCAACAACTTCTTGACTAATGTTTTTAGTATCCGTTGGTGATACTTACCTGAATCACTTGAATTCATTCACGTATTTTCAATGATAATTTGACATTACAAAAGGATTTTCTTCTTTTTGAAATATTTATTTGCATGTATCTTATTTATAGTAACAGTAATATATTTATTTGCCTTATCTTTATAAAAAAACTAAAAAAATCTTGCAGTTAATAATAGAATTATTGGGTGAAATTTAAGATTTTATGGAACTTCTTTTTGTCCTTTGAATATGTGTCAGTAAGATTATAATAAAATGGGTACTGTTTAAAAATTACTTGGAATAATTTTTCATTGTGGTTCTGTTACCATTCGACATATAGTTAGGTTCATTTGTTTCTACTTATTTTAGCTTAGGGACTTGGGGTATTTTTTTTTACATTTTATTTTTTGAATATGTTAAATACTTATAGAAGTCATAATTATATAGAAATGTATACTCAGAATTCTTGCTTCCATTTGTATCTCCTTATCCTCATACTCATAGATAACAATTATTATTGGTTTCTGGTTTATTTTATTTTTTTATTTTTTCTTACGCATCAGGTCTCCATACTTCCTGCCTTCAAATGCTCCAGTGGCTTCTACTGTGGCTGGAATAAAATCTGAATCCTGCCGTGGCTGCTTTTATAGGGAAATAGTGGCCGTGGCCTTCCACCCCTCCCCCCTCAGGTCCACGCTCCAGCCTCATCTCCCACCAGCTTCCCTCTCACTCCTCCCTTGGCTTGGGCCCACAGACCTCCTTGCTGGTTCTTGGGGTTGCCACATCTGGTCCTGCCACAGGGTCTTCGCAGATGCTTTTCCCCTCTGTCTAGAATATTCTTTTTTTTTTCCCCCCATTTATTTATTTTATTGCATTTTAGGTTTGGGGGTACATGTGAAGAACATGCAAAATTGTTGCATAGGTACACACGTGGCAGTGTGATTTGCTGTCTTCCTCCCCATCACCTACATCTGGCATTTCTCCCCTTGCTATCTCTCCCCAGCTCCCCACCCCCCACCGTCCCTCCCCTGTTTCCCCCCAACTGACCCCAGTGTGTAGTGCTCTCCTCCGTGTGTCCATGTGTTCTCATTGTTCAACACCCGCCTGTGAGTGAGAACATGCGGTGTTTGATCTTCTGCTCCTCCGTCAGTTTGCTGAGAATGATGGTTTCCAGGTTCATCCATGTCCCTACAAAGGACCCAAACTCATCTTTTTTGATGGCTGCATAATATTCCATGGTGTATATGTGCCACATTTTCCCTATCCAGTCTATCATCGATGGGCATTTGGGTTGGTGGTTTCTGGTTTATTATCCCAATTTTATTTTTGTGAAGATAAAATTCTGTATATTTTTAACCTCCTTCTAAAATAAAAATGAGCATACTACATATATCTTGTCCTATACATTGCTTTGTAAACTTAATATATCCTGGGGATCATTCCAAATCAGTACATAGAGAGTTCCTCATTTCCGTTTTTTTTTTTTTTCTTTTTCTTTTTTTTCTCATTTCCGTTTTAATGGCTATTTAGTACTGACTTGTTTGGATGAACTATGGGCTTTTCAACTAGTCATCTGTTGATGGACACTTGGACTGGTTTCCAGTCATTTGCTATTCCAAATAATGTTCCAGTGTGGACTCTTATGTATGTGTTATTTTGATTTTATGAAAGTACATCTGACTCCTGTTAGTATAATCACTGGGCACATAAGGTGAATATATATATGATATTGTTTATATTTGCCAAATTCCCTTCTATAGAGGGTGTAACTATGGACATTAGCAGAGTATGAGAATACCTATTTCTCTGCAGGCTTGTCGAGTGTATTGCCAAACTTAAGGATCTGATCAGTGAGGCAGTGATGGTTTTAGTTTATCCTCTGCCTTTTTAATGTATAAGGGTGACTTTTCTGTGAATTTTCTATTTGTATCTTTTGCTCGTTCTTCATTTTTCTCTTTGATTTTGGTCTTTTTCCTCTTTATTTTTAGAAGCTGTTTGTATAGTCAAGAGATTATTTTAACTTACGTCACGGTGATTCTTTTTGGGTTTGCCATGCAGTTTGTTTTTGTGTCCTTGAATTTATCAATATTTTCTTTTAAAGGTTTCTGGATTTGGGATCATAGTTAGAAAGGCTTTCTTAACTCCCAAGTTACAAAAAGAATATGCTCTTCTGTTACTCTTCTATTTTATACTTATATGGTTTCATTTTACTGCTTTTAGATCTCTGATTCGTTAGTATTTTATTCTGATGTACTCTGGTATATAGCATAAAGTATGGATTTAATTAATCTTTTTCCAAATGGATATTCTCTTATCCCAACAACATTCATTAAAAACTATTAACTTGTCTACTCAATGATTTGAAATGCTACCCTTATCATGTATGAAATTTCTATGTGTGTTTGGACCTCTCTCTGGTATTTATGTTCTGTTCCACTGGTCTTGCATTAGTATTATACTGTTATAATTGTGTATACTTTATGTTTATTTATTTATTTTGAGATGGTGTCTTGCTATGTCACCCAGGCTGGAGTGCAGTGGAACTCAGCTCACTGCAGCCTCCACCTCTCAGGTTCAAGCAATTCTCCTACCTTAGCCTCCTGAGTAGCTGAGGTTACAGGGGCACACCACCACGCCTAGCTAATTTTTGTATTTTTAGTAGAGATGGGGTTTTACCATGTTGACCAGGCCGGCCTCGAACTCCTGATCTCAGATGATCCATCTGTCTCGGCCTCCTAAAGTACTGAGATTACAGGCGTGAGCCAGTGCACCCAGCCATATGTGGATTATATAATATGTTTTAATATCTGGTAGGGCTACCTTCCCTCCCCAAATACTCCTTTTTGTGAGTTTTCCTGAATTTTCTTACTTATTTTTCATATAAACTTTATGTTTACCTTGTCTAGCTCTGGAAAAAAAAACTGGTGTTTTTCATTTGTTTGCCACTCTGGAGTGCAGTGGCACAATCCTGGCTCACTGCAACCTCTGCCTCCCAGGTTCAAGTGATTCTTCTGCCTTAACCTCCAGAGTAGCTGGGACTATAGGCACGTGCTACAACACCCACCTAATTTTTTGTATTTTTAGTAGAGATAGGGTTTCATCATGTTGGCCAGGCTGGTCTTGAACTCCTGACTTCAAGTAATCCACTTGCCTAGGCCTCCCAAAGGTCTGGGATTATAGGCGTGAGCAAGTGCACCTGGCCTGTTTTTGTTTGTTTGTTCGTTTGTTTTTGAGACAGAGTCTTGCTCTATTACATAGGCTGGAGTGCCGTGGAATGATCTTGGCTCACTTCAGCCTCTGCCTCCTGGGCTCAAGCGTTCCTCCTGTCTCAGCCTCCTGAATAGCGGGGACCATAGGTACTTGCCCCTACACCCAGCTAATTTTTTTTTTTTTTTTTTTTTTTTTTTAAAAGAGACAGGCTTTTGTCTTTGTTGCCTTGGCTGATCTCAAACACCTGGGCTCAAGTGATCTGCCCACGGTGGTCTCCCAAAGTGTGTGGCCCCCCAAAGTGTTGGGATTATAGGCATGAGCCATCGCGCCTGGCCACTACTGGTGTCTTTATTGGGGAAAATTGACATCTTTATGATGTCAATTATCCAGAAACACGGGATGTCTTTCCATTTATTCAAGTTCTGTACTTTTTTTTCTTATCACAGTGCTTTTAATTATTTTATATGTATATAACTTATGTATATTTCATAAATATACATAATTTAAAAACGTTTAAATTTTATATATAATTTAAAACCTGTTATATGTATAATTTAATGTATATAAGTTTTATATTTAACATACATAACTCAAAAAGCTTTTTACTATAGAAAATTCAAACATACACAGAAATTGTAAAATAGTATAACGAATCGTATGTACTATTACTCAGCTTCAACAATTAACATTTTTCAGAGTTAGAGTTTTTGACTTACAGATTTGGTCCAGTCATTGACTATATCTGACTTCAAAAGGCAGTATGGGCTTTGGTCACTATGACTTACAGAAGAGTTTCTAAGTGAACCACATTGGTTTGTTTACAATAAAGAGCTATTGCTGATCTTTGAACTGTTAGGATACCAATTGTCTGATGTTTCAAAGAGCAATTTATAACAAAACAAAAATTTTTAATTGTTTCATATCAAAGTACAATTTTTAAGAATTAATCATTATTATAAATTTAGAATGAACATGTATCAAATATTCAATTAATTATCAGTGTATTAATTAATGAGAGAACCAGAAATATGGCAACACTGATTCTGAGTACTTGAGGAACTTGAATTTACATGGTGCTTCCTTTCAGAAAAAGAATGTTACTGGTCAATGTCCTATAGGTAACCTTTGGGTTATATTTTCTGTTGTACAGAAATCATTTGCATATCTCCTGTACACAAATCTATAGGTTAACGTGTAACTTAGGAGTCTGAGTCCTTAATTAATAGTAAGTAGCTAAGTCAAAATGGCATATTCATCTAGAAAATTAAGTAATCCCTGGGTGGACATGTTAAACCAAAGTTGGCAAAACTGCAGCCTGTAGGTCAAACGTGGCCTGGCCTAAATAAAGTTCTGTTGGAACACAGCCAGACTCACTCATTTGTCTTTGGTTGCTTTTGCACAGTAAGGACAGAGTTGAGTAGTTGCAATAGAGACAGCTGGCTCATATATTTGGCCCTTTACAGAAAAGTTTATCAACTTCTGTATTAAACAGTGCCTCAGGATGATATTGAAAGAACTTGTTGCCACAATCTTGACCTTACTTCCATGATAGGTGTAATTTTTTTTAAGAACCCAAATGTACATTGCAATGATAAAAATCTGTTCTGTCTGATATTTCCGTAACTAATGAACACCTTATTCCCCCATTTCCCTTTCTGTGTTTTTACTTTGGTACGTGTATATTTCTTTTTGGTATAGCCACCTTTCTAGTTTTCTCTGTACCTTTTTCTGTAGCTCTCTCTTTTCATTCTTCCCTATATTTCATGCTGCTTTTTTCTCCTCCTCCTTATACTGTCTGTAATGTGGAATGTTAATGTACTTACTTACAATATGTATTGTAGTGTAAAGTTTTATATTCTGGGTTTTAAATTTTTAACTTAAGTCAGTTTAAATTATATGTTTGCCTCAAAGTAAAACCAAGATACAAATCAATTGGAGTAATCAGAATTTTTGTGGTTATTGTTGATGTGCCCCCTGCCATTTACCTCCCTGTGGTCCCACCCCAACTCCAGGTTGTAGCTTTCAGTTTAAGGAAAAGTTATCTACATTGTTATAAGTAAAAGGAGTAGGGATAAAATACTGAAACATTAGAAGTAAGAGAATTTTCTTAAAGCTTATGTTTTAGAATAATTTAAAACCCTTTTCCATATAGTTTTATATAGGAAACCTTAAAGGATACCTTAACTAATTTGGAAGATACAGAACTGTTAGCTTTTTAGTTGACACTGGCTAAACATTGGTAGTTGGATATTTGACAATATGGTTTGAAGACAAATTGCCGAACTACAGTACTGCTCAGTAAATGCCCTATTTTCCTAAGGATTTTAAGATCTAAACATATACTTTTCTATTTTAAAAAGTTACATTTAATGTAGATACCCAAAGAAACATTATTTATTCTCACATCCTGTATGAAATTAGAGGTAGTGCTTAATTAAAAGCATAATTAATTTTACTGCTTAATAAATAATATTTTTCCATCCTCAAGATAAAGCAAAAGGAGAGAAAGAGTAATACTGACACGTTATATGAAGTTGTATGCTTGGAAAGTGAATCAGAAAGAGAGAGGAGGAAAACTACAGCGAGTCCTTCAGTTCGCCTTCCACAGTCTGGATCACAGAGTTCAGTGATACCCTCTCCTCCAGAAGATGATGAAGAGGAAGGTAAACTATATGATAACTTAATTTTTACTGGGGGTGGGGGAGAACCATGCAAACTATTAAAGTTGTATCGGGGATTGATAATGTGATATGGCATTTAGAATTCATTTAATGAATTCCTTATTAGAGTCTACTATATGTAAGTACCTGTGGGAGATTTTAAAATGATTAACAATTGAGCTTTCTTTAAGATACCTGTAGCCCAGTTGGAAAAATGAGATTTATAACTAGCTCTTTTTAAACAATCAGTTTAGTGCTAGCTTGGTGTATTAGTACTTTTTTTTTTTTTTTTTAAACAAATTCGACAAAGCTTACACCTAAAGAAATATTCCTGTCTCAGCAGATTCATTTTGTAGGAACAAATTCACTTTGCCAAAATGTGGCTTTCACACATGACCCTTTCACCAAATATATTTATAAATATAAATCTTTATATATTATTGTGATTCACACTGATAATTAAGAATCCACTGGTTCTTTGTTTCTTCTTCTTTTTTTTTTCTGGCTAAATCTATTGAATTAATTTGTCATTCTCTATTAAAAGATGTATTACCTTTTAATGAGGCATGAAGGAAGGGGGCACAGGAAACATGAATGTTCGAGAGTCATTTTCTAATTTCTAACTTAGTATCGGGGCTTCGAATTTAATGGAAGAAAAGCTCATTACAGTATAAGGTCATGTGAGCCATGTATCTATATGTGAAGCTCACAGGAAATGTTCTGGAAATTCATACAGGAGAATTTGGTTTTCGTTGTGGGGAATGTTGTGGGGCATCATAAAGAGTCGTTTTTGAGTTGGGACTTTTAAGTGCAAGGAGAATCTAGTAGGCATCAGTGGAGTTATTTGGAATTTCTAGTTAAGAAATTGTGGGCCGGGCACGGTGGTTCACGCCTGTAATCCCAGCACTTTGGGAGGCCGAGGTGGGTGGATCACGAGGTCAAGAGATCGAGACCATCCTGGTCAACACGGTGAAACCCCGTCTCTACTAAAACTACAAAAAATTA
>NW_016107521.1:3322901-3328335 GCF_001604975.1 Cebus imitator | reverse complement strand
GTTAACAAAGGCATGGGAATGGCAAGAGTGATTGATTTGGTTAAATGAAATATGTATCCATGATTATATGTATTTAAAGTTTAGAGTAAGCAGTGACTTTCTTCATGTTTAGAGTGAGCACTGAGTTTCCAATACCTACTGTTTGCTATAACTCCCATTGCCCTTATGATTAATCAACTTAGTATCATTTATTAGTAATACTAATGGCCACCAGTTACTAAGTGCTTAATATTTAGTAAGCAGGCGCTTTATTTACATAATGCTCAGGATAATCCTGAAAAATAGGATCTATTACTATTCTCATTTTGCACATAAAGAAATGGAATCTGGCTGGGTGCAGTGGCTCACGCCTGTAATCCCAGCACTTTGGGAGTCTGAGGCAGGAGAATCACTTGAGGTCAGGAGTTCGAGACCAGCCTGGCCAACATGGTGAAACCCTGTTTCTACTAAATACAAAAAACTAGCTGGGCATGGTGGCGCATGCCTGGAATCCTAGCTACTTGGGATGCTGAGGCAGGAGAATTGATCGTACCCAGGAGATGAAGGTTGCAGTGAGCCAAGGTTGTGCCATTGCACTCCAGCCTGGGCAACAAGAGCAAACCTCTGTCTCAGAAAAAAAGAAATGGAATCTCAGGAAGGTGAATTTGCCCAAGGTTACACAGCTAGAAATTGGCTGAGTCAGGATTTGGATGTAGGTCTATGAGTTCATAGTCATAGCTGTAGTCTATCATCATCTCTTGCATTTAGTTCACATAAAGCATTTTTGAAGTACACTAAAAGCACATGTATTGTTTTTGATGTCAGAGATGCAATTCAGAGTCTCCCTGCAGAGCCAATTTAAGTCGTATGTTATATCTGGGAAAGGTGGATTGTTTCCACTGTTTGAAGTCGTCTGCTGTATAACTGTCACTCTTGAGATTTGTAGTTTCTTTCCTAGGTCAACCCTGGTTAAGATGACAGAGTGAGTAAAAGTTTACATAACTCTCCTCTCTTAACACTCAACAATTAAAACAAAAAAAAAAAAAATTGAGAAAGACACTATTACGAAATCAGAGAATGCTCAAATCTTCATACCATAGATTTTTAGGAATATTTACTGGTTGAAAAGAAATCTGGACCCAACTAAAGGTCCATCAGGACTGACATCAAGTTTTATTTTATAGCAGACATACTTTTTTTTTTATTTTTAGGGGGTTCAGAAGGCCACTGCTGATAGTTCTTAACTAGGGAGAGATAAGGACTAATGGCAGTGTGTACTCCATGGGGAAATCATGGAAGACTAGAACATAAGGTCTGTGAAAGAAAGGAGTGTGTCTGCTTTTGCCTTGTGTTGTTTCCCTAGTGTATACCATAATATCTGGTATGTAGTAGGTGCTCAATAAATATTGGCAGCATGGGGAACCCCCTAGGATCCATTTTTATAGTGAAGAGTTAATAACAGAGGAGAACTGGGACTAAAGAAAACTATGTAGCCATGCTATCTTTTAATTCTCCCTAACCCAATGTACAAACCAGGGAAACCAGTCCTGCTTTGACCTGTTTGCTTTGAGGAAATAAATGATTACATTTCTCCAGAGAAGCTTCTTACCCATGAGACATTTGGCAGAAAACCAGCCAGAATGATGTTTAGAAGCATCATTCTGAAACTGAGATGCCTATCCTACCCCTACCTTAGGCAGATGGGTTCTTAACACAGATTTTAAATTATTGCTGCCCAGATTTGTTGAAAGTATCCAAAACATGAGAGAGAATTTTGTAAGATAAAGTCTTCCTAATATATTTGAAGAAATTATCATCCCTTCTAAATTTTAGTACATTTTTCTTTTTTATTTTTTTTTTTGAGACAGAGTCTTACTCTGTCACGCAGGCTGGAGTGCAGTGGCACGATCTTGGCTAACTATAATCTCTGCCTGCTGAGTTCAAGCAATTCTCCTGCCTCAGCCTCCTGAGTAGTTGGGACTACAAGTGTGTGCTACCATGTCTGGCTAATTTTTGTTTTTATTTTTTTATTTTTAGTGGAGATGGGGTTTTGCCATGTTGGCCAGGCTGGTTTTCAGCTCCTGACCTTGTGATCTGCATGCCTTGGCCTCCCAGAGTGTTAGAATTACAGGCATGAGCCACCACACCCAGCAAATTTTAGTAATTTTTCATAGCCACCTTTCCCCAAAGAGTTGTATTTAATGTTTTGGTGTTTCAATGAATAGAAAATTACTTGAGAGATTAGAAAGCAGGGCTAGTCTGGCAAGGTAGTGAGGTTGGGGACATCTACCTTAGTGCTCTTGAGCCTTTTTTTTTTTTTTTTGAGACGGAGTCTTGCTCTGTTGCCCAGGCTGGAATGCAGTGGCGTGAACTTGTCTCACTGCAACCTCTGCCTCCTGGGTTCAAGTGATTCTCTTGCCTCAGCCTCTCAAGTAGCTGGGATTACAGGCACCCACCAACACGTTGCCTGGCTAATTTTTGTATTTTTACTAGAGATGGGGTTTTACCATGTTGGCCAGGCTGGTCTCAAACTCCTGACCTCATATGGTCTGCCTGCCTTGGCCTCCCAAAGTGCTGGGATTACAAGCATGAGCCACCATGCTTGGCCTAACCTTTCTCTTCTTTCCCTTATTCATCCATATACAGAAGATCTCTCATATTCGATTTCTCATCTTCTGTGTCTCACCAGCAAAACTGATGATAATGTCCAAGCATTATAGTACAAAGAAGTTGAGTAAGAAGTATCACAGATTTCTGAGTTTTTAAAATTAGTGCTTTTCAGATAATTGCTGTCTCTATTGGGGATGCAGATTCAAGTCATTAGAGATGTAAAGAACCAAACTTTGTTTAGGGAAGTTAAGCCAAAAAATAAAAACAAACAACTCTAGAAAGAGCGTTGGTGAAGACAAATGGAAACAAATACTGTTGTAACCCAGTTAGTGGAATTGTAAATCGGTAGAACATTTGGAAGTCAGTTTGTCAGAAATTTTTAGTGTTCTTAAAAGTATGCATTTTTCTTAAACTGAGAAAGTACGTTTCTGGGCACATACCTGATGAAAGCAATGACATATATTCATCCTGATTCTGTTGGTAGCAAAAAGTTAAAAACTCACCAAGTGTCCAACAAGAGGATTAAGTAGGTATCTTAGTCCGGGTTTATCCTCTGCTTTCATTATGCTTTTCAGTTCCTCTCATGCCTTGATCAGTGTCACTTTTTTCATTGTCTTCATATCTTACAATCTCGTAACTTCTGACTTGAATTTACTTTTCTTAATTGAATTAAGTTAGAAATGATTTATTTTGGTCTTTTAAAGTTTTTTTTTGCTTTTTACATAAATTAATATTTGCCATTTTAGAAAATTTAGAAAGTCATAAAAACATAAAAGAGCAGAAAAAAATACCAATCATAACTCCATCACTCAGAAGGAATAATTGTTAGTGTTTGGTATATTTTATACCAGTCTTCTATTTTTTAACATAGATTAGATCATAATGAAGATTAAGCTCTTTATATTTTTACTTAATGCTGTATTTTTCCGTATCATTTATATTAGTCCATTCTCATACCCGAGGCTGAGTAATTTATTAAGAAAAGTGGTTTATTTCATTTATTTATTTTTTTTGGTGATGGAGTCTCGCTCTGTTGCCCAGACTGGAGTGCTGTGGCACAATCTTGGCTCACTGCAAAATTTATAAAGAAAAGACACTTAATCGATTCACAGTTCTGCAGGGCTGGGGAGGCCTCAGGAAACTTACAATCGTGGCAGAAGGGGAAGCAAACACGTCCCTCTTCACATGGCAGCAGGAAGAAGAATGAGTACCAGCAGGGAAAATGCCAGATGCTTATAAAACTGTCAGATCTCATGAGAACTCTCTTACTGTTATGACAACAGCATGGGGGAACCACCCCCATGATTCAGTTACCTCCCATCGGGTCCCTCCCATTACATGTAGGGTTATGAGAGCCACAATTCAAGATGAGATTTTGGTGGGGACACAGAGCCAAACCATATCATCATCATGTAAACATAAATATCAACCTGCAATTACATTATATACATATAATTTCTTCAACCATTCTGTACTCCCACTGTTGGACACTTAGGTGGTTTGACATTTTTTAACTGTTTTAAGTAAGACATATTTTTATGCATAAAGCTCTTTGCTTTGAAAAATGAGAGAAAATACCGTATTTTGAATCCTATAGTTTTATAATTAAATGTCTCCTTTTTTTTTTTTTTGAATTGACATAATATGGACCTAAGTGGAAAACAAAAGAGAATTAAAGAGGTTACAGCATTTTACCTAGAACCATTTTTATTGTCTTTGTAATTATCCATAAATACTAAAAGAGAGAAATTATGACTTTATGCTCTCAGTAAAGTCTTTCAAAATTGACTCTTAACATTATAATGTTCTTCTGGCTAGCATAGCCACCTTTGTTACCATTTTTGTGTGTTATGTTTATTATAGATAATGATGAACCTCTCTTGAGTGGATCTGGTGATGTATCCAAAGAATGTGCAGAAAAAATTCTGGAAACATGGGGGGAACTGTTGTCAAAATGGTAAGTTATGATAGAATAGTTCTTTTTATCTACAGTTCTTATTTTATGGGTGGAGAATCTTGCCTAACTATAATATTCAATTTTGGAACCAATAATAGAAACCTAAGTGTGAGGTTTGCATTCTGTGATCTATTTTAGAGATTTATATTAGTAGTAGTAGAGAGTTGAAATAAATTTTCAGAATATCAGGAACCTAATAAGTTCTCATTGCTGAAGAAAATATTTATCCAAATATGGAATTCATAGACAGAATAAATAAGAAAAGTATCTTTTATATTGAAGAGGTTGGGAACCACTGAGTGGTTCAGATAATACACAACAGTCAGTTTAGAGGATGTTCACATAATGCATAGAGCCGTCATAGAGACCCAGGTAGGATTTTTCCCTTATCTGTGGTAAGTACTAAGAATGACAGAGCAAAGTGACATAAGCATGGTATATATTACCTGCTCTATCAGTTACTAACTAACACTTAAAAAATTCCTACTAACACTTGAAAAATTTAGGAATTTCTCATCAGCTCAAGAATTGGTTTGACAACAGAGTTAAGAAGCACTATCCTATAGGCTGTCTAAAAAGAATACATTGACTTTAGGCTGGGTGTGGTGGTTCACCCCTGTAATGGCAGCCTTTTGGGAGGTCAAGGCGGGATCATTGCTTGAGCTGAGGAGTTCAAGACAAGTCTGGGGAACTTGGTGAGACCCCATCTCTGCAAAAAATGAAAAGTTAACTGGATATGGAGGTGTGCACCTGTGATTCCAGCTACTCTGGAGGCTGAGGCAGGAGGATCACTTGAGCCTAGGAGTTCAAGGCTGCAGAGAGCCATGATTATACCACTGTACTCCAGTCCAAGTGGCAGAGTTGAGACCCTTTCTCACAAAAAAAAAA
>NW_016107521.1:3319717-3322156 GCF_001604975.1 Cebus imitator | reverse complement strand
ATTCAAGCATTGTTTTTCTTTACATAAGTTGTTTTAATAAATGAACTCTGCAAAAACCCCCAGGGTTCTCTTATATTTTTGATGTTTTTTTACATCAGGAGACAAAACTTCTGGTGGTCTTGTCACAATTACATTTTCAGTTCAGTGAATTTGGAGTGTTTTGGCTGCTGCTGGCAGGAATTTTATCTGTATAAAAGGTTTCTGCTCTAAAACAGAAATGTAATTGAATTTTGACATGGTTACATAATAATATATTTAATATCATGTAGATATAGCATTAAGACTCTAGTTAGATTTTATTACATGAACCCATCAGCATCTTATACAACAGCTTGGAATTTGTTTTGCTATCAAGCTTTGTTATTCATTTAATTAACATGTCTTTCCATTCCTTCAAATGTGTTTATTGAGTTTCCATCTATCTCTACTATTTTTGCTTGTTTTAGTCATGTCTTCAGGTATAATAACATAGTATTTCTTCTTCAGTTCATTACATCATTATTTTTTCTTATTATTATATGTCTTCTATGGATATGTGTTTTGTGGATAAGCAGCCTTTTAATGGAATTTTAAAGCCTGGTAGGCCTGGTTTAAAATTCTGCCTCTCCTACTTTTAAGCCGTGTGGTATTAGACAAGTCACTTAACTCTTCTGAGTCTGTTTCTTCACTTAGAAAGAAGTCTATAAGCTTACCATTTGTAATTATTATAGATTAATAGATGCCATGATTGTAGTTGGAGTAACATAGAACTAATGAATTTGCCATATTTTAGGTACTGTGCTGTTATGTGCTCTGTTTCACCTGTAACAACCTTATAATGTAGTATCTTTTTCATAGATGAGACTGGTTCAGAGGTTAAGGTATTCTAGTTAGTAAATAGCGCAGCCAGAATTTTTAACACAGTCAAGTCTGATCCCAAAGCTGGTTTATTTGACTCAACATTAGATTTTAGTGGTAATATTAATAATATCTTTGAGTTCTAATTCTCCATGTTGATTTTAGCGTGGCTCGTAGTGGATAAGAGAACTAATGTCCGCATAAAATAGGATGCTAAGTTGGATAAAGTTAGTATTATCAATGAGATGAAATTATTCTGAAAGTAATTTTGTCAATGTAAATTAAGCTAGTAAGGTTAGCAAACTTTCTCTGTAAAGAGCCAAATAATAAATATTTTAGGCTTTGCAGGTTAATAGTCTGTCACAACTACTCAGTTCTACTATTGTGGTGCAGGAGCTATCATACACGATACTGACAAAAAAGCATGGATTTATTTCAGTAAAAGTTTATTAATAGAAATAGGTGGTGGGCCCAGTTTGGCCCACAGGCCATAGCACACTAGGGATTGAATTAGCAACAGAACTGTGTGTGCTTTCTCTGCTCATAACTCTTCAAATTTTATATAATGTTTTTATCTAAACAAGGACAAAACTATATTGCATTGTCTATAGCATTTGCATTAAGGTACCAATGTCACAGAACAAAACACTTTTAAACGTACTGTGCAGAACTCTCATAGGATTCTTTGAACGTTTTGAGAAAAATCACAGGCCTTTTTAGAATTTGATAGTGGTTATATTGTATCAGTAACTTCTGCTTACATCTGATAATCACGGAATCTCTTTTATGTCAGCATCCTGCTTTATTGACCCAGTAATGGTGGCTCTCAAGTCATAAACCAGCTGCTATATAACAGGTAGAACATTCATTAGTCTTAGGAGTTTGAGGACTACCTCAGTCATTTAATTGACCACCCTGAAATTTTTTCTCCATCTGTACAACTAGAGATACTATGATCTACCTCTGGTGGTGGTTCTGAAGATATAAGATACGGTGTGCAGAAATACTTTGTACATGTATACCACCATTTCAAGGCTAGTTTTGTTTTCCCCATTTTATAGGTGACATAAATGAAGTCGAAAGATTTTGGTAACTTGTAGTGATACAGTAGTTCAGTGGAAATATTATTAGCCACTGTAAACATTCATAAAACTTATTTGAAGGAAGGCATCATAAAAACTGTTGGAAACATACTTGAGATATTTTAACTTAGAACGTCTAAATGTACAATATTCTTGTAATTTTTTTTTTCTAGGCAAAGTCTCTGTCACCCAGGCTGGAGTGCAGTGGTGCGATCTGTCACTGCAGCTTTGAACTCCTGGGCTCAAGGAATCTTCTTACCTTAGCCTCCCAAGTAGCTAGGACTTACAGCTATCATGCCCACTAATTTTTATTTTATTTTCTGTAGAGACGGGGTATTGCTATATTACCTAGGCTGGTCCCGATCTCCCAGGTTCAAGAAATCTTCCCACCTTGGCCTCTCAAAGCAGTGGAACTACATAAGTCACCGTGCCCTGCTGACCACGTGTCAGTTTTGATGTAGAGCCAGATTCTTATTATGTGTCTACTGTTGGTCTTTTTTTTTTTTTTTTTTTTTTTTTT
>NW_016107521.1:3251270-3319657 GCF_001604975.1 Cebus imitator | reverse complement strand
GAGATTGAGCCTTGCTCTGTAACCCAGGCTGGAGTGCAGTGGTGTGATCTCAGCTCACTGCAACCACCACGTCCTGGTTCAAGCAATTCTTCTGCCTCAGTCTCTCGAGTAGCTGAGATTACAGGTATGTGCCACCATGACTGGCTAACTTTTTGTATTTTTAGTAAAGACAGGGTTTCACCATGTTGTCCAGGCTGATCTTGAACTCCTGACTTCAGGTGATAACGCCCACCTTGGCCTCCCAAAGTGTTGGGATTACAGATGTGAGCCACTGTACCCAGCCATCTTTTTTACATAAACTCTAGCCATAGAGCATCATGTATGATTTCCAGTTTTGCTTTTTTTTTTTTTTTTAAGTAGAGAAATAATTTAAAGATATTTAAGAAGCAGTTTTCAGAATCTATGTGGATTTTTATTTTCTTCTACACAATCTCATGGTTATCTTGGCCCCGTCTAATTGAGCAGCACTTTTTTTTCTTTATTGCCATGTTTCCGTGTCATGTATTTGTAAGCCATTTAGATAGACTTTGATAAAAGTAACACTCTTTAGAGAATCTTCCTTTTATGATTTATGGTTTATGGGTTTATTTTTAGGCATCTCAACTTGAATGTGAGACCAAAGCAGTTGTCATCCTTAGTAAGAAACGGTGTTCCTGAAGCTCTTCGAGGAGAAGTCTGGCAGTTGCTAGCCGGCTGTCATAACAATGACCACCTGGTAGAAAAATACCGCATTCTCATCACAAAGGTAAGGGGGTGATAATTCAGCTTCAGCATTAATTCTTTTAGATATTTGTGATGAAAACATCATTGTGGTTACTTGACTTACAAGAATTTTTTATGATTCCTTTAAGAATAGAACTGTTAATACTTCTGGCTCTAAGGTGTTTTTTTCTGTTGCACAAAGAAGTCACAGTTTTTTCTCCTTGATTGATTTCACCTCAGAAGCCAAAGGTATCTTCTAGCCCATTGTATATCCACATTTTTTTTTTTTTACTATAATTACATTTTTAGTCAAACTACTTGTGCTGTGTGATGTGTAAAAATTTTCTTTTGATTATTTTAATACTTTTCACACTTGACAGAAATGTGTTTTTTGGTAGGGAAGGCTTAGTTTCAGTTTCTGCAGTTGGGAGAAAATAATTCTATAACCTTATTGTAGAATTATATTCTCTTTTTAGCTCATCCCTCTAAATTGAAAAAAAGCCCTCATTTTTATGGTGTTCCCCCTATGAAGTTCATGCATTCCTCAAGGCTTTGCAAGCAAAGCAAGAAAAACTATTTCTTGTACAAGTATACTAGGATGTAAAGTAATTTTCATCCTTTGTGTTCATGTTTTCAGTTTTAGTTTTAGTTTTCTCAAATTCCTCAAGTGTTTATCTTTAGGAAGCAGTTTCTCCAATAGTATGCAAATCCCAAACCTGGGTTGTGAATGGATTTCTCAGAATCTTCAAGAATATGGGAGATTTTTCAGTGTGACAGAAGGTAAAACTTTGTCTTAAAAAAAAAAGTTAAAACCTTATAAAGCATGCATAATGTCTCTAGAAAGCTGTTATTTAAAAAACAAAACACCTTATGGGGAAGAACAGCTTTTTTTTTTTTTTTTTTTTTTTTAAAGACAGAATCATGCTCTGTCGCCCAGGCTGGAGTGCAGTGGCATGATCTAGACTCACTGCAACCTCTGCATCCTGGCTTTTAAGCAGTTGTTGTGCCTCAGCCTCCTAAGAAGCTGAGATTACAGGTGCTTGCCACCACGCCTGGCTAATTTTTATATTTTTAGTAGAGAGGGAGTTTCTCCATTTTGGCCAGGCTGGTCTCGAACTCCTGGCCTCAAGCAATCTGATTGCCTCACCCTCCCAAAGTGCTGGAATTACAGATGTGAGCCACCTCATCTGGCCTGGAAGAATAGCATTCAAGCATGAGATAGGACCTTTCTTCAC
The DNA here is from genome assembly GCF_001604975.1 of Cebus imitator. Classification (NCBI taxonomy): domain Eukaryota; kingdom Metazoa; phylum Chordata; class Mammalia; order Primates; family Cebidae; genus Cebus; species Cebus imitator. The sequence goes on along the minus strand of NW_016107521.1, from coordinate 3,317,720 downwards.
CAGAAAATGACTTTTATGTCCTCAGAATATTAATGTTCTTTCTCATAATCTTATTTCCAGACAGATTTTTTTTTCCAATAAGTATTCTGATTCCTTCCATTAAGTTGGTATAATTGTTTAATTAGCATTTATTGTTGATTAACTATTACAACCACAGTGTTGGAGCTGGGAGGTTAAACACAAAAGCAAATAGCTGTCTTACGATAGAATGTATCTGAAAAAAGCACAGTGGGAGCCATCGAAAAGAGTGATTAATTCTGCTTGGGAGAACAGGAGTCTTTATAAGGAATATAACATTTGAGATAAATTCCAGGCATAGAAAGGTGGGTAGAGCATTGTATTCATACTACGAATGGAGCCATTGAAGAATGAGGTTATATAACATGTATAGCTAGTAGAGGTACACTTAGTTGATTATTTCCTTTTGTTGGCAAATCATATTTTGGATTTGTAACACTATTTAGTTTTTTTGAAGTCCTTTAAAATCTTTGGTCAAAAATGACTTCTTAAGAGTTTATTGCTTTAAACTAAATATTTTTGGTAAGACTATTTAAAATACATGAAGTATCTATGAATAAATGGATTCTGTTTTTCTGGTTCCATGAAAATGGTGATATCTGTTGATAGAAATGGAAACTGGTAGTTATATGATATCTAAAAGAAAGACTATTAACAAAATATGAAACATTTGCTTGATTTGTATATACTGGTGATGTGTACTTTATATTTCATGTTAAACTTCCAAAATATATATATATTTTTTGAGCTGGAGCCTAGCTCTGTCACCCAGGCTAGCATACAGTGGCATGATCTAGGCTCACTACAAGCTCTACCTCCCTGGTTCAAGTGATTCTCCAGCCTCAGCGTTCCGAATAGCTGGTATTACAGGTGCCCACCACCACGCCTAGCTAATTTTTGCATTTTTAGTAGAGACAGGGTTTCACTGTGTTGTCCAGGCTGGTCTTGAACTCCTGACCTCGTGATCTGCCTGCCTCAGCCTCCCAAAATACTGGGATTACAAGTGTAAGCCACTGTGCCTGGGCCCCCACATTTTTTTTAATGGATATATTAATTTAAATTGCTGCTAGATGATCAGAAAATACACATTATTTAACCACCATAATATTTGTGAATTAAAAAATAATGACAATGATTAGTATAAGTTGGTTTTGCTTTTCTTTTGTGTCTTCCTGGAATTAAGAGTTATTATTGTATGGGAAGGGTAATTGACATCTTTTAACTTACTCTGAAATGTTTTGGGGGGAATAAGGTATTTTTTATAGTCCTCCACTCTACTAGTTGAGCTATCAAAGTTTGCATTTAAGCTACTTTTTTTTAAAGTGTGTAGCTCCATGACATTTTACACGTAAATACACTGCAGTGATCATTACCGAGAGCAAGAACATATCCATAACCCCCAAAAGTTATTCATGTACCCTTCTATTCATAACTACTCTTAATACAGTACCCTGAGTAATCACTATTCTGACTTTTCTCTCCATAGGTTACTTTTGATTGTTCTTGAATTTTTCTTTTCTGGAGACAGAGTCTTGCTCTGTCAACCAGGCTGGAGTGCAATGTTGTGATCTCAGCTCACTGCACCTCCGCCTCCTGGGTTCAAACGATTCTCCTGCGTCAGCCTCTCAAATAGCTGGGATCACAGACGCACACCACCAAGCCCACCTAATTTTTTATTTTCAGTAGAGACAGGGTATCAGCGTGTTGGCCGGACTGGTCTTGAACTCCTGACCTCAGGTGATCCACCTGCCACAGCCTCCCAAAGTATTGGGATTACAGGAGTGAGCCTACACGCCCAGCCTTGAAATTAATTTAATGCAGTTATACACTCACACAGCATGTACTCGTTTGTGTGTCATTTCTTTTGCTCATCTATTTTGAGTGTGTATCAGTAGCTTTTTTGTTCTCTTTTTTAAAAATTGTTTAGAGTATTCCATTATATGAATAAACCATACTTTAAAAATATATTCTGCTATTGCAAATGTTTGATTCTTTTCCAGTTTTAGCTATTATGAATAAAACTGCTATAAACATTCTTGCACAAGGCAGGATTTGTACATATTATACATATTTATAGATAATATTTATGTATATATACACACTACTAATTTCTAGAAGGTATTTATTCTGAACATGGCTTCTTCGCCAGCTATATGCTTTGTGTTCTGAAATTTTACATATAATATTATTTTAGGGATTTTTTTTTTTTTTTTTTTTTTTTTTTTTTTAGCTTCTTCAGAGACTAGAGCAGGAAAGAGTGACTTGATTTAGATCAAGAGTGAAGATCATAAAAGTTAACTTGGCAAACAACTGAGTAATGTCTTTGTCATCATTTTGCATTAATTGTCAAGCCTGTCTTGTAGGAATTTTTGCATATGCTTGTTTAACCCAAGGACAAATGACCTTTCAGTAACATAAAATACATAGTATGATTTTAAAGGTATTTCTTATTTCAATAAGCAATGTAGTTAGCTTGGAGACCCTCTTTGTTCTCCCTGTTTCACGTTTTAAAGTGAAAACTTTTGAGTTTTTAAAATTTTAGTAGGGATCCAAAAGGGAAATAATAGAACAATAGTAATAGCTACCTTTTTGAGCACTAATTATGTGTCAGATACTATGGCAATGCACTAGGATGTGATAGATCAAAGTTCCATCAGCAATTTAGTTACATGTAGTTGTACCAACAGAGTACCTGCTGTCCTGTATCCCAACCAGTATTAGTTATTATTATATTTAATTTTTACTATCAGTGGATGTAAGGATGTAAGTGATGCCAACATTTTTTTTTTTTTTTTTGGAGATGGAGTCTTGCTCTGTCATCCAGGCTGGAGTGCAGTGGTGCAATGTCAGCTCACTGCAACCTCAGCCTCCTGGGTTCAAGTGATTCTCCTGGCTCAGCCTCCTGAGTAGTTGGGATTACAAGTGCATGCCACCACGCCTGGCTAATTTTTGTATTTACTAGAGATGAAGTTTCACCATGTTGGTCAGGCTGGTCTCTAACTCCTGACTTCGTGATCCGCCCACCTCAGCCTCCCAAAGTGTTGGGTTTACAGGCGTGAGCCACCGTGCCCAGCCCAGCGTATCTTTTAGTTTGCAGTTCTCTTCCTACGGGTAAAGTTGAATGATTTCCTCTTCTATAAATTACCCCTTCATGTTCTTTGTACATTTATCTATGAAATCTTTTTAAGATAACAGTTTCTAAACACTCTCCATGTATATCTACTAATTCTTTGCATATGCATTATAAATGTTTTTTAATGATTTTATTTATGGTTTTATGCCATACAAGACATCTTTAATTTGTATGTAGAAAATTGTGTCTTGGTTAAGCCCTCTTCTGTCTCTAGATGTTGTAAATGTGGTTTCTAACATTTTCTTGCAAGGTTTTTATTCTATGTGTTAATTTTTATGCCCTTAATCCATCTGGAATTTATTTTTGTACGTGGCATAAGATAGCAATCTGATTTTGCTTTCTTCCCAGATGGATAACCAGTTGTGCTACTCCTATTTTCCTACTCAGTAGAACTACCATCTTTGTCATATTTTAAATTCTCATATATGCTGGGATTGATTTCTAGATTGTTCTTCGTATTATCTGTTTGCATATTCCTGTCCCCATACTGTTTTGATTAAAGAGACTTTGCGTTATTTCTGATATCTGTGAAAGCAAGTCTTTTTGTTTCCTATTTCATACCTTACTTGACTATTCTGCAAATTTAGTCTGCCATGAAAACCTTATAATCTTTTATCCAATCTCACTACCACCACCACCACCCTCTAAGGTTATGTGGAGATTCTTATTTGAATTGCATTTAATTTACATACCAGTTGTGAGTATAAGTTCAACACATGAGAATACAGTATGTCTTTTTATTTGTTCAGGTCTTTTTTTTTTCCGTCTTCAAGAATTCTGAATTGCCTTCATATGGATCTTGTACCTTTGTGGTTAAATTCCTAAGAATTAACTTATAAAGTGTTTACACTACAGCAAATGGAATAGTTTTTTTCACTTTACATTTGTAGGTGCTAATTGCCACAACAGAGACAAGACAGTGATTTTTAAATTTTTTCTATTTGCCTTTTAATATTTTGATTAATTTTCCTAACTTTATATTGTCATCTTTTCAGATTTTCAGGTATGTAATAATATCAGCAGTAAAAACAGTTTCATCTATTTTATAATGTTTATACAGGCTACTAAATTTTCTTCGTTTTTTTGAAGCAGTACGACAGTGTTAAATGATGATGGTGATAACTAGCACCCCCCTCTAATTCCTGATTTTAATTAAAATAGTTTAAGTTTTCTATCTTTTGGAAACATACTGTTTTTTTGTTTTTGTGAACAATTTGTGTTTGGCTGGGTGCAGTGGCTCACGCCAGTAATCCCAGCACTTTTGGAGGCCAAGGCCAGTGGATGATCTGAGGTCAGGAGTTTGTGACCAGCCTGGGCAACATGGCGAAACCCCATCTCTACTAAAAATACAAGTATTAGCCTGATGTGGTGGTGGGCACCTGTAATCCCAGCTCCTTGGGAGGCTGAGGCAGGAGAATTGCTTGAACCCGGGAGGTAGAGGTTACAGTGAGCCAAGACAGCACCATTGCATTCCAGCTTGGACGACAGAGTGAGACTCTGCCTCAATAAATAAATAAATAGGCTAGGCATGGTGGCTCATGCCTGTAATCCCAACACTTTGGGAGGCCGAGATAGGCGGTTCATGAGGTCAGGAGATTGAGACCATCCTGGCTAACACGGTTAAACCCCATCTCTACTAAAAATACAAAAAAATTAGCTGGGCGTAGTGACATATCCCTGTTGTCCCAGCTACTTGGGAGGCTTAGGCAGGAGAATCGCTTGAACCCAGAAGGTGGAGGTTGCAGTGAGCTGAGGAGATGGTGCCACTGCACTCCAGCCTGGGTGGCAAAGTGAGACACCATCTCCAGATAGATAGATAGATGATAGATAGATAGATAGATAGATAGATAGATAGATAGATAGATAGTTTTTCATTTAAGTGGTTTCCTTCTATCTCTGGGTTGGATTTTTTATTAGGAATGTGTACTGAATTTTATCAATAGGGTTATCAGTACTATTACTAATTTTCTTTAATTTGTTAATGGAATAAATATATACTCTATCAACATATGATAGACTTCTTATATTTAACTACTACCCTTGGCTTCATGGAATAAATTTTTTTAACCAAGGACCCCTCTAGTCTTTGTTTTCTGATGTTTGATCAAGGGCTCCTCAACCTTCTAGGCAGAACTTGTTGGACTCAGAGAGAAGAAAGCTTAATAAGTCATCCACAGGGACTCTTATGGCTTCTCTTACCTCCAGTTGCCTGTAATTCTTACAGCTGTTTGGATCTTGTGAATCAAATAATTTGGAGTTGAAAATGAAGGAGAAAAGACGGCACTTTCTTGATTCCAGAGTCCTCTTCTGTCCTTTCTTTCTGAAAGTTTTTACCTTTTGTGTTGGTGACTTTGCTCCTTTTAATTCAGTGCTTAGTAGCAAAAATTTATAGCAAATGGCTCCTTCAGTACATTATTTTAATAATGAGAGAATAATGAAATAGCAACCTATTCTGATGGTTTTCTTTCATTTAATTGGCCTTGCTTATCTTTTCTTAAACTTCTTTGCATCATTTTCTACAGTGATTTTCAACTTCAGTGATGAGAATCTTTTGCCACTAATTGCAAACTTTTATCCAGAAGCAAGCTAGTAGCAAGCTCATGTAACTAGTATTTACATTTGTAATTGTTCAGAATTCATGGAGGCCTAGCCACACTTTGCTAGTCTGGAAAAAGTAACTTATTCAATTATAATGTTAATGTTATTAGCAGGATTTTTTGGGTTTTTTTGTTTTTGTTTTTGTTTTTTTTTTTTGTTTGTTTTCTCTGAGACGGAGTCTCACACTGTTACCCAGGCAGTGGGGCTCACTGCAGCCTCCACCTTCTGGGTTCATGTGATTCTCTTGCCTCAGCCTCCCAAGTAGTTGAGACTACAGGCATGCGCCACCACACCTGGCTAATTTTTTGTATTTTTAGTAGAAATGGGGTTTCACTGTGTTGGCCAGGCTGGTCTTAAACTCCTGACCTCGTGATCTGCCTGCCTCGGCTTCCCAAAGCTGAGATTACAGGCGTGAACCACCACGCCCGGTCTGTTTTGATTTTTAATTAACAATTTCTCTCTGGTAGGTTTGTAATAGAATAAAAGAATTGAATAATATTTAATCATAAGAATCTGCCTGTGGATACCAAACAATAAAAGGAGATCAATTTAGCAATCGGAATGTTGGCCATGGAGGACGAAGCCTGGGTACTAGTTTCAGTTCTGCCACTTCATTTCTATTCTCTGAACTGAGGTAGCTAAGGTAATTTGTTGATCTTTCCTTAAATTTTGACATTCTGGAAAATCAGACAGTTTGCTTGAGTCCTGCCCTCCAAAATAGGCCATAATTTCATTTTTTTCACAACTGAGCACTCTTGCTGTCTTGTTCTAAATGAAAATAATGGTTAGTGGATGTTAGAACTGTATTGTCTGCTGTCATACAGCAATTGCTGCAGTAGGTTTCTTTAAATCATTATTTGTGAACGTAATTTTAGGCCCTATATCTTATCTCTGTTATTTTCCTTCATATGAGTTTAATGTAAGTTATACTTGTCTAGGGAGTTCTAAACGTTTCCTGAATTATAAGACTGGGAACGTATTTGGTTTGTCCGTGTTAAAATTGCTTTTTTTTTTTTTTTTGAGTTGGAGTTTCACTCTTGTTACCCAGGCTAGAGTGCAATGGCACAATCTTGGCTCACTGCAAACTCTGCCTCCCGAGTTTAAGTGATTCTCCTGCCTCAGTCTCCCAAGTAGCTGGACTAAAGGCATGCACCACCACACCCAGCTAATTTTTGTAGTTTTAGTAAAGACGGGGTTTCACTGTGTTGGCCAGGATGGTCTCGATCTCTTGATCTCACAATCCGTCCACCTCAGCCTCCCGAAGTGCTGGGATTACAGGCATGAGCCACCACACCCAGCCCTATTTGACAGTTTTTCACCCACAAATAGGTCATTTCATATGCCTCAACTTAATAATTATAGGTGAGTTAAATAGTTACCATACTGAGGTTTTACTTGAAAGATCTTTCTACCGGGCGTGGTGGCTCACGCCTCTAGTCCCAGCACTTTGGGAGGCCGAGATGGGCAGAACACGAGGTCAAGAGATCGAGACCATCCTGGCCAATGTTGTGTAACTCTGTCTCTACTAAAATACAAAAAAATTAGCTGGGTTTGGTGGTGGGTACCTATAGTCCTAGCTACTTAGGAGGCTGAGGCAGGAGAATAGAAGTTGCATGAGCCAAGATCTTGCCACTGCACTCCAGCCTGGCACAGAGCAAGACTCCGTCTCAAAAAAAACAAAAAATAATCCAGGCATGGTGGTGCATGTCATCCCAGCTACTTGGAGGCTGAGGCAGGAGAATCTCTTGAACCTGGGAGGCTGAGGTTGTGGTGAGCCGAGATCGTGCCATTGCACTCCAGCCTGGGTAACAAGAGTGAGACTCCATCTCAAAAAAAAAAAAAGATCTTTCAACCATCTTTCAACCTAAAAGCAGAATTGCCTTTTATTTTATTGGGCATTCATTGTTTATTCAATAAAAGGTACCTTTTGAATGCCTGCCCTGTGCCAGCCCTGTGCTAAGCCTCATGGACACGCCCGTGAGTAAAATAAACTTGTTCACAGGTTTCAGGAAATCTGTACTCTAAGAGAGGAAATAGGCAGTTAACTATAAACAATTCTAAAGTTACATGGGAGTTGTAGAAGAAAGTATACATACTGCCATACTGCATATGACATGAAGGATTTCTCATCTAAGTGTTCTAAAAGGTCTCTTGTTCAGAAATTATCCAGGTGTTGGATAGTTATGGTGGGATAGGGTTGTGCACAGTACATGTGGTCTTAAAAGTCAGGGGAACAGCGTGTGCTCAAGGGTGAGAAAAAGCTTGGCAGTTTCATAGAGTGTGAATGGAGATAAGACCAGAGAGGTCGTAGGTAGGGAACAGATCTTTGAAAGCTTCAGAAGGCATATTTAAACTTTTGGGCAATAGAAGCCAATGAAGCATTTTAACCAGGCAGGTTATATATTCAGGTATATAAGGCAGTATGCAAAGTGGTTTTGAGTGTCCATCTAAAGACGGAATGTCTTAATTCAAATCCTAGTTCTACTGTATTATAACCATTGAAATTGGGCAACTTAACATTCATAGGCTTTAGTTACCTTATCTATAAAGTGGAATAAATGGAATAATAATAGTGTTTTATTGGTAGAGTTGTTCAAGTTAACTTAGATAATGTGTGAAATACTTAGTAACATTCATAGTCCATACTAAGTGTAAATAACTTATTTATTTTTTCTATTATTTGCATTATTATTAGGCTTAGAAAGATCACTCTGTTACTTGGGTTAGAGTGGAGTAAGAATAATTGCAGCGAGACCTGTTAATAATTCAGGCAAGAGATCATTTTGACCTGGTTTGGGGTAGTGGCAAAGGGATGGGGGTAAAAGATGTTGTTTAAAGGGATTTCAGAGGTAGAATTCTTAGCACTCACTTGGTGACTTAATGTGGGAGATGAGGGAGAGGGAGGAATAAAAGAGTCAAAGTATCTCAAATCATTTTTGGAATGACAGTTATATAAATAAACCCATATCGGCTGCACTAAAATGATATGTTAATGTTTGAAGCTTATTTTTTCCATTTAATAAAGTGTTATTTTTCCAAATGTACAGTTGCCTGGATTTGTTCGTGCATCTTCACCAGCAGCTGGAGCATCTCCATCCTTGGTATTTCTGGTATAGATTACTTGAGCTCTGTGCTTTGAGATCCGTTTGATAAGTCCTTTACTAAGGAGCTCCTGAGGGGCTGCCCTGGCCAGGGAGTCTCGAATCTTCAGTCTCTCAGACACCACAGCTGAGGTTATAAGTTAATAGTTGGGAACTTCCTCACAGAGTTTGTCATAGGTAGCTTTGTCAAACAAGCCAAGTTATTGAGCTTGTCTCGAACTTTGCCTTTGGACCACTTCTACTTTTTGGCCTTGTCTCCTGATTTGTTCACTGGGTCCTTTTCTTTCCTGGCTGACTTTCCGGTCTCTTTCTTCTTCTTGTAGTCCTTGGGTGGCATTGTGAAGCTCTTAGAGCAGTGACGAACACTGCAGCCTCGCTAAGATGTTGGACAAAAAGTAAAGCTAATTTTTACCAAATAATAAGTGATAGATAATGTCCATAGGTGAAACTTAAGAATTTGAAGAACTGAGATAATTTCTCATCTATAAGTAGTTAAATCTCTGAATAGGTTGGGAGAAAAAGAAATATAATTTGAACAAGTATTTTCCCTTTTTTGTTACGTTTCATTTCTTGTTCTGCATTTCTTTTTAATTCTGTCATTTTTGTTATTTTAATTATTTTGCTTTTAAAGTTGTTTTAATTTTATTACGTTGAACCATATAGAAGTTGCAATGTTTGCAGATGAGAAAATATTTAACTAGCAATGAAATAGTTAAATATCGGTAAGTTCGTAATTATATTCTTGTTCAGTAAGAGGCTTTAACTGGCATTATGGGAGTCCATTTTGAGTTAGATTGAGTGCTAAAGGCTTTCTGAAGGAATGTTGCTCTGATGGCATAAGAACAAGTGGAACAGAGCCCCATGAAGTAGACAACTTCAACCCAGCATCATTCTTTCTTGCTAAGTTGATATGGCTATGAATACATAGAAACTGGAAAATTCAGACAATATAGAAAGCTATAGAGAAGAAAGATTTTTTAATGACAGTTATCCTACCATCCAATGATAGTGTTGATTTTTAATGTAGTTCCTTTTAGTCATATATATATATACAGAAAGTTACTCTGCCTTCATAATAGAGAGAGAATAGATCATGAGACTGCATTATTTTATTTTTATTGTATTTTTAATCATCTTATAATGTACATATTTATGAGGCATATGATGTTCTGATACATATAGTATATAGTGATTAGATCATGGTAATTGTATACATACCCACCATATCTAACATTTATCATTTCTCTATGCTTGGAACATTCAGTAACCTTCTAGCTATTTGAAACTATATGATATTAACTGTAGTCTTCCTACAGTGGTATAGAACACTAGAATTAAACTGTGTTATTTTAAAGAAGAAATGTACATACAGATTTTTGTTAAGGATACAGATTTATAGAGCCTCCCCGAGTCATTAATAATTTGTCTCTTTTGAAGAAAATGTTTTTCCTTAATCCAAAACAAAACATTTAATTCTTCATTGATTCAGTTAAATGTGGCTATTAGGCTTTTTTTTTTTTTTTTAAGTTTCTTAAATGAATGTTTTGATTGTAGCTCCTAGAGTGATTTCACTAAAATAGAAACAAAGTTGAAAATTGTTACTGTACTAATGACAGTAATGTAACAGCTTGTAGTTTTATTGCAATTTTATAAATTTTTAATTCTTTCAAATTCAGCCATTGTATTGTCTGTTTTTATCAGCATAACTATCTTGTTTTATACATGAGAAACCACAGAGAGAATAAGTTACATGCCCAAATTCACAAGTAGTAGTAGAAAGGCCTAGACTTTTTACTTTGGTTAATTCTTTTTCTGTTTATTGAAATACAGTAGTAACTCTCAAAAATCACTCCGTTATTCAGTATTTATTAAGTGCTCAGTGAATACGATTTAAAAATAAAGCCTATGGAAAGCGTATAGAATAAGGAATATTGGCTGGAGGGCAAGGTATTTGGGGGAAAGTAAAATAATTGAGATCAGGGTAGAAAGGCAGTAAGGGAGTCATAGACTCTTCTTGAACAATGGAGTACAATAATAATGTGTGCATATTGGATATTTAACTAGGCAGAAATGAAAAGATTAGAAGAACGAACAAAACTGTAAGGAGGAAACACATTTGAGAACTGTTGTGGAAATATATTTTTAGGACTTGGTGGACTAAGAACAGTGCTTTGAGGGAGAGAGTAGATGATTCCTAAGCTTCATACTGGAATGCCTGGAAAAATGTTGGAAAATTACAGAGGCTTATTTGGTAGGAAAATGGTTATTTATTTTGGACATGCTGTGGTTGAAATCTCTACAGGACATCCAGGTGGAAGATGTATGACTAGCAGGCAAATTGTAGATGGAAAAGGGAGCTGAGGAGTAAAAGGGCTGGAGACCTAGGCAGAGAAATTATTTGTGTTGAGGGAACAATTGATGCGGTATCATCATTCCTTCTTTCCAGGTACCTTCAGTGCTTTGCATATGCATAGCCTCAGTGTATTTGAGTAATGTGTGACAGAACTGTATTCAGATACCTGTTGTATGACTTAAAACTGTACAGCCTCAGTAAGAGTGGGCACTTCAGGATTCAAAGGAGCCCAGCCTTAAGCATGTCAACATGATTGGCAGGAAAACACTGGTTCTTCAGGCAGGCTAATTTAGTTGTAGGAGCAGAAAGTAAGTAAAGTTATATACCTTCTCTGTGCTAGGTATTGGTAAGCCTTTTGTATATACTTTATGTCTCAACAACCCTGTGAAGTAAGGAGTGTTGTTCCCATTTTGCAATGATGAAACAGAGGCTTACGAGACGATAAGTAATATTAGAGCAGGAATTTGAACCTTCAGTGTTCCTTCGATGCTATTGGTCTTTTTACTGTGCCACACGTTGCTCTGTTTCCCAATAAGACCTGTCAAATATTACTATCAGGCTTATGCTTAAGTAGGTTTTTTATTTTGGCATTATGGCTGCACCTGGGACTGGCCAGACAGCTGCTGCTGCTTTGGATTTAAAATGTAATTCGTTGCATTCTGATTATGGGTGCCCATTTATCTGTAATCAGAACACGTGTATAAAATGAATAAAAATGAAAGTTGGATCACATGTTTTTGCTCAGGTGCATACCTTTTGGAATGCTTTCAAACACCAACATTTGTTTATTGTCTTTTACTCTGCTGGATATGTGGAACTTTATTTAGAAGGATTAATTGAAAGTTCAGAGATCCCTGGAGGAAAAGATACTAAAATTACACATTTTCATAGCACTCTTGTTAGCTGAAAATTGTCAACATTTATGACATTACCAGGAAAACCACAATCTAATCCCAGTTTGCATTGTTTTAAGTAGGCAGAAACAAGATTGTATATTCTAAGATACAAAGGCTTATTTGTGCCATGAAACTTCCTGTAATATCCAAGCCTGAGTAGAAGAAGGTACATTTACTTTTCTGTCTTTTGTTTATATTCTTGTATACTGCTCAGCAAATTCGAAGCAAGAAACATCATCTCAAAACTATAGGGTAGTGTCAAATACAGGAACAATGTAATTTCTCTAGTATTCAGAATAGGAGATACTTTATTTTTCTCTTGAAAAGTGATTTTAAAGTTTCTTGGCCAATATTCAGTGAATCATGAGAGACAAAATTAATGAATAGCCTTCTAGCTAGACCTTCTTGTTCAGCTGAATTATGTTTCTCAGTTGCCATACGCTTAAAGGAAGTTAACATGCTTCCTTTCTTTAATATTGCTCTTTGTTCTTTGGGAAAATGCCATAAGAAAATAGGAAGTACCTCTCTAGCAGTGTGTTTCAGTCTAATTACTGACACTGACACCCTGTTCTGTTACTACTCCTTCTCCTTGCTAGCAGCCTGAATTCTGCTTATCTACTAAAAGGGGGATTCCAGACAGACGAGGAAACAGCTTTCAAATGATATACTGCAGGCGTACCGAGCTATTCCCACACTGTGCAGTCTGGAAATCAGGGGGCACCTCTTTGACGATGAATTCCAATTAGTTGCTAAAGATGCCAGAGTGTGTGCGTGCACAGGCGTTTTCTTTCCCCTCCCCCTTTCTTCCTTTTTCCAAGCCCCCTCTTCTCCCTGTTTCCCCTCCTACTCCTTTATCCCCTCCCTCTGTGTCTCAGTTCTGCAGTACTCGGGGTTGAAGCACATTCCTGCTCTGCAAGGCTTTCTGTTAAGGATGTATTGTGGCTTTTGTTTGGATTGCAGCATGCAGAATTACAGGTAACATTCTGAAATTGAACTAAATGGTAAATTCTGTTGAAATGTTTTCAAAGAGGCAAAATGTTATATTGGAATCAGTGAAGAAAATAAATTATCTTGGCTAATTTTATTAGTGGTAATTGTAGTGAAAGATTTTCATAAATGTTATAAGCAAATTCCTTTTCTCCCCCAAGTCTCAAATGAAAGGAAATGGGGGTAAATCAATCTGACCGTGATTCATTTTGTTTTATGCTGATCTTGAAAGCTTGATGTTGCTGCTGCTACTCTATACCGTACGGATCAGTTATATGGGGTGCTATTGTGGGTAGCCATGAATAGTGGTGCCAGTAGGGGTGGAGTGGGAGGGATGATGCCAGCCTGAGCTAGCCAGGTTCTTTGATTAGGGCATTGGATGTGAAATGTAAAATGCTCTCTCCTTTTCTTCTATCAGCTGTTCAGAGGAGACTCATTACAACTCCTGCTGAAGCTCCTAATCTTCTTCCCTTCTCTTCTGCCCTTTCCCCCTACCCTCACTTGGCCTGAAGACGTTGTCCCCAGAGTTTGCCTTACTCCCCTGGTGCTATGTGTATGGTGAACTTGGCATTATGGCCGCGTTTGGAACTGGCCAGACAACTGCTGCTGGCTCTCCTTATTCCAAGAAGGATTTAAAGGGGAATTGCACTGCAGGCAATGCACCACAGCAGCAGCATCAGGAGCTTGGGGACTAAGGCTCCTCTGGCATTATTACATACATGCAAAGCTGACCGCGATGACAGCGGCTGCTCCTTTGAACTGTTGGAAGCAGCCAAGCGGCAGCATGAAGTGACAGATCACTCCTGAGCTCAAGATGAACTCCACCTTGGATGGTAATCAGAGCAGCCACCCTTTTTGCCTCTTGGCATTTGGCTATTTGGAAACTGTCAATTTTTGCCTTTTGGAAGTATTGATTATTGTCTTTCTAACTGTATTGATTATTTCTGGCAACATCATTGTGATTTTTGTATTTCACTGTGCACCTTTGTTGAACCACCACACCACAAGTTATTTTATCCAGACTATGGCATATGCTGACCTTTTTGTTGGGGTGAGCTGCTTGGTCCCTTCTTTATCACTCCTCCATCACCCCCTTCCAGTAGAGGAGTCCTTGACTTGCCAGATATTTGGTTTTGTAGTATCAGTTCTGAAGAGCGTCTCCATGACTTCTCTGGCTTGTATCAGCATTGATAGATACATTGCCATTACTAAACCTTTAACCTATAATACCCTGGTTACACCCTGGAGACTACGCCTGTGTATATTCCTGATTTGGCTATACTCGACCCTGGTCTTCCTGCCTTCCTTTTTCCACTGGGGCAAACCTGGATATCATGGAGATGTGTTTCAGTGGTGTGCCGAGTCCTGGCACACCGACTCCTACTTCACCCTGTTCATCGTGATGATGTTATATGCCCCAGCAGCCCTTATTGTCTGCTTCACCTATTTCAACATCTTCCGCATCTGCCAACAGCACACAGAGGAAATCAGCAAAAGGCAAGCCCGCTTCAGCAGCCAGAGTGGGGAGACTGGGGAAGTGCAGGCCTGTCCTGATAAGCGCTATGCCATGGTCCTATTCCGAATCACTAGTGTATTTTACATCCTCTGGTTGCCATATATCATCTACTTCTTATTGGAAAGCTCCACTGGCCACAGCAATCGCTTCGCATCCTTCTTGACCACCTGGCTTGCTATTAGTAACAGTTTCTGCAACTGTGTCATTTATAGTCTCTCCAACAGTGTATTCCAAAGAGGACTAAAGCGCCTCTCAGGGGCCATGTGTACTTCTTGTGCAAGTCAGACCACAGCCAACGACCCTTACACGGTTAGAAGCAAAGGCCCTCTTAATGGATGTCATGTCTGAAGTGGCTCAGATATGGGGTTTCCCTGTGTATGTGTGTGTTTTATCTCTAAGTATTTCTAATTCATTAGGAAATCTGGGACAGAATACTTTGACTCTAAGCAATAGCATACAAATGATTTGTATGAATACCTTCTAAGTTTGTAGAAATGGTTTTCAAAAGTGCTTTTGAAGACTCAAGATCATGAAGACAAATTGCTCCTGGTTCCAATTTTTGAAATGTTTTGGAAATGACTACAGTTCTCAGATTTAAAATGAATAAAGCCATATCTAACACCTCTCCAGCTGGCATGACTGAACCTGAGTGCGAAAAGCGTCAGCATTTTAAAAAGTCATCATTTTCTTGTCACTTCTGGGTTCTTTCCAGCTATTTGGGCTTCATGTGCAATTGATTTCTTCTAACAGGGAATAGTAAAATATAAATTAAGAGGTTTTAGAAATTACTTTTTATGTATGCTGAAGTATAACTACACTGCAAGTTTCAATACTGTCATTTAGAAAGCCAAATATTCTATGTTTTATTCTCTTAAGAGAATTCTCAGTAGAGTGAATAATGTGAACACATAAACATGAATTTTAGAATTTTACAGTGAACCATGAAGCAAAAGTGCAATCAACTTATACAGTTTATGAAAAACAGCTATTTTTTGTGCCATGCTTCACAGAGATCTAAAGTTAAGTGTGCATAGAAGTGATCATGTTTGTAGTATTTTTGCCCATGCCTTTGTGTTATGTCTATATTTAGAATATCTGAATTGTTAGATTTCTCTTTTATAGCCAAATGTGTTTAAATAAGCTAAAAAACAATTGATAGGCTGTTGGCTGTCGGTTTTATACTGGTGACTATATACAAAAATGTGTCATTAATATTCTCTGTTCTTTCTATCCAAAGACTTCCAAAATATTAGAACATCAGGGAGAAGGGTATATGTCATAAGAAACTGAGTCAGAAAGTATACTGTAGTATGCTGTTTTGTTTGTTTGTTTCTTTTTGTTTGTTTGTTTATAGAAGGGAGTTGAGACATTTTCTTTGTGGTTAAATGGAATCAACTAAGTATTTTTGAAAAGTATTCTTTCAGTTAGTATTAAGGAATCCATATATGAAGAGGGAAAGGGGAAACTCTAAGTCTCTTATTGCTATTCTCTTTCTGGGAAAAAAAAAAATCCTTTGGCATACAGTTCTTAATAGTCTTTTTTTCCCCTTTCATTTTATTCTTCTGTAAAATTATTATTGAGAGTTATGTGTGTTTGTATGTAGTAGTGATGTTCGTTCTTAAAAGTGATTATCTTTAGAGCAAGAGGTTTATTTTTCTAAAAGGAGAGAAGAAATTCCGGCAGCTCCAGGCATGAGAGTATTTCCTCTACTTTTGTGCTGATTTTAATGTTTCGAGAATCTTCAGGGGACTTACTTGATCTCTCCCTTTGGTTAGATGTTGTAATCTGAATGCAACAATGGTGATCAGTGAGATGGAAGATGGAAGAAACCCAGGGAACATGGGTTAAAGTGGATTTCTGAATCCAAGAAAGGACATAGGTATTTATAAAACAGGCAGATAAGCTTTGGTTTTCCATCATGATGCCAGTGTTCTTATGATTTTAGGCTTTAGACATCAACTTGACTTTAACCTCAGTTGTGTTCTATTTAAACTTTAAGTGACTAAGCATTATATAAACATTCAAACTTCAGATTCTGGGTTTTTCCCAAAAGCTTGCTTGCTCTTTATGTTTAGTGTTAGCAAATTTTATTCTAAGCTGTTTCAAAATTTAGAACTCATACTAAGATCACAAGTTATGTTAGAAACGGCTTGGTTAAATTGTCATTTCATGTGGGAAAACTTTTCTGTTGGATTCTGAAAAATCTTTGTATCGTATACATCTCCCTTTTAAGTGGTACAGATCTAAAAAAACCAAAATTTACCTTTTTTTATATATGTTAGAGAATGTAACCTGTTCATATTTGCAGTTCGCTTATGAATTTTTAGTTTAGAAAATATGACAATTTAAAACACTTAATTTTTGTAGAAAGATTTGTTAAATCATTAGGTTTGATCTGATTTTGTTGTGTGTATATGTGTTGGGGAAGAGGAGATGGAGATGCTCCTGGACACAGTAATGTCCTCTTCAGTGGCTGGGGGTGTTTTCTATGTGATAGGTTTGGAAAGTTCATATTTAACTGATCTTTTCATCCTGGAATATTTAATGCAGCATTTGATGACATTTAGTTTAAATACCAGTCAGACTTCAAAAAAAAGTATATTTTTACACTCAGTTACCTTGGCATTGATAGGATAGCTTATTTAATTTTATATTGGACGTGACTGGTATCAGAGGAAACATATGCTTTTGGTGATTATGTTGAAATTATTTCATAGTAAATTTTAAACTAGACTAATGTTAAATTTGTAAACTAGTTTCAGTGAAAGTGGTTTGTTTTTTGCCCCCTTCTTAGAGTAGACAAGCAATTAGAAGTAAACTCGTGTGCTCTACTTCAGTGAGAGCATGATCTTAACACTAGAATGGATATTTACATTTTTTTCATCGGCCTGTTGACTCTTACCCAAAATTTCATTTTGGAAAAGGTTTTCTTTAAGCTTTATTGCTGGATAAATTCTTTTTAAGCCTTTTATGATGGCTTTTCCTTTTTACTTGAATAATAGTCTCAGTATTTTAAGGATTGGGAAAACTTGAATTTTTGTACCATAAATGCATTGTCCACCTCCTTGAACTTGAAAATGAAGCAACAGGGTTATAGACTCCCAGATGGTGGAATGGTTTCTGGGAGGGTTTTTCCTCAGCTTTTCAGGTTTGTTTGAAAAATCTGCACGGTGACTTGGTATAGGAATTATCTTAATTTCACTGACTGTATTTTTGTTTCATAAGTTGTTCTCAGCATGCCAGAATTTATTGTTATATGAGCAAAGTTTGGGAAGTTTAAGAATGGGAAATTTGTGGCATTAAGATTTTTTTAAAGTCCTCATAAATCATTTTGCATGTTGATTTTTGTGTAATTTTTTTCATTTCGGGTAGAAGAAAAACTAAACATAAGTATTTACATTAAATTTAGATATTATTATGTTGCAGACCTTGGAAATATTGTAGACATTTCTCATGGCTGTAAACAAGTCATTTGGCCTTTCTTCAAAATTTGTGTGACAAAAGGGCATCATATAGTAAAAATGAAGTTGGAACTGAGAATTTTAAAATGTAGGTTTCTGTTTCTAAGTAGTTTTGTAAATAAGGACAAGTCACTTCTCTAAGCATTTAATTTCTTGTAAAAGGAAATATAGATCCCTTCATACCTCATACTGTTAGTTTGAGGATTGAGTTAAATAATGGATGTAAAAGTACTTTGTAAATCGTAAAGTGCTTTGCAAATAAAAATGGTTACTATTATTTGTATCCACCATTCTTCTACATGTAAGGAAGCCATATATCATGATGTGTTCCCTCACACTTAGATCTTTGAAGCCCAATGCTACATCACTGCTCTTTGCTACTTAGCAATCCCAGACCTGAGAAGAGAAGCAAAATAAATACTCACCCTCCTAAAATTATAATAGCCTTAAATTCAGCATAAAACCACTTTGATTTACTTGTCTTCAAACTCTCTGAAGGCAAGGGACAGTGTCTTTTATCTGTCTGGATAATAATTTTATCCCCTCAATCTGATATGGGATCTGGCTCAGAGCAGAAGTTTCATAGAATGAATAAATGACTCTGTAATTATTGCATTTAGTCACCAGCCTTTTTCTTTCTGTAAGGAATTATAGGACAGTGATGTTCGGAAGACAATGCAGATCCCCATAACCAATCTTCCATTTGCCCTAGGTTATTTCAGATTTTAAATCTTAAATGATATCTTTTTGGTATCAAGAGATTAATGTGTTAATGTGAGTCCTCTATATGCTTAGGTAACTTTACTCCTGGAAACTCTAGCTTTGGCCCAGAGAGCTTCAGGCAGTGCTTTCAAATTGCCAGTTTTTTCACAACATGGATCAGGTATTTGGATCACACCTTCTTGGCTCTGGATCCAGATAAGGCTCTGTAAAATTGGTGACAAGGGCAGAGGAAGTATAGAAAGCTTTGGTGTGTGGTTTTGCTTTGTCTCCCTTTCAGCCTTTCCCAGTTTTCTAGGTCTGTCTTTCCTTCTTCCTTTCTTTTCTTACCACACTATTGCTCATGTATCCAGAAAGAAGTATTTCTTTGATACTGCAATAGGGTGTGGAAAATTGTGTTATGTAAGAGCAGTGGGTTTTAGGGAAAGTTTAAGAAACAATCAAGAAGCACTTATCTGGCAAGTTCTGCTGTATGCCAGGTAATGTAACTAGCCTCAGGCAGGGATCATAGGAGGATCATTTCTTTCTTGTAGAACTATATAGTCTTTAGGTGTTCCATGTGGAAAAATTCTGTGATTATCAGTCTTCCAGGAAGCTCAGTGTTCTCTACTTTATCTGCAAGAATTTACCAAGACTTCCTGGTGGGCCACTCCCATAGCACTGTTTTTTGTGGCGGAGGGGTGGTGGTGCAATTATATGATGCCGATATATAAAATCATAATGTCACTTTATTAGTTTAAGAAATAGATGCTGGTGATTGAGCGCAGTCTTCTCTATTAGTAGATAGTTATGGGAAGCCAAACCATATTCAGAAGTTTGCTTTGTTGGAATGGAACCTCAGAACATGGTTCTGTAATGTGAACATTATTGGGATCATAGTAAAAGATGAAATCATCCCTACTTCCATATTAACTAACCTACCTTCTCATTGACATGTTATGGTATTTCCTTAGTTCAATTAACTTCTTCTGTTACTTGTCTTTTAGTTAAATTCCTTGCGAGTCTTAGTATCTGCAAGCCTGCCACTCATTCTTTCTCTTTAGGGTGGTTTTATATCCCCAGCCTTATCTTTTATCATAAAACATACTAGTTTTGTGACGTATTATTCAAAATGCACCTTTATTCTTTACATTAGTTTGGGGGAGCAGCTCATCTCAGTTTTCATGTAGTACCTATTCAGAAAAGCAAAATGCGTGAAACTTCCTATAAAAATTAATAGTATCTGATAATTAGGGTTGTGATATGCAGGTTAGATCATGTCTAGCAAAGGAGGCAGGGAGAGGCAGATGAGTTGGAAAGGACCTTAGAAATCATTTGGTCTGACTCTGTTATTTTGCAGACTAGAAACCTGCCCTGTGGCCACTGGGTTATCTATATATGGTAATACCCAGACTTCATGCTTCCTAATCCGTTGCCCTTTTCTAGCACATCACATTGCTTTTACAGAGGAGTTGGAATTTGACTTGACTCAGCCATGCCATGGGTGGACACGTGTACATGTGTGTAATTCTAAGGATAAGAAGTATGAGCAATAATACAAATGTTAATTGAGGCTCATTATGTTTCAGGAGAATTTTATAAACTTGATGTTAATACTTCCAATACTGTAGGAGCTAGTGTCTATTATTAAACAGATTTTGAATTGCCAGAGTCAGACAGCTTATAAGTGGAAGATCTGGAATTCAAACGCAGAACTTCCTGACTCCAAAGCCTACATTCTTACATTAATTTTTTTCTTACATTCTACATTTAATTTCCACAGCAACCTATCAGGTAGTAAGCCTGTGAAGAAACACAGACTTAGAAAGGTTAAGAAGCTTCTTGGGTTACATATATAGTATTTTATGATTCAGATCCAATTCTTTGACTCTAAAGCTTGTGTTCTGTACCATTATATAAGCCTCGGCTTGAGAAACATGACAGACCTCCGGCTAAATATAGCAGGTTGAATATGCATATTTCTGTTAACTCCACTATAAAGAATAGCAAAGGTATAATACATGTGGAGACAAAGAACAGAGATGGCAGACAGTAATGCCAGCAAAATTTTGGAATATAAACATCTAGTGGATAAGTTGTAACTGACTGAGCAGAATCAACAGAGCTGCTTCCTAAAGTCAAATGAGGAAGAGGAGCAAAAAGAAACAGGCTGATTTATCCATTGACTACAGTAACTATTTGGGAATTAGATTCCTAAGATGTCCCTATAAACATATAGAGACTGAAAAACAAGAATTGATAGAAGCTGAAAAACAGAAGAATTGATAGAAAGTTTATATGAGGAACATTTAGACATTATCACCCCTCACTCCTCTTCCCCATCCCACCTGAATCCCTATCCCAAGCAGGCAACTCATTCTTACCATCAAAGCAGAAGATGGGAGATTTACTCTTTGGAAAAGCTGAACCACTCTGGATGCTAGGCATAGCTGAGAATGGGACCAAGGTGCGCTTTGTTGCAAACATGACTGCTTTAAGAAAGTCTGTATGTTAAATAATCAGCTCCTTTGCCCGCTACAGTCTCAGAGTGTTCTAAACAGGATATAAGAGGAGTATATTTTGGAGACTGACATTTGAGGGCTCACAAACAAAACAGCCACATTCCCTGCCCAGTCACTTTAAGGTGATGCCCATCAATCAACAGATCCCACCCATGCACACAGAGCTCACAGTTTTTTATTGCTTCTCTTTTAATATTAACAGATAGCCAGAGATCAATGCAGTTTTGAGAAAACGTTTTCACATAAAGTGCAGAGTCAAAAACAAGCAAATGACAAAAATCAGAAGAAACAAACAGTGTACATTGCTGAAGAAAACATTCAAAAAAACTCAACTGTAACTAACATTTTCAGAGAGGATTTTGCATCCTTTAGTGCCATGAAAATGAATAGGAAGAGGTCCGGGCACAGTGGCCACACCTGTAATCCCAGCACTTTCGAAGGCCGAGGCGGGTAGATCACGAGGTCAAGAGATCGAGACCATCCTGGCCAACATGGCAAAGCCTTGTCTCTACTAAAAATACAAAAATTAGCTGAGTGTGGTGGTGTGCACCTGTAGTTTCAGGTACTCAGGAGGCTGAGGCAGGGGAATCTTTTGAATCCGGGAGGCGGAGGTTGCAGTGAGCCAGAATGGTGTCACTGCACTCCAGCCTGGCAACAGAGTGAGACTCCTCCTGAA
Source organism: Cebus imitator (assembly GCF_001604975.1). Taxonomy (NCBI): domain Eukaryota; kingdom Metazoa; phylum Chordata; class Mammalia; order Primates; family Cebidae; genus Cebus; species Cebus imitator. Next base: position 3,295,760 of record NW_016107521.1, on the reverse strand, counting down.
AAAAAAAAAAAAAAAAAAAAAAAAAAAAAAAAAAAAAAAAAAAAAAAAAAAAAAAAAAAAAGGGAAGAGAACAAGAAAGAATGATTGCAATTTAAAGTATAATAAGTTGTTTATTTATTTAGTAAGCAGGTTAGAAAATGAAGTAGGACAGATGGTGAAACAAAAAGAGAGATTGAAAATAGATGAAAAAACAAAACAATTGGAGGTTTAATCAGGGAAACCCAATAGCTGACTAACAGGATTTTCAGAAACATAATAGAGGAAAAGAAAGGAAGAAATTATTAAATATCACAAGAAAAATTTCCAGCACTGAAGGGTATGTGTTTCCACAATGAAAAGGCCCATTTCAGTGTAATAAAAAGATTCACGTGATGGCAGGTTGTTATTAAATTTCAGAACAATGGGGATAAAAATTCCTAAAAGGTTCTTGAATGGGGTGGGACGTGGATGGTAGAGTCTAAACATACAAAGTGTAGGGATTTGAGTAGCAGTGGACTTTCTGCCATGTTGAAGCAAGAAGGTAATGGGTAATCACTTCAAAATTTTGGTGAGAAGTGATTTCCAACCCACAATTTTATGCTCAGTCATTCAAGTGTGAGGGTAAACTAAACTTATTTTGAGATCTGCAAAATCACAAAATATTCACCTGCCTTACATTCTCAGGAAGTTACTGAAGGATATGCTTCTCCAGAATGAGGGAGGAAATCAAGAAAGAGATACAGAATCCAGGAAACAGGGTCTCTGACACAGGAGGATGGTGAAAAGAATTCCCACAGGAAGGAAAGCTCTAGGAAAGCAGTTATGCAGGAGAGCTAGAGAGCAGCAGGAAGAAATAAGGTGCTAGGAGGTATGTCTCTAGGAAAATATAACTGGCATTTTCACCATGGTGAGAAGAACTTAGTTTTGTCACAATTTTAGGGGAAGGATTGGTGATAGATACGTATAAAACCAAGGAAAAGGAAAGGATAGGCAATTAATAACTTCAGAAAAAAATAGAAAATTGAAGAAAGGAAATATAATCATGACATACTCTGATTCAGTTATGTGCTACTGTGTATAGTTTGGTTTTTAGCTGAAAACGATAGCAACGCTATGTTGACAGGGTGAGGGGAAGGGAAGTATTTGAGGGGTCGGGGGAAGGAAGGTGGGTGTAACAGAGCTGCAGTAGCATCTTCCGTACTGTAAAGTCTGAAACTGATGGCTAAAGTGGAAAAACCCAGAAAATAGCAACTTAAGCATTTTATTCAGAAATATGAATTAAAAACAAACAGTTTTAAAAAAGGAGATATGAAAATGCTTGCCTCTAAGAAATAGAATATGAGAAGTGAAGGGAATTTCATTGTAAACTTCGTACTATCTGACCTTTTCACTTATGTAGGTGTATTATTTTCTGTGAAAAGCATAGACCACATTTAGGAAAAAACAGATGTATTTTAACAGAAATAAAGGGAAACCAGGAAGGAGGCACAGGTTTAGAACATTTCTGAAATAGTAAATGAGGGCATAATAGTACTGTTTTACCTATGGCTCTTTACAAAGCAGTTTGCTATTAATTGTCTCATTTCATTCTCGTAGAAATATAGGCAAAGTCAATATTGTCCCTTTTTTCCAGTTGTGGAAATGGAGTTTTGGGACTGTAAGACTTTTTTGGTTTCCAGTCTACTGTATCACTGCACCTCTGTAGGTGTCTGTTTGGAACCTTTCAGATTTTGTAACTTTGTTTTTTACCAAGAGAAGACACAAAGTACTGGAATGCATCCTTGTTTGACATCATGGGAAGGAATATAGGAAAACGTGTGTGTGTGTGTGTGTGTGTGTGTGTGTGTGTATAACTAGTATGTGTGTGTGCTGGTACTCAGGAGTATCTATAATACATGACATGGTATTATGAAATGATGAGAGGAATGCAAAATGTTTTGTAGTGTTCAAAAGCAAGGAGGTGCATGTTAAATACATTTCCTTAGAAGGCAGTGTGAGAGATGGCTCAGGGTAGAGTAGAATTTCTATAGTCTGATTCCTTTCCTCACCCCACACCACCCTCCGTGAATGAGATTTCGTAAAGTATCCAACTGGACAGAATTAAAGGAACCCACAGGATCAATAGACTACAGACCCTAATGAAGTGATCTACAATTTAACAAACAATATATGACATGAGAAAACCCTTTGCAAAGTAAAAAGCATATCTTTACATTAAAGTATTATGATCATAGTCACTTAATGAAAGATTTGGTGGCTTGTTACAAAATGACTGAATTAGCTTTGAGCAAAATATAAAAGTGATCATATTTTCAAAGTAAAATTTAAAATTCCGTGTCTATCAGCTTTCAGCAAATACTTACTGAGTTGAATTGTTAAGGCAGTATTTGGGGGAGAAAAACAAAAGTTATGGCATTTAAGTAGCATTGTTTATTTCAGAAATTTCTTCCAGAAAAACGGAGGAACCCTCCACTGCCAAAGCCATTTATTTTTAGCTAGATCAAAAAATAAATAAAGTTAAAGAAGGCCATTTGTGGGTCTCTGTCTTTCACTGCCCCTGGGGAACTGAATCAGACTAAAGCCTTTTTTCATTTATAAAAGTTCCCCTTCTTCATGATATGTGTTCATAGGAATCTAAATCATTCCTACTTAAGTTTTGTTAACATTGTATATTGTTAACATCGTTTTATAGTACTGAGGATGTGTATTGTAGCCTATAGAACACTGGAAATAAAGTTAAAATATAGATCCTAGTTCTGGCATTTAATTAGGTAATCTTAATCTGTCTGAATGTTAGAAGGACTGTCATCTTTGAATGAAGATGACACCAGTATTATTGCAGTTGGTTTAAGATCAGATGCATGTTACGTTAATAGTAAGGCTTTTAAAGTTGTCAATGTGATCACCTCATACTCTTGGATCCTTTTCTTCCTCTGAGATAGAGAGGAAAGTAGTGAAAAGAGCATGGATTTTTGGAGTTTTTGGCCCTTGGTTTTCTACTCTGCAAAATAGGAAAATACTCCCTCATTAGAATTACTGTGAAAATTAGGTACAGTTACATCTAAAGCAGGTAAAATTGTAGTTGGGGGCATTGTAGAAACTCAGTAAAATATTTCAGCTTTTTCTTTGCCACACAGAGGTCAGAATCTCCCAGTGACTTCTAGGGCCTGCAGATTGGCACGTACCATCAGATGAATGGCCTTGGGTGAATATGGAGTGGCCTGGTGTGCTTTCTTCTCTCAGGGATGGTAAATCCCCTAAGTACTCCCTTGATAGGTAGCTCCAGTTCTTCAAACTGATGTTTTATGTATTTTGTCCTGCTTTTATAATATGTTTTGCAGTAGGGTTAGTCCTGTACAAATCTTGGACATTAAGATACACATATAATACTTGGATGTATTTCATCAAGGGAATAGTAAGTCGTTGGGGCTTACAGTAAGAACTTTAAATACTTTAGGAGGTGGAAAGGAAATTTGAGGCTGAAGCAGCAGAGAGGGGTCACTTTAATCAAACTTTAAAAATGAGTTGGTCTTAGGCAGAAAATACAGTTTTGGCAGCTCATATTTTAAGCTTAAAAGTCCTGATGAAGAGGGGCCATTTATATACGTAAGGAATAAAGAGATCGTGTAATGTGTAGTGACCAAAAGTATGTGCTTAAGAGGCACATACTTTTTAAAATATAATCAGTCAGCTAATGTAATTCTAAAGTATATATTAGACAGATCTGAGTTTGAATCCTAGCCCTGCCACTTACTAGCTGTGAGACCTGGGGCAAAATACCTAATTGTTCTTAGTCTTTGTTGTGTTAACTAATAACACTGTCTCACGTAAGTATTGTAAAGATTAAACCAGCGAATGCATGCGAAGCTCTAATAGCACAGTGCTTGGCATACAGTAAACACTCAGTATATGTTGATACAGCTGTCTTGCGAATAAGGTAGTATGGATGAAGCAGAAGTTTTAAGTTGAGATATAAGGGAGAATAAGTTCGGAAAGATAAACTGGCGACAGCTGGTCTGGAATACATGGATAAGGGAGTTGATTCTAATTAGGAATTAGAGGTAAGACTTAAGACTTCTGAGAAAATGAATGATATAGAATCCTGAAGTGACAGAGCTTAGAGGATCCCTTAACAGTCATAATCTGGACTCCTGCTTTCACAGATGGGGAAAGACAGACCCAGAAGAGAGACAGAGTTAATTATTTGCAGAACTGGGACTAGAATCCAGGTATTAAACCTCCTTTAGACTGTCATGCAACTAGAATAAGTCGAAAGGGTATTCAGCATTTGTCAAGTGCTTAGAAAATAGGAGCTTCCAGCAGGTTTGGAATAAAAGGAAACAACTGTTAAGATTTTGGCTTGTGTTAAGTAAAATTGAAGAATTGTCTTTCCGTTAGTACTTTCAGCCAAACAAATTAAGATTTCTTTTTTCAAGTACTAATTAAAGTGTTCTCTTGGTCACTGGTAACAACCTGAGAAACATTTGAGGAGGTAAAAAAAATAAATGGGTATTTCTAGAATTCCTTCATTGGTATTTATAATTGTACTGCTAGTAAGATTGAAGGGTAAAATTTTTGCTTAAATAAAATGGAAGATCATAGGTTGTCTAGTAACTTTTTTTTTTTTTGAGATGGAGTCTCGCACTGTCACCCAGGCCATAATGTAGTGGCGCGATCTCGGCTCACTGCAGTCTCTGCCTCCTGGGTTCAAGCAATTCTCCTGCGTCAGCCTCCCGAGTAGCTGGGACTACAGTTATGCACCAGCACACCCAGCTTTTTTTTTTTTTTTTTTTTTGTATTTTTAATAGAGACAGGGTTTCACCATGTTGGCCAGGATGGTCTCAATCTCCTGGCCTCATGATCTGCCCTCCTTGGCCTCCCAAAGTGCTGGGATTACAGGTGTCAGCCACCACGCTCAGCCGTCTAGTAACTTAAAATAGTTGAGGTTGTTACTAGTGACCAAGAGAACATTTTAATTAGTGCTGGAATTACAGGTGTGAGCCACCATGATTGGCTGACCTCTTAGAGAATTCTTAATGCAGTGTAGCAATTCATTGATGGAGTTGTTGCATGACCAGTATCATTCAAACACAGATTTTCATTTAATGTTTGTTAATTGTTACAGGAGCAAGAAACTCCCATAGAATTATAAAGTTATATTTTAATATATCTAGCCATTTTGAAGCTGCTGGTTTTTTTTTTTTTTAGAGGGTGTTTTGCTTTTGTCGCCCAGGCTGGAGTGCGGTGGCGTGATCTTGTCTCACTGCAAACCTCCACCTCCTGGGTTCAAGCCATTCTCCTGCCTCAGCCTCCTGAGAAGCTGGGATTACAGGCATGCATCACCACACCCCGCTAATTTTGTATTTTTAGTAGAGATGGGGTTTTACCATGTTGGCCAGGCTGGTCTCAAACTTCTGACCTCAGGTGATCTGGCCACCTTGGCCTCTCCCAAAGTGCTAGGATTACAGGTATGAGCCATCATGCCTGGTCAACTGTTACATATTTTTGCTACTCAGTAGGCACACTTAAACCTCTGACTTGAGACTTATTTCAGAAGAAGCTGACTTTTTAAAGTACAACTATTTGTTAAGCATTTTCAAGCATTTATAAACATTTTCTTAGAAATAATAATCCATTGATTTGATTATGTAAAAATGTAACTTGAGGAATATGAGACTTGGTCCTCTTGTGTGTCTCTATGTTAAATGTTATTAGTAGGTGATTTTGAGAATATTTTCTCCATTGCATATAATGCTTTATAAAATCTTTAAACAAATAATAAGTCAAACAATACAATCCATATTAAGCTATATTAAACTGTACTAAGAGAGCATTTGATATGCAGTTTACTCGGTAATAATACAATGAAATAAGTATTTGGAAGTTCATCGCAGTTACCAGAAACATTTGTTTGGAATACGACTTTGCATATAATAATTTCATGTCTTCCTAGTTCACTCATAAATTACTTCCCCCCTTTGACCATCACCACCTCTTTCATCAAAATGACATTTTCTGTGTTCACTTTTGTCAGGTAACAGTACTTGAGTATTTCCTGCTTCTTGATACTCTCCATGATAGATTGCTGTGAAGGAGAATCAACAATAGCAAACCAGGAAGAGAGGTTGACAGTGCAGTTAGCGTTTATGCCTTATCTATACATGATTTGAGACTGTTTTGCCTAACATTGAATAATTTTCCTGTGGGAAACTTGAGCCCTAAAAGGAAATGAACATAGCTAAAAGGCTGCATATCACATGGGACTTAGATTTATTTTTAGAATGGCACTATAATGCCATATTTGGATTGAAACAATGTGATAGCAGTACAGTATTTTATTAAATAAAGAGCTGTCTTTTCTGAGGAAGTCATCTACTTTTCTGTTACATTGTATGGTATAGATTGAACATAATACTTATATAATCAGTCAGCTGATATAATTCTAAACTATATATTAAAGTTAGAGGAGCTTCTTTGGCAGCATTTCTAGAGCCAGCTTATTGAGTCTGATATAGTAAAGGTTCTGTGACAGTTCAATCATTACAGCATATGGTGGGTTTTTTGTTTTGTATGTTTGGAGTAAGTTGTTTGGAGGGGAAAAGAGAATAAAGGAGTAGAGTCATTTGGAATGTTTATACTTAACTTTTCTTGACATGGAGGAGCTCCTTTCTAAATTATGCAATGGTAATAGAAAAACCTAGATGGATTTTTGCCTCTGAGAAATGATTTTGGAAGAAAAAATAATCAGCAAAGATTTTTAATATTGAGCTCTACAGTGTTTGGGTTAGTATGGTTCATAGGCTAAAAAGCAAAATACTCTTATTGCATCACTTATGTTTCAGGTACAGTTTTTCTGCTACCTAATTTTTTAATAATTTCATTTGATTAAGAAAAATTATGATGTTCATAACATTCAAGAGATTTCTGAATTGTATACTGTCTAATTGCAGATCCCCCACAGGGCATTAAGTCCCAAACAGGAAAACTTGCCAAATACAGATTTTGTCCCTTGGCTGCTCTCCTAAGGTTAGAAATATGCCAACATCATAAATCTCAAGTCTGGTAAGAAAGAGCTAGCACTGATAAACTGGGCCTTAAGCCATCTGCTTTCCATGCAGTGTCTCATTTGCTTCTCATAAACTATAAGGCAGGGACCATTGCGTAGATTTTTTAGATAGGGGTGGTAAGGTTCATATTAAATAACTTGCCCAAGGTCACACAAATTAGTGAGTAGGAAAGGCAGTATCCAGAGACAGAACACCCTGGCCCTAGAGTTTGTGTTCTGTTGATTGCATTGTGATCTAAGTAGAGCACCTAAAGTCCATTGTCTCCATTGTTTGTCAAAAGTCCAACTCCAGTCCCCACGCTATTGTGGCCAGATTCAGAAATGCCTTTAGTTACCTCTATGTTCATGGATATCTAATTCCAATCTGCTCTGTGTGATGTGTTGGAGATTTGGAGTAGAAATTTTAAAGCATTAATTACTGAATACCTAAACAATGTATGTTTAAACCTATAGAGATCAGTTTCCTGTTTCTTTTTGGTCCAGGTTTTGAATTGTTATTAATTGTTAATCAACAGTAGTTTTACTGCAAGTATGATTGTTGCCTTTGAGAGCAAATCACCAGGGTAAATATACAAAGCAATATCTACACACAAATCCAATTTTCACTAAAATTCCTGCTGTTGCATTGGTGTGGAAGAACAGCACCACAGGACAAGAGGTCCCGTGGTTCTTAGATGAAAATACTGACTTAAAGAGCAATGTTGCTGGTTTCGTAGGGACAAGTAAAAATGTGTTTGTATTATATAATTAGGTTCTTCAGAGCTAAATTTAAGATGAGGATGTTTTTGTATTGTCAGTGTTAAGCGAGCTCACCAATCAGATACTTATTTCTTAAATTCTTACTGATTTGACTATGTAATTGACTTTGAGGGGCTTTAATTTGTTTTATACAAATACACTATAAGCCATATTACTAATATACAGGCTATGAGGTCCTTTTTGTTATGTAAGATTGAGCTGCAAATTTGATTCTGAGCTTTCCGGAGGCCAAAGCAGAAATGAACACTGGATCATTTCCATGGGGAAAAATATGCATAATTTTTTAGGAGAAACTGTTTTTTGATGCGGACACTGAGTAAAGTGGTAGGAGATGTCCTCACTACCATGAAATACAACGTTTCAATAGCAGGGGTTTTTTTGATTGTTGTTGTTGTTTTTTCTTTCTTTTTTTGACAGCCTTAGAACATGCAAATACCACAATTTAGTGAAGGTAGTTCTATGAAAGGCCAAGTTACTGTGATCTAAAAATATATCTATCTAGTGGTCAGCCTTAAAGAATAAAACTCAGAACATTTAATAGAATACTACTTTATTTTTTAAGATATGAAATTATTAAGATACATGCCCCATTGCATTTAGAGACTGCCTTTTCTTTGAACAACTTACAGAGGAGCCACATGTTGTGATTTTATTCCCCTTGGTTTTATATTTAAGAATGTCTTATATTTCTCTGGCTACGTGTTATTAGGGCCTTAGTTATTTCTGTTTTTCATAAATACTGAGCAGCCTTCATATAGGGAAGCATGTTCAAATGAGTAAAAAGAAAAGCTTATTTTCGAAGTCTGTGTCATACCAGTTTTAGTTATGAGTCTAGAAGGGAAAACGTATTTTAAAATATATTAGAAGTTATAAATGCAATTCAATACTGATAAGAGAATATTTTCACTTTTACAGTATGTTTCTTTTGGGTTAAGAAGGTGAGCTAGGAAGCCAGACCAGTTGGGTTCCTGACCTAGCTTCCCACTTTCTAGCCAAGCGATGTAACTTTTTTCCTCATTTGTCAAATGGGGGAGTTAAATAAACCCACCTCAAACGGTTTTTAAGATAGACCTACATTTTGTTACTTAAATAATTATTTTTAGGTCTGTGAAAGTACATCTAGGAATAGAAAATTTCTTTTAGATCTTTTAGATAAGTGGTTCTAAACCTTACTATGTGTCATTTATCTCTGAGAATTAATTTATTCAACAAGTTTTTATTGGGTGTCTACCGTGTGTCAGATACTCTTCTCTGGGCTTAGAGATACACATGAACAAAACAGAAATCTCTCTCTGCATAAAGTTTAACTTTCTGGTGAATATGTTTAAAACCCTGGACACTTTTCACACAAAATTTTGCATACAGGTCAGGTGCAGTGGCTCACACCTGTAATCCCCATACTTTGGGAGGCTGAGGTGGACCAATCACTTGAGACCAGGAGTTTAAGACCAGCAGTTCAAGACCAGCCTGGTCAACATGGGGAAACCCCATCTCTACAAAAAAANAAAAAAAAAAAAAAGGTTACAAAAAATTAGGTGGGCATGGTGATGCGTGCCTGTAATCCCAGCTGCTCGGGAGGCTGAGGCAGGAGAATCACTTAACCTGGGAGTCGGAGGTTACAGTGAGCCAAGATCACACCATGGCACTCCAGCCTGGGCAGCAAAGTACGACCCTGTCTCATAAAAACAAAACAAAACGAAGCAAAACAAAAAACTTTGCTTACAGTATGGAAACCCGTAAGTCTGTTTATTAAATCTCAGGCTAAGAATACTATACACACCTTCTTTTTATTTTGTCATAATTCTTGTTAGGCATCCTTTTAGATGGGTTCAGCATTTAATTTTAAAAGATAAAGCTATTAGACAAAATAATGTTACTGTTTTCTTTGTCACTTTTCTTGGCTCTATCAAATTAGAAGTGCTTGAGATATGACAGGGGCAACTGAAATAAAATTTCCAGATTTTGCAGACTTTTGTAGGACCATCTTGGTTTTAACCAAACGTCCCAAATATAAGACATCTGTTTTCATAGGCTTAACAGTCTTATTCTCATTCTTTATTTTGTTCACTTAGCCAGTTCTGCTTCCAAACATATGAAATGAAATGACATGAGTGCTATGTAATTAAGAGAGAATTATTTTACCTCAGGGAGATTTTTGGTCCTCATTTATTTTATATTAAGCATAGCATACTTTGAATTTCATTTTCCTTCTTTTGAATTTTTATCCCATCTGTTTAGGGAAGTCTTTAAAATTATTTCTGATAAGTGGTAGCTGACTTTTTAAAAAGAAAATGTGGGCCAGGCGCGGTGGCTCACACCTGTAATCCCAGCACTGTGGGAGGCCGAGGCGGGTGGATCACGAGGTCAAGAGATCAAGACCATCCTGGTCAACATGGTGAAACCCCATCTCTACTAAAAAAACAAAAAATCACTGGGCATGGTGGCATATGCCTGTAAGTCCAACTATTTAGGAGGAAGGAGAATCACTTGAACCCAGGAGGTGGAGGGGGGAGTGAACCTAGATTACACCACTGCACGACAGCATGGGAGACAGAGCAAGACTCGGTCTCAGAAGAAAAAAAAAAAAAATGTAACCAAAAATTGTTACTTTATTCCTGTGAAGTATATTTTAAAGATAGGAGGTGGCATAATGTATTGGAGTAGGTTTTGGCATTTTGTTTTATTCTGTTTTCTTAAATATTATATGATGGCATTTAATAAAGCATTTGTGACATTCTGGATTAGTCTTAAGAACTAACTTTTTCTTTGGGCAACAAGCTACTTTGAAAATAATTTTTTCTATGCTGGCTATTTCTCATGGCAGCCTTCCACTGCATTTTCTTTGTTTGGGTACTCTCTTTTTCTTCCTGCCATTCTTAGCTTTCTATTTTTCAACTTGAGTTTACAAAGGGATGTGTATTCAAAGGATTTCCTACAGTTCCCAGTACCTTGTTAATCCTGAGAAAATACCCAGTGGGCCACTTCTCACAGTAAGGTATAAAAATAGTCATCCAGAAAGATTACAGAATGTGGTTCCACTGTGGTTTTAACTCATGCTAGACTTTTAAAACCAAGTTAGGGAGAAGAAAACAGCATAAATGTTATTATTTTCTTGATTTTTTTTTTTTTTATCTGCACAGACTATTTTAGGAGAGCCTTCAAATTTAAGAAAGTAATAGGGCTTCACCATTGCTTTGTTGTATGTACTCAAAAGAGCATTATAATTGGGGACAAGAAAGAAACCACCTACAAGTAAACCACATGAACAGAACCTACCTTTGATTACTATAGAGCTTCTGTCCACATGTTCATTTCATTAATTTTATTCCACAAATTTAGTCCAGCATTTTATTGAGTATGTTAATAAGTTGTGTGTGAGGTTGGGTGGTTTAACTTCTCTAAGTCTGAATTTACGTATTGTAAAATAAGGAAGTAATACCTTTTTTCTTTTATTAAACTTTATTTATAAGAACAGTTTTAGATTTACCGAAATATCGTAAAAAATAGTACAAGGAATTCCCATATACTCTGTTATTAACTTTACTATTAACGCCTTATATTAATATGGTATATTTATTATAATTGGTAACTCAATATTGATACAGGTCAGGTGCGGTGGCTCACACCTGTAATCCCAGTACTTTGGGAGGCTGAGATGGACCAATCACTTGAGAGAAGGAGTTCAAGACCAGCAGTTCAAGACCAGCCTGGTCAACATGGGGAAATCCTCTTGCTACAAAAAAAAAAAGTTAGAAAAAATTAGCTGGGCCAAACTTTATTTACATTTCTTTAGTTTTTATCTAATATCCTTTTTCTGCTTCAGGATTCCATCCAGTATAGTGCATTACATTTAGTCCTCATATTTCCTTAGATTCCTGTTGACTGTGATAGTTTATTAGGCTTGCCTTGTTTTTGATGATGTTGACAGTTTTAAGAAATACTGCCAAAGTATTTTGTAGAATGTCTCTCAAGTTAAATTTGTCTGATTTTTTCATGAAGTCATGAATTTTGAGGAGGAAGAATAGAGAGGTAAAGCGCCATTTTCATGACATCAAGGGTACATGCCATCAGCGTGACATCACTGTTGTTGACCTCGATTATCTGGCTAAGGTCATCTTTGTCAGTTTTCTCCACCATAAGATTTCTTTTCCCCACCATGTCATACTGTACTGTACTCTTCTGAAGGAGGTCACTATGCACAGCGCACACTTAAGGAGTGGGGAGGTTTGTTCCCCTTCCTTGAAGGTATCTACATAAATTATAGGGGATTCTTCTGCATAGGACATTTGTCTCTTCTCCCTCATTTATTTATCCAATTATTTATTTATATAAGTATAGACTCCTGGATATTTCTTTTATTGGTTGATTGACGGGAGACAGGGTCTTGTTCTGTCACAGAGGCTGGAATGCAATGGCATGATCGCAGCACACTGCAGCTTTTACCTCCCAGGCTCAAGTGATCCTCCCACCTCAGCCTCCTGAATAGCTGGGACTACATGTGCTGCCATGCCTGGTTAATTTGTGCTGTTTGTTTTGTTGGTTTTATTTATTTATTTGTAGAGATGGGATTTCACCATGTTGCCCAGGCTGGTCTTGAACTCCTTGGTTCAAGCAGTCTTCCCGCATTGGACTCCTAAAGTGCTGAGATTACAGGTGTGAGCCACCATGCCCAGCCAGATACTTCTTTCTTTCTTTCTTTTTTTTTTTTTTTTTCCTTCAGATGGAGTTTCACTCTTGTCCCCCAGGCTGGAATGCAATGGCACAATCTTGGCTTACTGCAACTTCCGCCTCCTGGGTTCAAGCAGTTCTTCTGCCTCAGCTTCCTAAGTAGCTGGGATTACAGGCGCCTACCACCATGCCCAGCTAATTTTTGTATTTTTAGTAGAGATGGGTTTTGCCATGTTAGACAGGCTGGTCTCGAACTCCTGACCTCAGGTGATCTGCCAACCTCGACCTCCCAGAGTATTGGGATTACAGGCGTGAGCTACCGTGCCCAGCCATTTCTTTTATACTTACATAACCCAGTTCATTTTGTTGCTCAAATTGCTCCAGCTTTAACCATTGGGAACTCTTTGAGTTGTCTCCTTTGACATACCTCCATCGATGTAGGTTTGTTTTCTTTGTGGTAGGGGTGAAGGGAAACACTTTCTTATTTTTTGCCAATACAAGACGTTCCAGGCTATCTTGTATGTTTCCTGCCCTCGTCCTAGAATCAGCCATTTCTCCAAGGAGGGTTGGTTCCTTTTGTTAGTAAATGGTATTAGACAAAATATCTAATGCTACTGGATGTTATTGCTTCTAGGCCCTCTCAACTAACAGAACAAGCAAACATATGTATGGTAATACCTTTTTTTTTTTTTTTTTGGGAGACAGAATCGCGCTCTGTTGCCCAGGCTGGAGTGCAGTGGCACGATCTCAGTTCACTAAAACTTCCACCTCCTGGGTTCAAGCAATTCTCCTGCCTCAGCCTCCTGAGTAGCTCAACTACAGGCACACGCTGCCATGCCTGGCTAATTTTTTTTTTGTTTTTAGTAGAGATGGGGTTTCACCATGCTGGCCAGGCTGGTCTGAAATTCCTGAGCTCAGACAATCCGCTCACCTCACCCTCTCAAAAGAGCTGGGATTACAGACGTGAGCCACCCGCACCTGGCCGGTAATAACTTTTTAAATGTTGACATCAGCAAATCATGCATTACAGTTAGAATAGGATGGAGTCAATAAACTTTATGTACAATTTTTTACAACTTTAGATTCAATTCTTAGTTACATATAGACTAGAAGGAGCATAGGACAAATATGCAAATGACTATTCCAAAACAGAGTAATTGCTGTAAGAGAGGCACCAATGTGATTTGTAAATTGATACAGCTTTTCTGGAGGACAGATTGGCAGGGTCACTCAAAATCCAAAAACAAGGATTATGCTGAATCTTCAGGGAAATGGAGTGATTGTGGAAACTGTCTTTTCTCCCTTAAGAATCACTGCTCTGCTTTATAGCCTTGTTTATAATGAAAGGGGTAGAATAGCTGTATATCCCAGAGCTGGAGATTTTGGCAGAGTAAATTATGGCATAAGCATGTGACAGGTTACTGTTCATTAAAAATACTGAGGTAGGATAATGGCCAAATAATATGAAAAATTAAAATATTTTGTAGTTAGCAAAAACAAATTTTCTAAAATCTAAACACATTTTATAAAAATAAATGGTTAAAACCTAAAAAGTTTGACATATGCTAACCAATATTAGCCATAGTTAGATCTGAAAGGTAAAATTCTTCTTTTTTCTTTTAGGATTATTACAGAAAAGCAAAACAATTTTATTAAAATAAGAAAACAAAAAGGTTTTATTATACTAAGAAAGCCAAAAGTTAGATTTTTTTTTTTCCTTTTAAAATGCCATAAAGTAGATCATTAATTTCAGGTTATGTTTGGGGAACAGATTTGGAATTTAGCATGATGTGTTAATTCTCAGCATTTGTTTAGTGAATAAATTTAAGAAATGCTGATATTTTAGAGTATAGTTTTAAATAGAATTACTTCCAACAATGCCCAAATTCTGCCATGCCAGTTACCCCCTTTAAGTTTTCAAAGAAATACAAATACAAAGAAGAGTGACAAGTGGAAAACAAGGTTTAATTTGTTAACTGGGAGCCACCAGCAGCACATTGAACTGGAATATATAATCTGGGCTTAAGGGCCTTTCTCTTCCTTTTTATTTTTTATTTTTGAGATGGAGCCTTGCTCTGTTGCCCAGGCTGGAGTGCAGTAGTGTGATCTTGGTTCACTGCAACATCTGCCTGCCGGGTTCAAGTGATTCTCCTGCCTCAGCCTCCTGAGTACATGAGATTACAGATGTGCACCACCACACCAGCTAATTTTTGTATTTTTAGTAGAGACAGGGTTTCACCGTGTTGGTCAGGCTGGTCTTGAACTCCTGACCTCATGATCTGCCTGCCTCGCCCTCTCAAAGTGCTGGGATTACAGGCATGAGCCACTGCGCCCAGCCAGGCCTTCCTCTTCCTAATGCTCCAGTCTTCCCCCAGCAAGCCCCAGACCCTCAGGATATTGCAGCATGCATTTCGGAGACAGCAAAATGTCCTGGGTGCCTTTTTCAGCCATGACCCTACTTACTATATGGTTCAGCTGGTACTCTGAAATCAGATTAGTGTTCATTCTACTTGTGAAACAGTCAGTATGGAGAAGGAGGCATGGGCCTCCTCCTCCTGTATTCATAGTAATAATGACCCATAAAAGTTTATGACCAGCAAAAGGATCTGATTGGCCGGTGCTTTTCAGGAAAATTAATCGGACACGGTTGTTCTGGTAGAAGTAAAGAGATAAAAGAAGATCAGTATTATGGTCTAAATGTTTATGTCCTCCCAAAATTCTTATGTTAAAACCTAATCACTAATGTGATGCTGTTAGGAGATGGGGCCTTTGGGAGGTGATTAAGTCATGAGGGCTAAGTCCTTATGCATGGGATTTGTGCCCTTATAAAGAAGAGACCCTAGAGAACTGCCCTGCCCCATGTGAGAACACAACAAGCAGATGCCACCTATAAGCCATAAAGTGAGCCTTCACCAAACACTGAATTTGTCAGCATCTTGATCCTGGAATTTCCAGACACCAGGACTGTTAAAAAAATTCCTGTTGTTTATAAGCCACCCAGTTTGTAACACTTTGTTAGAGTAGCCTGAAGTGACTAAGACAATCGTTTAGGCTCTTACATTAGTCTTGGTAAGGTGAAGCATGGGTCTGCCTTTGGGTGCAATAGAAGTAGACAGGAAAAGACATAATCCAGACGCTGCAGAGAGAAGATCTCAAGATCAGTAATCATTCACGGCAGCTAGTATCAGAAACAAGGTGGTAAAACCTGCTGCCGTTCACAAGAATAGGGAAGTCTTGAGAACCATTGGTGAGGGGAGGTAGGGAATGCGAGATTACAGTTTTTGTGAGTGTAGTATAATTTACATACAATAAACATACACAGTAAGTGTTCATTTTGATGAGTTTTGACAATTTTGTTTGTGTGAACACCAATCAAATAAAATGTATTCATTTCTGTCATCTCAGAAAGTTCCCTAATGCCTCTTTTCGGTTGATTTTCCACCCACCCCCAGGTAAACATTTTGATTTCTGTTACCGTGGGCTTTGCTCAACATAATGTTTTTGAGATGTGTTTGTGTTGTTTCATGTATTAGAGGTTCATTTTTATTGCTGGGTAGTATTCCATTAGATGGATATACCATAATTTATCATTTTTTTCTGTTGATGGACATTTGAGGTTTCTAGTTAGGCTATTACAGATTAGGCTATTAGGAATAGAATTGCTGCGTCATGGTAGTTAGATATATATTTAACTTTGTGGGAAACTGCCATGTACTTTACCAAAGTGGTTATATTATTTACACACCCATTAGCAACCATTGAGAGTTCCAGTAATTTCATATCCTCACCAACATTTGGTATTTTTATTTTAGCCAGTCTCATGTGTGTCAATGTATGTGTTTATAATCTGTGAGCTATATATACTGTTTATTTTACTGCTTGAAATGCCAGGTACTATATACCACTACATTTACAGGGTTTTATTTAAACCTTTACTACACTGCGTATACAGGAATATACAGATTTTTGCAAAATGCAGCAAACATTTTTAACATTCGTTATTATGTAAAAAAAAAAAGTACAAATGTTCAAAGAGATACACATTTCAAATTACAGCAGGCTGTGACAGAGTTTCTGAGAGCAAAGCATGTATAAAATTAATCAATAACATGTTAGTATATTTAAAATCATAACAAAAATCTTCTCTCTGGTCATGTTGACCATTACAAATTACTGTGTTGTAGTATACTTATAACAAGGGTTAACAAACTACCACCTCTCAGGGCCAAGTTCAGTTTACCTCTCATTTTTGTTTGTTCATTTGTTGTTGTTGTTCTTTGAGACAGCTGTCTCTCTTATTGTCCAGGCTGAAGCACAATGGCAAGGTCTTGGCTCACTGCAACCTCCACCTCCTGGACTCAAGGGATCCTCCTGCCTCAGCCTCCCAATAGCTAAGACAAGTGTATGCCACCACGCTGGCTAATTTTTGCATTTTTGTAGAAATGAGATTTTGCCAAGTTGCCCAGGCTGATCTCAATCTCCTGGCCTCAAGTGATCCACTTGTTTCGGCCTCCCAAAGTGCCAGGATTACAGACATGAACTACTGTGCCTCTTGCTTTTATAAATAAAGTTTTGTTAGGACATAGCAGTGCTCGTTTATTTCCATATTGTCTATGGCCGCTCTGCAAGGGGAGAGTTGAATAACTGCAGCACTGAATGGCTTGCAAAGCCAAAAATTTTTACCTGACCCTTTATAGGAAAAGTTTTTAAGATGTCAATGCTGCACAATCCTATTGCATTTTCATTTTCTTGTGGAGATTACAGGCGTTTTTCTTGGGATAAATGAATTAGCCAAAACACAAAACTAGCTGATCCAAAAAAAAAAAAAAAAAAAAAAAAAAAAAAAAAAGCCACCTCTGCTATAACAGCAGTAATTTTCAGAACATAACAACTGACACTTTTGCCATTCATTCCCTGTTCTTTTAAAGTTTCCATCTATGCACTGTTACCTTAAGTACATTAGTAAAAGCTTGTCTGTTAAGCCATTTTACTAAACTACAGCATCCTTGAGAGGATGTATTTGGTTGACTTGATCAGTTTGGTCATGAATGGTGTTATCTAATACGTGTTGCATTGGCAGCCTTTCTACATCAGTTACACTTATGTTTAACTCCTTAGAAATAAAAAGACGATGGCCAGGCCCAGTGGCTCATGCCTGTAATCCCAGCACTTTGGGAGGCCGAGGTGGGTGGATCACCTGAGGTCGGGAGTTTGAGACCAGCCTGACCAACGTGGAGAAGCCCTGTCTCTACTGAAAATACATTGGGCAGGCGTGGTGGTGCATGCCTGTAATGCCAGCTACTCGGGAGGCTGAGGCAGGAGAATCGCTTGAACCCAGGAGGCGGAGGTTGCGGTGAGCCGAGATCAAGCCATTGCACTCCAGCCTGGGCAATGAGCAAAATCGTCTGGAAAAAAAAAAAAAAAAGAAATAAAAGGAGTATATATTTGTAAAGCTTAATTTTATAAGCACTTGCTTTGGATGTTTTCCAAAAGCTCTTTGCTGTGTTCTCTTAGGAGCTCATCTATAATATTGCTGTTTTATTTTCAGAACCTTTTCAAATTTAATGTCATTCTGATAGGAACTTAATACATTCATCATTATTAGGATTTCTGCATCATTTTTGCATGATGTGGCCTCCAGCAAGTCAAATGAATTTATTCCAAGTTCTTCAGCGTATTTCCTAAGGCCAAATATTTTAAGCAAATTATTCACATGGAACTCTTCAATTTATTATCATTCTTGAAGACATCAAAAATTGAGTGTGAATGTTCAAATTGACCTTTCTTAAGGGCATATTTTGCCCCTCATTCCCTGATAATTCTATAATTAATGGATAAGGGATGGCAGATTGATAAGAACTGGCCCAGTTATAAAGAGTATTTTCAGTTTTTTGTTATTTTTTTTACATCCTATGTGCAGTTGAATTTCCAAATCTCATCTCATCTCTCTCTCTTTTAATTGAGACAGGTCTCGCTGTGTCGCCCAGGCTGCAGTGGAGTGGCACGATGTTGGCCCACTATAACCTGTGCCTCCCGGGCTAAAGCGATTCTTGCGCCTCAGCTTTTCGAGTAGCTGGGATTACAGGTGCACGCCACCACACCTGGCTAATTTTTGTATTTTTAGTAGATACGGGGTTTCACCATGTTGCCAGGCTGGTCTCAAACTCCTGGACTCAAGTGATCCGCCCACCTCAGCCTCTCAAAGTGCTGAGATTACAGGTATGAGCCACCGTGCCTGGCCCAAATCTCATATCTCTAATAACCGTATCCTTTTTTAGGTTGTCATCTCCATCATCAGTGTGATATGATTGATAAAACTGATGTAAAATATTTTGAAGGTTTCCACATTCCGGTCAATTCTCAGTTTAATTTTCTAGCCTTCTGGTTGTCTTTAAGCCACAGTCTGTCATTCTTAGCATCTTTTAAAGCTTCTGTTGTTATTTTACAGAATTCCTAAATTCATCTGGTTCACTCTGGATTGTTTCCAGTTTTGGCTCTTAAGAATAAAGCTGCTGTGAACATTTTAGTTTAAGTCTTTTCATGCATTTATATTTTCAGTTCTCTTTGGTAAATATCTAGCAATGGAATCACTGGGTTGTATGGTAAGTATATGTTTACTATTGTAAGAACTGCCAAACTGTTTCCAAGGTGTTTGTACCATTTTGCATTGAATGGGAGTTCCAGTTGTTTCTTATCCTTTGCCAACACTTCTTAATTTTAGCATTTTCTAGGTATATGGTGGAATCTCATTGTGGTTTTAATTTGTTGCCCTGAGGACTAGTAATGTTGACATCTTTTCAAGGGCGTATTTGCTATGTGTTATATCTTCCGTAGTGAAACGTCTGTTCAATCTTTTATACTCTCCCACTTTTTAAAAAATTGGTCATCTGTCTCATTAATTTTGGGAGTTACATGGTCTGGATACAACTCCAACTTTATCATCAGATAGGTTTTGTAGGTATTGTGTCCTGGCCTATGAATTTTCATACTTTAAACAATTTTTTCAATAGTAAGATTTTAAAATTTTGATGAAGTGTCCAGCTTGTCATTTGTTTATGATTAATGTCTTATAGGGACCCCTCTTCTAACTCTTCAGTTCTCTGTTCAGCTTATTCCTCACTAGCACTCTACCCTACAATTCTAGCTACCTTACCCTCCCCAAAAATCTATGCATGCATGTGCTCTCTCTCTTTCTCTCTCTCCCTCTTCCTCTCTCCCCACTTCCCACTTATTGGAGATACTTTCAACTCCCAGTTCTAATTTACTGTGGAAGCTGCCACCATGTAATTAGCTGCTGTAGTCTTAGCTCTCCCTTGGATTTTTCCCTTTTGTTGAAGAGCACCACAGTCCTGAACTGCCATTAACTGTTAAGACTGTGTTAATAACTCTAAGTAACATATGCTACTAAAGCTCTTTGAAAAGCGGTTTGGCAGTGTCCTTGAAGGTAGAAATAGTTTTCTGTTTAAGAAAGAGCATTGGCTTTAAAGTTAGTTCAAGTCCCACAACTATAAAATATTCATGGCCCTGGGAACATGATTGCCCAAAAGGCTAGAGAAATTATTGGACAAGAGAAGAACACCACTTTGATTTTTCATCTTCAAACAGAGGAATCACGTTCTTTGATAGTATGCTAATTATGATACATTCTTACCAAGGATAATCAACTCTATTGTATTAGCTATGAAGACACTGCATTGTTAAAGTAGAGGGCCATGTTTCTGTGTTCCAGTTCTTTACTATGTCAGCAAATGAAATTTAACAAGGGGAGAATATTAGAAATAGTTGGGTGCTTGGTATATTTTACAAAGGTTTGTTGACATTATTGACATTTGTTCAGTTTTAGTTTACCATCATAGAAGAGGAAACAGTTTTTGTCCATTGGAAAAAGGGAAGAATATTTCCCCATAGCCTGTTTGAATTCCTTGGCATTTGGTGGTCTTGTTTCATACTGAGTAGATTGCTTTGTACATTGTTACGCCATTTGCCCCTAGGACAAACCCCAATTAAGTAACTACTCTTTTTCATTTGGAAACTGGCATATGGGCTTCATTCCAAAGCATCAATTAAAGCACCAATTTTTCTGCTGGGAGCCCTTTACCTCCCCCTTTTGCGATTAGTTTGAGTATTTTCCTATGGGAAATCCATTTTGAATAGCACATTTTCCATCTTAGAGTGGAAGGGTCACCAGCTGTACTTCTTTGCAGTAAGGGTGGAGTGTAATATGGAAGTGTATAGAGTGAAATACGTAGGTTTTCTTTCATCTTGTTCCCTCTTTACATTTGCTTTTGCTTGAGTGGTTGGTCCCTAAAGAGGCAGTAACTATCTATGGGCATACGTATGTGTATATATGTCCTTGCAACATTTAAAGCGTGTGAATGAGAAGACCTTGTACAAACCTGAATAAGAATTTACTTGATTAACCTAACTAAACCCTCTCTTCCCTTATGTTTCCACAGGAGTCTCCCCAGGACAGTGCTATCACCCGGGATATTAACCGAACATTCCCAGCCCATGACTACTTTAAGGACACAGGAGGAGATGGACAAGATTCCTTATATAAAATATGCAAGGTATTTCATGTCAAAAAAAAAAAAAGACTCAATTTTGAGTGGTGGTTCTGCTTTGAAATTATGAAGACAACTACAAAGTTTAATTTGGATTTGATGTTCAAGAATTCAAAAAAGGAGAGAAAAGATATTGCAAAGTCAAATGTGAGAATACAATTTTAGACTCACTAAAGAAAAGAAAATAATTAGATATTTCTAATTATTTTCATTTATTTATGATTCATGTCTTACAGGGACCCCTCTTCTAACTCTTCAGCTCTCTGTTCATCTTATTCGTCACTAGCACTCCACCCTCTTGGTTACAGGCTCACTCTCATGACTTCACTGACTTCGTTTTATCTCATACAGCCTTCCCCTAAACCAGAGGCCTTTCTCTGGGTGCTCAGTTGGTAGTTTTGCTAGCTCTACACCATCTCCCTGAGTGATCCCTTTACCCCCAAAGCTTCAGGTATCACCACTGTACAGATGTTCCCAAATCTACATTAACTTAACTCCAGGTCTAAATATCCAGGGGACAATTAGTCTCCATGTAAATGCCTGTCAAGTATATCAAATGTATGGGTTTAAAAATAGAGTTCATTTAAAAACATGGTTTATTATGAAAAATTTCAAAGTAAATATTAATTAATATAATGATTAGTCTAATTGATAAGTACAGTTAATAACCCCCACACTAATTCAGTATTTAACAACATATTGTCACAGTTACTTCATGTGTCTCTTTTTTTCCTTTTCCCTGAAGTACTTTAAATCTGAGACATCCAGATCCTACATCTCTAAAAAATAAGATTATTATCCATCTTTACCAATTAGTAGCTACTCTATATTCAAATATCCTTAAGTGTCTTTATACAGTTGGTTAGAATCAAGATCCAACAAGACCCACATTATATTAAGTTGTTGTATCTTTTTAAACATTAGTCCTCCTTTTCACCCATATTGTTTTCCTGCTAGAGAAAGTTATTTCTGTTAGTTTTCAGTCCTATCTTTGTTTAGGTTGAGTTAGATATGACTGATGTCTCTCTTAGTTTCATTCTCTCTTCACTGCCCTGGTACAAGCCAGTATCTTATGTTGCTGGCACTTCTACAGACGCTGCTCTGCCTTTGGGTTCTAGCCTGTTTATTCTTTGCTCCTTGCTTAATGCAGAATTAGATCATTTTGGTGGCCTTCACAGAAGTCTTTATAACTGCTATTTTATAACCCATGGAATTAAATGAAAACTCCTTAGTTCATGTCCCTAGATTCCTTAGCGTAGTGTTGAAGATATTTTATAATATATCGACTTACCTTTTATTGCTGCTTCTCCAAATATTTTATGCATTAACTGCATTGAACTTCTCACTGTGCTCTGGTTGATTCACTTGTCTGACTTCCCCACTGAACCGTGATGTCTTCAAGGGCAGGGGTCATTTCTTAGATATGGTAGCATCGGTAGCCCTTGCACAGTGCTTAGTCTATAGTAGGTGTTCATTAAGTGTTGATGAATTAGTGAAATGTCTTTTCTTTCCCAGATTTCATTACAGCCAACATGAAACTTACACTCCAAACACTTTCCAAATGTATGATATTTCACACCTATATGATTCCTTTACTATCTTCCATCAGCCTTAAAAATATGCTCCCCTCCATTTTCTACCTATAGAAATTCACTGCATTTTCATCATTATTAATATATCATTGGTGAAGCTCTTTGCTGAGCATGTTAAATGAGAGGACTAAATTAGAATAATACAATCAACTGTGTGATATTAATACAAGGCTTGTTCTCATATTACAAATAAAGTAAGTTATGTGCTCAAGATCCTTATCTAGGCCAGGCGCAGTGGCTCATGCCTGTAATCCCCAGCACTTTGAGAGGCTGAGGTGGGTAGATGACTTGGGGTAAGGAGTTAAGAGACCAGCCTGGCCAACATGGTGAAACCCCATCTGTACTAAAAATAAAAAATTTAGCTGGGTGTGGTGGTGGGCACCTGTAATCCCAACTACTTGGGAGGCTGAGGCAGGAGGGTCACTTAAACATGAGAGGCAGAGGTTGCAGTGATCTGAGATCATGCTACTGCACTCCAGCTCAGATGACAGAGTGAGACTCTGTCTCACAAAAAAAAAGACATTAGCAATTTAGACATTAGCAATTATGGGATTTTAGCCTGACTCTGACTTAACTCTAAAGCCTCTGTAACTGATAAATTATTGATGGATATCTTGAAAGACATTGCCTGTTTTCCAAAGAGCTGTGTTAGCATATATTACTGCTCATTTTTAACACAGTGTTAATACTGGCATTAACATTTGTTAATTGTTACTAATTTGGTAGAAAAGTGGTGCATTGTTGTATTATAAACTGATCATTTCTAAAGCCCTCTTTGCACATCTTGTCTCTGGAAAAGTATGTATGTTTCTCATTGTGTAGCCTTCTTATCAGATAAGCTGTGATGAAATGGGCATGGTATAATAAGATTACATTGAATTCTATGCAAATTTATGAATATATGATCATAATATATGTATATTTTAAAGCTATAGTTTCACCAAAAACTAGTGATAAAACTTGGTTGCATATTAACTTGACTAGCATCTGATATGTATTGGCATCATATTTTGCTAACAGATATATATTCTAAACATACCCAATTCTAAGTTGTTTTCTTGAGACACAGAGGAACCTTGGCACAAAAAATAAGTGGAAAACAAAGGGAGTTTCATAAGAAATAAATTTGTCAAACAAGGAATAGCATCTTGAAGCTATAGGAATTTCCCTTTCTACCACATTTACATGAGAACTGCAAGTATTAGTCATAAAAACAGAACTCTGAAAAAGAACTAAAAAATCAAAGAGTAAACCATGAAGAATGTTAGATGTCAATATTCTATTCAAAGTGATGTTCAGAGGAGATGGGTAGTAATCAAAAGTAAGAATTCCAGAGAAACCCACAAATGGTTTCAGAGTCATCTCGCTTATCAGAAAAGTTATTACTGGTATTGTGGAAAGAATTATATTTTGGTGTCTTTGCCAAAAGAGCTTTCCCAGAAAGAAAAATGAGTAAAATTGACAATGTTTAGTGAGCGCATGCTGTATATGAGGTGCTGGCTACGTTGAATGGGACATCACCCTGTCCCTCACAAAGCCTACCATCTGGCGGGGAAGATGGACATTTAAAATGCAATGAGGGGCCGGGCTTGGTGGCTCACGCCTATAATTCTGGCTCTTTGAGAGTCTGAGGCAGGAGGATCACTTGAGTTCTGGAGTTTGAGACCAGCCTGGGCAACATGGTGAGAGCCTATCTCTATTAAACAAAAAAAAAGTGCAGTGTGGGCCAGGCACATTGGCTCACACCTGTAATCCCAGCACTTTGGGAAGCCAAGGCAGGAGAATAGCCTGAGCCCAGGGGTTAGAGACCCACCTGGGCAACATAATTGAGATTCCATCTCTATAAAAAAAATTTTGAGAATTAGCCAGGCATGGTGGTGCATGCCTGTGGTCCCAGCTACTCAGGAGGCTGATGGGGCAGGATCCCTTGAGCCCAGGAGATTAAGGCTGCAGTGAGCTGTGATTGTATCACTGCACTCCAGCCTGAGCAACAGAACAAGACCCTGTCTCTTAAAATAAAATAAAACGCAATGTGGTAATAATACAATAATAACCATGCATGTGTAGCAGGTGCCATAGAGGCAGAGAAGAGAGGGATTTGTTCTGGGGGAATTGATATAAGTTTGCTGACTGAAGGAAGAGTGCATGTTTCAGGCAGAGAGCGGGAAAGGACATCCCAAGTAGAGGGAACAGCTTGAACAACAACAAGGAAATACGAAAACTTTTTTTAGTGCAGGAGTGGTTTTTGCTTAATCTTCCCATCTCCCTCATCATAGGAGATGGAATGGTGATAGCTGAATTCATTTTAGGATTGGAGAGAAGTATTGGCATCATTTATTGTCTGTCAAAATGCTGCCCTAGGGTGGGTAGCATCCTCTAGGGTTCCATATTCAAGTGGCTACATTCATTCACATTTCCTGTATGTGTGTGTGTGTGTGTGTGTTGTTTTTTTTTTTTTCCAGGCTTATTCTGTGTATGATGAAGAGATTGGCTATTGCCAGGGCCAGTCATTTCTTGCTGCTGTGCTCCTTCTCCATGTGAGTAATTAGGTCTCTGTTACAACTTAACACGTAGCCTGCCTCAGCTTATGCTAACCTTAGGCTTGAGCATGGTTTTATATTGGGTTTGGACAGACTCTTAGGCATGAATTTTAACTCCTATAGCTGGAAACTTTTTCCTTAAATTAACTTAATGTTGTTGTGGAAGAGATATATGATGAAAACAAATGGTAGTGTTGAAAACTAATAGAAGGGTAGACTTCCTTTTTATTACTAGGATTATGGGATAGACTGATGCTGGTTGAACCCTTGGGGACATTTTATCTTCTCTAAAGTAGCCACTGGCATTAATATTTGTTTTGAGATTTATGTATTGGGGTAGGAGGAAGGCAGAAAGTTTGGCTTTCTTTTAGTGCCATTTTATTCATTCACTCAGCAAACACCTTTCCCGTCCCCTCCACGTTTTTTATTTTCTTTCAACTCCACAGAAAACACTAAACAGTGTTAAGATGAATAGTCTTTATCTAATTCACCAGTTAATATTTTTCCACACTGCTTTTTTAATTTTTCTCCTGCATTTCTCTTTTTCTCTTTTTCTCCGTACACGCACACAAACACATATTTTCTTTTTTACTTAAAAAAAATTTTTTTAAGTAAATAACAGACTCCTAAATACTTGATCCTATGTATGCTTTCTGGGAGCAACGGAATTGTGTATCATAACCGTAATATAATACCATGATCACATTCAAGAAATTACACATTGATTCAGTAATGTCTAATACACAATACACATTCAATTTTCTCCCAATTGTCTACTCCAGAGAGTCTAGCTTTTTTTTTCTAATCAAGATCTAATGAAGATTCAGATATTGAATTATTTCTCTTTATTCTTTTAATCTGCATTACTCCTTTGTCGTTTTTTTTTGTTGTTGTTTCATGTCATTGGTAGTTTTGAAAAATTCAGACAAATTGTCATATAAAATGCACCATATTCTGGATTTGTCTCATTTTCTTATGATTCAGTTTAAAATGCTTGGCAAGAATAACACACTGGGAATGTCAGCAAAGAGTTTTGAGTATCTGTTGTGATCTGTACTGTACTGAAGATCAGAGGTAAATAAAGGCATGGTCTCAATCTTCATGGATACAGAGCTAGTGAATCCGACTAGCTCTAAACAATTACACAAGCATATAATTTGTTACTTTCAGTGGTGCTATGAAGGCTTAAAAAGGTTGGTGTGAGATTGTAACAAGGAAGTCTTATTTAGATTAAAGACTTCTCAGGGGAAGTGGCTGTTAAAGGGCAACCTGGAAAATGATAAAGGATATCATTTTCTTTTATAGTTTTCTGTGGTGGTTAACTTTTTAAAATGTTGTTACGAAAATAATAGATCTGTTTGAAAAGCAAGGGAGTAGAGAGTAGAGTGTTAATGGCAAAGTGAATAGTACAGTATATAGAAGTCCTAAATTGGAGAAACACCTGTTGTATGGGCAGAACTGAAAGGAAGACAGTGTGACTGGAGTATCCTGAGTGACTGGGAGTAGAGGAGAGACGTAGGGAGGGCTTTGGAGCCAGGTAAGGAGTCTGAATATTGCTTCTCTAAGGGTACTAAGCCATTTTATTTAGATTGCAGTACAAGTTTGAGTATCCCTTATCTGAAATGCTTGGGACTGAAAGTGTTGTGGATTTTGGATTTTTGAATATTTGCGTTATACTGGCTGAGCATCCCAAATCCAAAAATCCAAAGTGTTCCAATGAGCATTTAAATACTTTTAGCATCATGTCAGTGCTTAGAAAGTTTCAGATTTTGGAGCATTTCGTATTTTCAGAAATGGGTTGCTCAACCTGTACAAGTAAAACAAAAATACTTTGGTTTTTCTTACCTGAACCCAGCTTGTTGCTATTGGTAGTCACGTAAAAATATGATAAAGCTATGACATGAGTAAAGAGTTTGGGTTTCTATTTTGTTTTGTTGTTTTAATGAGACTTTATATCTCAAAGTCCCACAAGCTTGGGTGGTTTATCTTCATTCTCACTTTCAGTTCAGGGACATTTATCCCCTGAAAATGGGTTTCCCAATCCAGACCCTCCATGTCTTGTTTTTGAACTCTTGGCTTGCTATAGTGTTATAAATGTTTGCTCTAGAGTGAGAGGAGATGGGCTACCTGCCGTCAGAATCACCGTTATGGGTTGGCCGCATCTCCTTGCATGTGGCAAAGTGAAGTTGCCTTCCATGACAAAGACTTCAAAGATCTGGACTTTTGCCCCAAATACTCCTAACTTTCCAGTAATGATCTGCTGTGCTTTTCTCACTTATTACTTAATCTGAGTTGCTCTTTAGTTCTGCTTTATTCTCAGTGATTTCTGTGCTCAGCCCGCCTCCATCATCTTGTTCCACAGAAGCCTGCCCACCTTCTTGACTTTTTTGAAGGCTTGCTACATTCACACCAATCCTTAAATAACATTTACAGTGCTTCCTTTTTGAAAATATCTTGCCAGGTTCTCAGGGAAATAATTTTCCATAAAACTATGGAAAATGTAGATATTATTATAAATGAATAGCAATGTAAATAGAAGTGAAGGAGGATTTTGTAGTACTTTAAGCATTACTGCGAGGCTTAGAATGTGTAAGGTTCTTATATAATAAACTATGTTTTTAACAATGAGGAAGAAAAACAATTTTGCTAGAATGAAATAGCAGCTAAGGAAGGAAAAATGGTTAAACAGAGGACCCAGGATTTGGGAGAGATGACACCTACACTGTATCAGCCTATTTCTGCTCAGTTCAAATTCTGCCCTCCCTACAAAGTCTGTTTCTGACTGCCTTAGGCAGACACAGGCCTTCCTCTTCTTGTATTATCACTGATACCTAATTCCTATTACAGTTATTTTAATACTGGTTGTGTGGGAGACTCCTCGAGGACAAGAACCATGCTGACAGAGTAGTCATTAACTATTCCTTGTCTGAGTGAATAAATGCTTTAAACACAACCTTAGGTCTGAGTTTCTGCATAGCACTAAATTTTCTGGTAATACAGTAGAAAGCTGGATTTAATATACTGAGAAAACTTTTGTATGTTTGTGATTTCCCACTACTCCCCTACCCACCCAACCACTTGCCTATCTGTTACAGATGCCTGAAGAACAGGCATTCAGTGTCCTGGTCAAGATCATGTTTGACTATGGGCTCAGAGAACTTTTCAAGCAAAACTTTGAAGATTTGCATTGCAAATTTTACCAGTTGGAGCGCCTCATGCAGGTAAAAAGAGAAATCAGTGTCTGCTTGATAAAAAGAGTACAGGACTTAGGAGCACCAAATTGAGGAAATGGTGCCAGGAAGCAGTGGTGATTGTCTTAGCCATCCCTGGATAAGGATGGGTTTTATCACTATGTGATTATGATGGAAAGCTTAACAAAGTGTTAAACTTTCACACCTGTTGCATGTGAGCTGATAAACACCCAAAAGATCAGATGACTTTGTAGGGGCCTTTTCCACAGCCAACTCAGTCAAGAAGTACTCCCCAAGGCTCTGAAGCTGACTGGTTAGGAATCTCATATCAAAAGTGAAACAAACTTTCCCAAATGTTTTATAGCTTGGAAAGAAAAACTGACTTTCCAAATACTTGTCACCATTTTGGGGATTCCTGTTTCTTTAGAACTAGTTTGTGGTCTGGAAAGAAGAGTTGAGTGCCAGCTTAATTCCAGATGATAAGTGTTCTGAGCACTTTGGAGATTTTTAGAAAAACACAAGTATTTTAGTTTTTTGGCCGATTCCTGGTAGATTTATGAGCTTCCTTAGTAGGAATTGAACAGATGCATATGTGCCCAAAACTAATTAGTTTACTTGTTTCAGGAATACATTCCTGACCTATACAACCACTTCCTGGATATAAGCCTTGAAGCGCACATGTATGCCTCCCAGTGGTTTCTTACTCTTTTCACTGCAAAATTCCCTCTCTACATGGTCTTCCATATCATCGACCTGCTTTTATGTGAGGTATGTATCAGAGGCCACAGCACATTGGCTTTTGTTTATAGTGTATTTAAAGAGAACAAATTCTGTTCTGAGTGTCAGTTCTGTCAAAACCAAATTGGTCTCTGCAGTTATTTTATTTTAGTGCTAAGAAATCTAGGTTTAAGTGACTTTTCCTTGGACTAAAGCTAATGATCATATTTGTTAAAGGTATACTCTGATATGAAAAGATATACTGAATTAGACATTTGTATTAGTTCATATTAGATTTGGCTATATTGAATGAAAAAAACCAAAATAACAGTGATCTTAAAAAATAGCTTTTTTCCTCTCTTGTGAAAAAAGTCAGAATGTTGGCAGTAACATTTCTTCTCTACACTCTGGCTGTTAGCCGTACGGAGGAGTAGAACACCAACTATTATATCTATATTCATGCCAGGAGGATTAGAGGATGGAAGACGGTGCATCCTCTAGTTTTCTTCTTCTTTTTCTTTCTTTGAGACGGAGTTTCGCTCTTGTTGCCCAGGCTGGAGTACAATGTCGTGATCTCAGCTCACCGCAACCTTCACCTCCTGGGTTCAAGCGATTCTCATGTCTCAGCCTCCTGAGTAGCTGGGATTATAGGCATCTGCCACCACACCTGGCTAATTTTGTATTTTTATTTTTTATTTATTTATTTTTTTAAAGAGATGGGGTCTTGCTGTGTTGCCCAGGCTGGAGTGCCGTGGCTATTCACAGGTGCGATCCCACTACTGATCAGCACAGGAGTTTTGACCTGCTCTGTTTCCAGCCTGGGCCGGCTCACCCCTCCTTAGGCAACCTGGTGGTTCCTCGCTCCCGGGAGGTCACCATATTGATGCTGAACTTAGTGCGGACACCCGATTGGCATAGCGCACTACAGCCTCTCAGAACTGCTGGGCTAAAATGATTCTCCCACCTCAGCCTCCCGAGTAGCTGGGACTACAGGCACGCGCCACTGCGCCCGGCTAATTTTGTATTTTTTACTAGACACAGGATTCCTCCATGTTGGCCAGGCTGGTCGCGAACTCCCGACTTCAGGTGATCTGCTTGCCTCGGCCTCCCAAAGTGCTGGGATTACAGGCATGAGCCACTGCACCCAGCCCATCCTCTATTTTTAAAAGTGACTTCCTGGAAGCTCCATCCAGTATTTCCACTTTATGGTCAGAACTTACTTACATGACCATACCTAGCTGCAAGAGAGATTTTTTTTTAAAAAATAAGCTGAGCAGGAATTTGCTAAAAATTAGGAGATTTATTACTAAAAAGAAGATAGATATTAGAGTAAGTAATCTTTGCCATGACATAATTTTGGATTTTGTGTGGTGTGTGTATTTGTTTAAGAAAAACATAACTAATGACAAAGATAATACATATTTATAGAAAAGCTCAGTAAAAATAATTAAGAATACTTCAAATCCCACTGTCTAGAGGTTAGCTACTTTTAGCAGCTTGGTTAAAAGTAGCATCCTTTCAGCTTTTTTTGTGTGTTCATATATGTGTATATGTAATTTTTTTTTTTGGTATATATAATTTCTATATGGAATCCTAAGTTTTCCCTATGGAATATTATATATATTATGGTTCTGTACGTGTATATTTAAAAATATGATTGTTATTTATACTCTTTGGTATCCTCTTTTTAAATTTCATATACTTGAACATACACATCTGTACTATCCTTTTTAATTATGCTATATTCAAAACATACAAAAATTCATAAAGAATTTGTATCTACCACTCAGCATGAAATATCCTAAGAAACAGAAGAAATAAATATTACCCAAATATGTCATTTTTCTTAGTTGTTGCCAAGTATCCCATTATTTGGATGTGCCATACTTTATGTAACCAATTTATAATCACAAACCTTTAAACTGTATCTAGTTTTTCACTAGTATATAAACTGTCGGTTAAGTAGCTACTAAGGGCCAGGTGGCATGCTAAATATTTTACATAAACTTTTTAGCTAATTATCTCAGAAAACCCTTAGGAGAGTATTAGTTAGGGAAACTGAGGCCCAGGAGCTTAAGCAGTTTAACATGATCAACAGATGTTAGTGCTTCCCTTCCTTTGTTCTTAGCCCCAGGATTTGCAGAATGGAAGAAGCCCTGAGCAGATTCAGTTCTGGAATATAGGACTTATCAACAGAGTGGTTGCTGTACATGGATTGGGACAGCACAAGATAAAGGAAAAATCCCCCAAGAGTTATTTCCTGATAGATCCTAACTTTATGACTGCTTTTGGTTTAGAAGCATGGAATACTTTGCAAAAGCATTTCTTATGACTGAATGTGAGAATAGGGCAAGAAAAGCTCTTCTCTCAGAAAAATGGGAAACTGGGTCTTTAAGCAGCTTTTCAGTGGTCTTATAGTTTTTATTTTTCAAGGTAGTTTTGAGATAATACGTTTCCTTCCTTACTTAAGTTTTCACAATTTCTTTAAAAATGTGGGGTATTCTGAGGACAGATAGCATAATAGTCCAGATATAAACACTGACAGTGTTCTTTTTGTCTCTTCTCTTTCAGGGAATAAGTGTTATTTTTAATGTTGCCCTTGGATTATTAAAGGTACTTATTTATAAGCTGAGTTATCTGTCATTCCCTGTTTAGCCCTTGCAATACATTGATCGTAGTCTCATTCTAAGTAGTCACTATGCTCTGGCATTACCCCAACAGTGGATGTATGCAGGTGGCTCTGACAAAAGCTAAGAAATGTCTTCTGGGGACTGTAACAGTGCTGGGAATATAAAAAGTTTCTTGTGCATCCTTACAGCAACACATTTTTTCTATATGTGTTTGTATTTTCTTACTTCGAGACTTCAAAAGATGACCTGCTGTTGACAGACTTTGAAGGTGCCTTGAAGTTCTTTAGGGTTCAGCTTCCTAAGAGATACCGCTCAGAAGAAAATGCAAAAAAACTAATGGAATTAGCTTGCAACATGAAGGTAAAATAATTTTGCATTAGTTAAGATTTTGTTTTTCAGTTAGTATCTCACTATTCCTGATCAAGCTGTTAACATTTATAATACATAAATAATAATATTAATGATGATGTTTTCTTCTGTATTGTATAACTCTTAGCCTTTTTTCCCTAAAATACTTTCCTATATGTTACAATCCCATGAATGAAATCTCATTGCCCCCCCAACTCCCAAACTGTAGGGAAGAGTATTAATATCCCTGTTTTGAAGACAAACCAAAACAAAAAGAGGTTGTAGTTCCCTAGTCATATACCTAGTTAGTGGCAGAATTCAGGTTTCATGATTTCTTCTGTGCTGGCTTTTGTTAGGGAGGGTGGTGGACAGGGTTTTGCTCTGTCACCCAGGCCAAAGTGCAGTGGTACAATTATAGTTCATTGCAGCCTTGACCTCCCAGGCTCAAGCAGTCCTCCCACCTCAGCCTCCTGAGTAGCTGGGACTACAGATATGCTCCACTACACCCAGCTAATTTTTTACCTTTTTTTTTTTTTTTTTTTTTGAGATTTGGGTTCTCACTATGTTGCTCAGGCTAGCCTCAACTCCTAGGCTCAAGTGATCCTCCCACCTTGGCCTCCCAAAGTGCTGGAATTATAGGAGTGAGCCACCACACCTGGCCTTAACTTTCAACAGTTGTTATGGTCAGAAATTCCCTACAGTGAAGCTATTAATACATGAAGAAAACTCAGTTTTATCACTTCAGATGTTATTTGTGATTTGCACAGTTTTTAAAGTAAAAAGATACAGGATCTTCTTGTGTTCATGTTACCATAATACTGTATTTTATTTTCTGTGGGCTTTTTTTGAGACAGGGTCTTACTCTTGTCACCCAGGCTGGAGTGCAGTGGTGCAGTCACAGCTCACTGTAGACTCAACCTCCCTGGGCTCACTTATTTAGGGCTTAGTTTCCGCATCTGTAAAATAATGTTTTACTTCTCATTCTGACTATGTGTCATACTGAACTAACCCAGATTACCCTTTTTTTTTTTTCTTTAAGATGGAGTCTCACTCTGTTGCCCAGGCTGGAGTGCAGTGGCGCAATCTTGGGTCACTGCAACCTCCTCCTCCCGGGTGCAGGCGATTCTCCTGCCTCGGCCTCCCAGGTAACTGGGACTACAGGCATGTGCCACCACACCCAGCTAATGTTTTATATATATATATTTTTTTTTAGTGGAGACAGGGTTTCACCATTTTAGCCAGGATGGGCTCGATCTCCTGACCTCATAAACCTGTCTCGGCCTCCCAAAGTGCTTGGATTACAGGCCTGAGCCACTGTGCCCAGCCTGGTCTTCTTTTTTTTTTTTTTGAGACGGAGTTTCGCTCTTGTTACCCAGACTGGAGTGCAATGGCGCGATCTCGGCTCACCGCAACCTCCGCCTCCTGGGTTCAGGCAATTCTCCTGCCTCAGCCTCCTGAGTAGCTGGGATTACAGGCACGTGCCACCATGTCCAGCTAATTTTTTTTGTAGTTTTAGTAGAGACGGGGTTTCACCATGTTGACCAGGATGGTCTCGATCTCTTGACCTCGTGATCCACCCGCCTCGGCCTCCCAAAGTGCTGGGATTACAGGCTTGAGCCACCGCGCCCGGCGCCTGGTCTTCTTTTAACACATAGAGAGGCTAAATAAAATACACCCCAAGAAATGTTTACATACCTGGAAGAACTTGAAATAAAAAAGAGAAATGCACAAGTATTTAAAACAAAGTAGCTCAACTAGTTTGTGTAAACTGAAAGAACACATCTCAGGGGAGTGTGGAACCATGTGTAGGTATTAGGGGTTTAATGCTCACACAGACATAGTGCATATGATTTGGGGCCTTTAGGAGGCAGTTAGAAAGTGAGGCCTTTGGATAAAGTTAGGACCTTGGAATGGCTCCCCTATCTGTTAAAGGAAGAAATACAAAAACTCTACCTATTTGCTTGAGAAACACTAGAAATCATAATATAAAATGAATGGTAGATTTGGGGAAAAAAATGGAAATAGAACTTTTAGGAATTAAAATAATCATCACAGTTTCCATTCCAGTTAAAATGTTACATAATTCACAGGTATTATGGCTAACAGTTAATGATAGTTTACCATGTGCTGTGTACTGTGGTTAAAGTGCTTTTATATGTGGGAATTAGCTACAGTACCATATGTACAGTGTTTAATATAGTGCCTGGTAGTAAGAGTTCAAGAAATGATGCCTACCACTATAATTATTTCCTCCCTGATTGTTAAGTAGATAACAAACATTCTGCAGTAATATTTTCAAAGAGAATAGGTTTGCACAGAGCATAGAACCAAGTGAGTTCTGAGATTCTTTGAGTCAGTCTTCCCACCTCAACCTGGTTCAACATACAAGAAAGAGGATGCTGCCTCTTGTTTGCTCATGATTTCTTTCCCACCAAAATCTACTCCTTTCTTAGTATCCCCATCTCAATTAGGGGTACCTGGTTACTCAGGCCAAAAACATTCCTGTCCTCTTGATTCTTTTCTCACAGTCCGTGTCTGTGCCTGTTGTCAGAATGTATCCTGACTCTGATCACCACCACCTTCATTATTAACATCCTAATCTAACCATCATCGTTCTCTCCTGTTCCCACAGCGGGCCCCCTCCCTGGCTGTTCTCTATCCCATCTCTCCTTTGCTGAAAACTCACATTTCCACCACCCGGAGGCATCCCGCATTCAATTTTGTTGCTTTTCTTTCCAAATGTTTTTTTATGCCTTCTTAAATAATTGAGTTCATATAGTCAATATTATTTTTCTTCCTTTTTCATGCAATTATGAGGATTTTCCTCACTGAGATATTATGTGTAAATAATAGGTTGTAAATGGTTATATAATTCCTCTGCTTGAATTTGCCCCACGATGCCACAGTTTATTTAACTGTGCCCCTCTTGGTTTTTTTGGTTTTAGTTTTTGTTGGGTTTTTTATTTTGTTTGTTTGTTTGTTTTTGAGTCAGGGTCTCGCTCTGTCACTCAGGCTGGAGTGCAGTGGTGTGATCTCGGCTCACTGTAACCTCCGCCTTTAGGGTTCAAGCAGTTCTCCTGTTTTAGCCTCCCAAGTAACTGGTATTACAGGCGTACAACCACACCCAGCTACTTTTTTGTATTTTTAGTAGAGACAGGATTTTCACCATGTTGGCTAGGCTGGTCTCAAATTCCTGACCTCAAGTAATCTACCCACCTTGGCCTCCTGGAGTGCTGGGATTACAGGCGTGAGCCACGTGAGCCGCCAAGACTGGCCTACCATTCTTTTTTAAATTTTTGTCGTTGTGATGGGAACAGTTTTATACGTAAAGATTCACTGGATTTTAGAGTTTTTCCTTAAACTCTGATTCTGTCTCCCATTACACATTTCCCCCTTCTCTTTCCGGTTCAGACACCCTGGCCTCCTTGCTGTTCTCAGACCTTTGTACTGGTTAGTCTCTCTACTGTAATGTTCTCCTGAATGTCTGCATGGCCTCACTGTCACCTCATCCAGTCTTCAGCGCATGTATCCATGCCTTCTCAAATAGGAACATCTAAAGCAGCAGTTCCCCCAACTTTTATGCCCTTATTTCCTTACCTTATCTTATTTTCCCCCACTGGAATGGAGGCTCTGCAGCAGAAGAGACAATCCCTTTGCTTTACTGCTGAATCCACAGCACCAAGAACAGGATCTGGCTTATAAATATTGTTTGAGTAAGTGAATGAATAAATACACTGTTGAATTTCTACCACGCGTTTTACAAAGAAGAGTTAACATGGATTTAGGCAAAGCTTAATATAGCTTCCAGCCAGAAGTTTCACCTTTTGGATTTACATTAGCTTGAAACACTTTAATAAGATATGGATCCTCTATTTCTGTATACGGAAAGGCGAGGAAAGTCCAGATAGGTAGTATCTAATGTCTTTTTTTTCCTTGCCTATGCCATCAATGAGTTAAGTCTGACAAGGCTGCCTTCAGTGTGTCTGCACAGCACATATATTTTGTGCTTAAATATGTAATCCTTTCTAGCCCTGGAGAACTTTACGTATTTGGGGTACACTTTGGATGTTCCCTCTATTTGCACATGATTTCAAGTGGGATAGTAGTTTTTCTTGAAATTGGCTCACAGTCTGAAAAACCTACAGATTCACCAGAACATGAAAGATGGGATTTTTCTGCCAGAAGGTGAGATATGGTATGTACAGTTTAGTTAGTGATGATTGGTTATCTTCTGGCAGCTATACTTAATACCAAAAAATACTAAGAGAGATACACACAGTAGTTGAACCTGTTATTGACAAAGAGGTAATTGAGTGGTAACTTGCCAGTTGAAAATTAGGAAAAGTAATTGGCAAGTGCATCATGAGCCTTGCATTCCATGGCTTGCGTGAGGTAGGAGTGCACATGATGATCTGTGGCTTGAGCCCATTAGACATTGAAAGGGTGGTTCATGATACGTGGTTCCAAAAGCTTGTTCAGAAACAAGGTTTTGAACTTTTTCATGTGGAATTTACAGAGGTAACTTTTGCTGTAAAACTCACTGAAATTCCTTTCCATAATTTTTTAAATGTTTGTAAATTGTGGCTTGGTTTACTCAGTTGTACAGTTGACCCTTGAACAACATGGTATGAACTGCATGGGTCCACTTTTTCAATAAAAGCTATACCAAGTATGCCTTCTGTCTCCCCTTCTACCTCTACCTCCTCCACTTCTGCCTCTGCTACCTTTGAGACAGAAAAACCAACCCCTCTTCCTCCCCCTCCTCAGCCTACTCATCGTGAAGACAACGAGGATGAAGACATTTATGATGATCTACTTCCACTTAATGAATAGTAAATATATTTTCTCTTCCTTATGATTTTTCTTAATATTTTCTCTAGCTTGTTATAAGAATTCAGTATATAATACCTATAACATACAAAATATGTATTAATTTATTTTATGTTACCACTGTGGCTTCTGGTCAATAGTAAGCCATTAGTAAGTAAAGTTTGAGGGAGTCAGAAGTTACACATGGATTTTCAACTGCACAGGGGGTCAGCGCCTCTGATTCATGTTGTTCAAGGGTTAACTATACTTCCTGAATAAGGTGAGAATTGGAAATACTTTGCCTCACATGCCACTCTAGGAAATAGATAGCTACTTTTGTTGTCATTGTTGTGTTTTTTGTTCTTTTGAGAAGGGTCTTTCTCTGTCACCCCGGCTGGAATGCAGTGGCACAATCATGGCTCACTACAGCCTTGACCTCCCAGATTCAGGCAATCCTCCCATGTCAGCCTCCCAAATAGCTGCGATTACAGGCATGCACCACTATTTCCTAGCTAATTTTTTTTCATTTTGTGTAGAGACAAGGTCTCACTGTGTTGCCCAGGCTGGTCTCAAACTCCTGGACTCAAGTGATTGTCCCAACTCTCCCTCCCAAAGTGCTGGGATTACAGGCATGCGCCACTACACCAGCCATTGTTGTAATTTGTATTATGATATTATTGTAATTTGTAGTATTGATACAGTTCTTAAAAGCCTCTTATTTCTTCCTCATAATACCTGTGAGATACAATAGAGCAAAT
Source organism: Cebus imitator (assembly GCF_001604975.1). Lineage (NCBI taxonomy): Eukaryota > Metazoa > Chordata > Mammalia > Primates > Cebidae > Cebus > Cebus imitator. The sequence goes on along the minus strand of NW_016107521.1, from coordinate 3,258,139 downwards.
CAAGTGACTTATCCAAGTTGTACCAACTGTATAGTGACAGCACCCTAGTAGAATGCAGGCTCCGACTGTGTGTTCCCAATGCTTTCCAACCCATTCCACTGCCTCTAACCATTGCAAAGGTGCAAGAATTAAATTTGGTGTGGCAATATCTGAAATGGCCACAAGATGGTATATAATACCATCTTGTGTGTTGCTCAAAAATGTCTGTATTTTTCTCTGTGCCTTTGGGATTTTTTTTTCTTTATAAATCTTTTTCTATCTCTGTCCTTACTTGCCTGTCTGTACTTTTGCCTTTTTCCAGGCCTTTTAATTCTCACATTCTCCCTCTTTCTTCTTAAAGTGAGACTTATTATGGGACTGAAATATTTTACTATTTCTTGAGGAGTTTAGATCCCCTGCTCCTAATCTAAAATTTAACAGTGTTCCTCAAAATTCATTTAGCTATCCATTGAACTTCTCCCCTTTTATGAATCAGTGACCTGATATAGAAAAATTGTTCCACTTCTGATAGAGGATCTAAAAGGAATTCCATTCTAAATAGATTATTCTAGAGGATCATTTATGATCTTGGGAGCTCCACAGCCCTTTCATACAATTGTGCCATGCATAGTCTTTAGAGGGGAATATTGAAAGATCTTTTAAATTTTTGATTCAAGAAATATGAGAGGGAAGCTCTTTCTTTATGTCTGTATAAACATTTTTGAGAACAAGTCAGATATATGAGGCTAGTTTAGAAGAAGTAAGAATCATGCTCTAAGAGATGGCCCAATGAGTTTCCTAGATCAAACTTGAAGACCATTTTGCCATAGACTCCTGCCTGAGGTGAAATGGAGCTGCTGAACCATTGCTTCATTTGAATTTGTCATTTTAAACAAATAAAGTGAATGTGCCAGACTTCAAACTACTTGTAAGAAAAGATAATAGTACAAAAACCAAATAGCAGTGTCTTCAAATTAATACAATTCTTAACCATTTGCTATTTGGAGAAACAGAAAACTCTTCAGCATTCAGAAGTATTTGCCCTTGGGGGATATTTTTATTCAAGAGCTTAAAAACAACACTGGTTTGAACTTCATTCTCTGTTCTAATCATTTGTGTAGTTAGTATATTTTAGATTTAAGCTCCCTGGATCAGTGACTTCATCAGTCTTGTTTGTTGATGGATTCACAGAATCTGACACAGTACTCTCATATAGTGAAATAATCCTCACCGTGAGCATATGAGGTCCCTTTAGGGATGTACATACTGAGACTTAGAGAATTGATGTAAACTCCCAAAGGATACAAAGTTAGTAACTAATGGAGTTGGGATTAGATCCCAAGAGTTTCAGACTCTGAAGTCAATTCTTACAGGCATTCTGCTTTAATGTAGATGACGGATTCTATGAATGGGACAGAAGCCATTTGTGTGTTATCCCTGTTTGGTGATGCTAGTAATGGAATGATGGGTAATTTGATCTCTATGTCAGAGTTCAAACTTATTCTCTGTACAATACACAAAGTTCAGTTCCTTATAATTAGACTAGACTGTAGTTTTATTTCTTTGCTTGTTCCTGCCTTTTAGAATCAGATTTTATGGAGGAAACTTCTCTTCTGAATGGGTGCTCTCTTTCTCTGTAATGAACCTAAATTTTGCCAGTTGTTGCAATGGTAGCTAGCGGTGGACACTGCCTTCTTAACAGGCTGATCTCCCTTAGTCCTTACCTGTTTGGGTTCTTTGGTACTAATTGCTTCTTGCATTTTAGAAAAACACTCTAGTGGTAGAACCAGAGTACCTAATTCTACTTAGTGATCTTTGAAGGAGTTCGAGTATTAACTGTTTGAAAAAATTAAATAAAAAGGCTCAAATTAAATAGAATGTTTATTTCCATTGGTAAATAGTGTAGGCCTTTGAGACCTTGGCTTTTATCTTGGCTCCACCTCTGTTGTATGACCCCAGGGTAGGTTAACATCACAGGGTTGTGAAAGAGGAATAAGATGATGCTTTTAAGTAGCTGCTGCTTGCATCCCTCAAATACCAGTGTTCTTCTGACCTGCCCTGTTTTGACTTTTCCCCAAGCATCCAGAGTACTTTCCTTAAGTCAGTTCAAGTCAACACATGCTTGTAGACTTTCTTATGTGTTCAGCACTGAGCAGGTAACAGAGATAAATAAGATATAAGAACCACCCCAGACTTTTTTTTTTTTTTTTTTTTTTTGGGGGGGGGAGAGAGTCTTGCTCTGTTGCCCAGCCTGGAGTGCAATGGCACAATCTCATCTCACTGCAACCTCCAACTCCTGGGTTTAAGTAATTCTGCCACAGCCTCCCAAGTAGCTGGAACTACAGGCGCATGCCACCACACCTGGCTAATTTTTTTGTATTTTTAGTAGAGATGGGGTTCCACCATGTTAGCCAGGATGGTCTCTCGATCTCCAGACCTCTTGATCTTCCCACCTTGGCCTCCCAAAGTGCTGAGATTACAGGCATGAGCCACTGCGCCTGGCCAGGCTTGCATTCTTACGCTGGTATTGCCACTTAACACTGGGTCCTTGACTTTGGACAGGTATGATGTGATCTATCTATAATAGGTATCACCTATGATATGATCTATGATATGACATGATGTGATCTAGATACGTCTTACTTCCTCATCAGTAAAATTAGGGAGATAATCCCTGCTCTACTCATCTCAGAAAGTTGTTTTGAGAAGTAAATAAAATAGTAGGTATGTAGGCATCTTGTTATCTTGAAAGTCCTGTGTAAATCTCAGGTTCTGTTTAATCAGTAACTGAAAATTAGTCCCTGTCCCAAGCATTAAACAGGATGATGGGGCTTGTGTCAGATTTCTTCTTTGAGACGGAGTCTCGCTCTGTCTCCCAGGCTGGAGTACAGTGGCACGATCTTGGCTCACTGCAACCTCCGCCTCCCAGGTTCAAGTGATTCTCCTGCCTCCGCCTCCCAAGTAGCTGGGACTACAGGTGCGTGCAACCACACTCAGTAATTTTTTGTATTTTTAATAGAGACGGGGTTTCACCTTGTTAGCCAGGATGGTCTCAATCTCCTGACCACGTGATCCACCCGCCTCGGCCTCCCAGAGTGCCGGGATTACAGATGTTAGCCACTGTGCCAGGCCCAGATTTTTTTTATTTAGCTTTTTGATCCTACCACACGAAGCAGTGAAGACTTTGGAGTCAGGATCTCCTTAACGTATCAGATTCTTTCTTACCCCCAACTATCCACCCAACTCACCCAACAATATGCTTCTCTCTTGCCGTGCACAGCTACTAATGTTCAGCCTCCCACCTCACTAGACTCCCTATGACTCCAGCTCAGCAGGGATTATGACTTTTGCAATACTTTTTAAAGTCAAACTTGGAAATCAGCTCCACTTCCAATGATAACCTATTTCATGCTTTTCTGTGTTAAATTGGCTGCTTAAAATGGCTCTTTGTAGCACATGTTCAGAGGGGTCACTCTGTCTCCTGATTTGGGACAGGATGCCAGGTAATAACAACAAATAGCAGCTAAAATTTATTGAAAATACTTCACTGGGTGCTAGGAACTCTTCTGAGGACTTTATATATATTTTATTTTTTTTGCTCTTCATAACAGTAGTCCTCATAAGGACTGTTAGGATTTTTACAGATGAGTAAGAAGAGGCTTAAGATTAGGCAGCTTGCCCTTGGTCACACAGTAAGTGTTTGGCAGAGCCAAGACTCCAGCCCTGGTCTCCTCCACCTCTTAGTAGGCAGGTTGTACCACCTCACGCCTGCCCAGGTGAGCGGCCACTCTCACTCTTTCCCCATGTGTGCGGCCCTTGATGTCACTGCCTGTTCCAGGGGCTGATAAGAGACTGGCTTCCCTAGGGCAAGTGGCATAGATTTTAAGAAGCACATACATAATCCAGTTCCTGTGACAGATGAATGACAAGTGAGTGACCAAAGGAGAGATGTTTTGGACTGAATTTGTGCTTCTGTCAAAATAACAAACTGGCATGTATCAAGTCTGTACCTGCTCTCTATTTTAAGATTTCTTAACCTGGGACAATGGATAGGCCTCAGGGGGCCCATGAGCCCTCCTAAATGGTAGGTATGTAGACTGTTTGATTGTGAAGGGAGACGGGAAGTTGGCTTTTGTGCACTCTTTATTGGAGAGGAACCATGGCTCTCTGGAGACTTTCAAAGTATTGCTATTTGTAACAGTGTTAAGAACCCCTTTGCTAATTACAGTGGGGTAAAAGGTTGGTTTTACCTAAATTACAAACCCAGTCTTATCCTAAGTATTTGTTAGGCTTCTTTTCCCCCAAGAAAGTATATTTAAACAGAACAAGGATTGAATTTCAAATTTAATCTTCTTTGAGGGCAAAAATACCTCTGTGTGTGAAGCTGTGATATCCAAAGCCTTCTGATAGGAATCAGCGAACAGCGGGAATGATTCAGAGCTCTGAGTCTAAATCCATAGCGTCCCTTGCTTCCTGAATTCAATTAAAAGTTAAAAGTAAGAGAGAAAATGAATCTTGGACTTCTGAGTCTCTGTTCATTAAGTATTTTCATGCTTGCTGTATGAAACGCATTAGGAATTTCACAATGAATAGGAGTTCCTGCCCTCATGGAGTTTGTACGTCGGCATCTATATGTACCTTTATATTGCTAATGCCACTGCACATAGTAGTGCTCAACTATTGGTTAAATAAATGTCCCTATTGCATCTTTATTAAGGTAAAAAGAAAGCCTATGGCTTTGATTTGTTTAACATCCCATTATTGTGAGTCCCAGTTACTTTCCAAGCATTGAGCACTGGAGATACAATAGTAAGCATAACAGATGTGGCCTGTCTCCTGGTGGGAAGACAGACAATTAAGTAGGAACCTAAGTAATTGTGAGCTTGGATTGATGCCAGGGAGGAATTGACTTTATGCTATGAGAATAGTTACATAACTGAAAGACCTGGCCTGACAGACGAGGGTATGAGGAAAGGCTTTGCTAAAGAAGGGGTGTTAGAACTGTAATCCCAGAAGCGAATAGGAGTGAGCCAGGTGTGAAGTTGTTCAGGCAGAAGGAACATGCTTGCATTGCATATCCACTTTGGTTGCCATTTCCATTCAAAAGAAAAGTCAATGCAGGGGAGAGGGAGTCCCTTTTCAGTAATTTAGCAAGCATTTCTTTTTCTTTTTTGAGATGGAGTCTCACTCTGTCACCCAGGCTGAAGTGCAGTGGCACAATTTCGGCTCACTGCAACCTCTACCTCCCGAGTTCAAGTGATCCTCCTGCCTCAGCCTCCTGAGTAGCTGGGACTACAGGTGCCTACCACTACACCTGGCTGATTTTTTGTATCTTTAGTAGAGATGGGGCTTCACCATGTTGGCCAGGTTGGTCTCAGTCTCCTGACTTCGTGATCCACCCACCTCGGCCTCCCAAAGTGCTGGGACTACAAGAATGAGCCACCGCGCGCGGCCTTTAGCAGGCATTTCTGGGTACTCGCTATGCATGGACAAGGGACAACAATGAGTGAGAGACAGTTCTGGCCTGGAAAAGACATTGATCATGTCACAGGCAGACTGAGAGGTGCTGGTCTCTCAGGTATAGCCTCAAAATGAGGCTTATATTGATCCTTCTGCTGCTGGTACCTTCTGGCTAACCATTCAGTTTTCAGGCATCTCTTCATCTTGGAATTGGTGCCTTAGAGGCAGCCTGAACTAGTTGGCTTTGCTATGTAGCCACCCATCCTGCATAAGTTAGCATCAGCTGTGAACCCATGAGAAGCTATAATGGTTTTTTTTTTTTTGATTTTGTGTTTGTGGTGAGTGTTTAAGGGAGAGAGGGAGAAAGAGACTGAGAACAGATGAGGCTAAAGACTGAGCTGGTAAACAAGTCAGGACTCTGGACCAGCAGAGTCTATGAAGATGACAGAGCTTTGTGTACACCCATTCCTGAGAGGTGACCCCTGAGGACTGATTCAGAAGTAAATGAAGACCATCAGCTAGAGAAACAAGGAGAGCTCTTAGAGAAACCTAGCATAATTATGAAAATGATAATTAAACAGCATTTCTGTTTTTCCTAATTATAAAAATAATTCATATTCAATGCAGAAAACTTGGAAGACATGGAAGTAAAAAGAAATACCCATATCCTATCATAAGAATACAAGATGCAAATGAGTTGTTGGTCTGTGTAAAGGTTCTATTAAAGTGCCATGGGCACCTCATAACCACTGCCCTCCCTTTAATTTACTCAGAATGCAAAAGCATTGGGATGAAGTGTTTTCTGCCCACAAGCCTCATTTATTTTCTGTTCCATTGCTATTGATCTTTTAGGATTGTCTGTACACTTACTGATAGCATAGACAATTTACTTAGGCGCTTTCTTTGTGAGTCACTTAGGTGCACAACAAAAGTTTACCCTAGCATTGGCCTTAAACTGCAGAAGATCTCAGCTTAAAGATGTCCCTCTCCAGTTTGTGGCCTCACCCCAGGTATTGAATGAGCATCTTTCTATAGATGTCAGCTGGAGCAGAATGCTGTCTTTCTGGCTGCCTAACCTTGGGCAGCAGCCAGACTCCAGGAATAGAGCAGACCTGCAAACAGCCTGACTAGAGGAGGTGTCCACAGTTAGTGGGAGGGGAACACACTCTCCCACTGAGAGCGTCTGGAGACGCTGACACCAACACGCAGCAAATGTGGGCCTATCACTTCCCCTTTCTAGGTCTTATTTCTTCATCTATAAAATAAGAAAGTTGGAGTGGAGTAGATCTGAGAATTGTAGTTACCTGGACCTGGGGATTAATAGGTAGATTTCCAAGTCATGACTTTAGTGCTGATTACTGAAGCTTCAAGAAGGCATGAACATTAGCTTTATACTCATTTTTTTTTTTCTGGGGTTTTTTTTTTCTTTT
>NW_016107521.1:3184691-3251235 GCF_001604975.1 Cebus imitator | reverse complement strand
AGGGTCTCCCTCTGTCACCCAGGTTGGGACACAGTGGTGCAGTCTTTGCTTGCTGCATTCTCAACCTCCTGGGCTCAAGGGATCCTCCCACCTCAGCCTCCTGAGTAGCTGGGACTGTAGGCCCATGCCACCATACCTGGCTTATTTTCATATTTTTTTGTAGAGACCATCTTGCTATGTTACCCAGGCTGGTCTCAAACTCCTGGCCTCAAGTGATCCTTCTGCCTTGGCCTCCCAAAGTGCTGAGATTACAGGTGTGAGCCACTGCACCCAGCCATAATCAGCCTTTAAATTACACACGTCTGTTTTTATCACTTTTCTATTCTATCCTATAATTTTTGAACAGGTAATTTAAAAAAATACCATAGGAAAAGGTTAGCTGTTTAGAGGAAGGAAAGATAGTCTCCAGCCTGGGCAACATAGCAAAGCCCCCATTCCTACAAAAAAGTAAAAATCAGCCAGATGTGGTGGTGTGTGCCTGCAGTCCCAGCTCCTTGGGAGGCTGAGGTTGGGAGAATCAGCTGACCCTAGCATGTCAAGGCTTCAGTGAACTGAGATAACACCACTGCACTCCAGCTTGGGTGAGAGGGGAAAAACAGGGCCTGTCTCTCTCTCAATGTCTCTGTCTCACTATATCTTTCCATCTCAAAAAGGAAAAGAAACGGCAATTGCATCTGGAAGGTATGTTGCACTTGGTTATACTTTAGTTTGAAGAAGGAGACGGAGCCAACAAGTAAAGGGAGGAAACCTGTTAGGTAGAAGGAAAGCCAAGTAAATAAAGGGAGAAAAGATTTTCTAGAAGAAAGCAGAGTGGATTGGTCATGTTAAAGCATGAAAGTCAGGGAGTTTTGGGCCGGGCACTGTGGCCTATAATTCAGCACTTTGGGAGGCCAAGGCAGGCAGATCACCTGAGGTCAGAAGTTCGAGACCAGCCAGACCAACATGGAAAAACTCCATCTCTACTAAAAATACAAAATTAACCATGTGTGGTGCCACATGCCTGTAATCCCAGCTACTCCGGAGGCTGAGGCAGGAGAATCACTTGAACACAGGAGGTGGAGGTTGTGGTGAGCCGAGATTTTACCATTGCACTCCACTGTGGGAAACAAGTGAAACTCCATCTCAAAAAAAAAAAAATTCCAGGAGTTTTGAAGTTTAGTTGGGAGCTGTAAGACTCACTGGGCAGAGTAAAAAGACACCACTGGTGACCTTCAAGAGGATTGTTTCATAGAGTAGTCAGAGCAAAGGCCTGACTTACAATAAGGAGGCGGAGGTCTTGAAGCAACAGAGGTGAAGATACAGGCCTGTGGTTTGCAATGGTGGGTAAGAAAAGGCTTGAGAGAGAACAATCATCTGATGGGGTGAGAGGGCATCTAAGCAGAGTAGTCAGCAGAGCTGTGTTTTTAGGGGTAGAGATAATTTTTGAAAGCAGCACAGAGGAGGTAGAGAGAAGAAAGGGGATAGAGAGGTGCTAGGATAGTGAGGACTTTGGATGAAGTACAACTGCCAGGGCTCAAATCCCAGATCTCCCCGTCCCTTTTGTATGACTTTGGTCAAGTTTCATAACCAGCTTCCTCATACCTCAGTTAACTTGACTATAAGAGGAGGATGAGAATAGCACACCTCGTGGACGTGTTGTGAGGTCACAGATTTAAAGCATTTAGCAGCAGTGCTGGTAGATGCTAAATAAAATGGTGGCTTATAATTCTTAGGGACAGATAGGACCCAGAACTCATAGGAGGAGCCATCTATAGGGTGTTCATTCTAATACTGTCATTTAAAGCCTTAGGAACCAAACATCTCCAGCAGAACTCTGAACGCATTGAAAATTTGGGGTCCTGGGCTTATACCCTACCCTGATGATTTCCCTCCAGAAAAATAGGAAACACCACGTCCATGACCGAGATTGCCCAGGCCACCAGAAGTCTTGGTCTTCATTGCAGGCACTGAAGTACGCACTACTTTCTTATACTTCTTAATTTGCCCTGTGATTTATACTACAGATTAGTCAGAAGAAGTTGAAAAAATATGAGAAGGAATATCACACCATGAGGGAACAGCAGGCCCAGCAAGAAGACCCCATCGAGCGATTTGAGGTTTGTTTGCTTATGCCCTACATGTGATGAGCTCCCAGCCTTTCATTTCATGTGATTGTGCCTGTAACTAGCTTTACTGAGTCCTTTTTAAAAATCAGTTCCTCTGTTTGTAAGTTCAGGTTTCAGTTTGAGTTTGCAAATTAGCAAGCAGGATCTGTTTTTGCTTCAAACCAGCTGCCTGGTTTGTTATAGTTCAGTGGTTTTTTGTCACAGTAAATAGTAGCCACTTGACAAGGTCACTTGAATCAGTTAAGTATTAATTTATGGAGCTAGAAAATAAGAAATTATTGATTTGGAAACACATCAGGTCCAGCCGTGCCTCTTATTTCCATAGGACTTAGAAATTTATTTTGAGGTTTAGCCCTGAGAAATTGTCATTTCCACCTGATTTTTATGTGTCTGTAACTGGTTTCTTTCTACCCTTCAGCGGGAAAATAGGCGTCTACAAGAAGCTAACATGCGGTTGGAACAGGAAAACGATGACTTAGCCCATGAACTCGTGACCAGCAAGATTGCACTAAGGAAGGACCTGGATAACGTAAGTCCCTTGGGTCTGAGGGAAAGATCGGGAAGATCACACTGAGACACTTGACTTCTCCCCTCAGGGGAAATCCTTAAATTTTAGTGTTTGTTAATCCAGCCACCTGTAAAGTTTCCCTCTTGTGATACAACTTGCTTATCAGTGTCACTTCTCCTTTTTTCCAGAAATTATCTGTTTTCTCACAAAGCCCTCCTTACCACATTCTTTTCTTATTGTGCATATAATCTTGAGCTCCTTTCCCAAACGTTTGATTAAGAGACCTGTAATTTTTACATTACTGTAATTGGCGGGAGCATTTAATCATCATAATTTCCTTAACCTCCCCCCTTCAGACAAGAAGAGATTTTGTTATCCTACATATTTGGTGCCTGTTGAAAAAGCATTAGCAGTTGGAATGCAGCTCAGTACCTCAGCAACTTGCAGTTTCATCAGGAGTTTCTGTTGGCAGATGTTTCATTTTTCTTTGCTGCTTCTAATCTTAAACGTTTTGGAATGATGTCTTTCCTGGCAGAAACCTTTTTCTATTTTCTGTACTACAAACTAACCTTGGAAAAAGTGGTATAATCTCTCAGTCTTGATTTAGGTCAGAGGTTGGCAAACATTTTCTGTAAAGGGATGAATAGTAAGTGTTTGAGGCTTTGTGGCCCTACGGTCTCCATTGCTACTACTTAGCAAAAGCAGCCATAGATGATATGCAAATGAATGAGCATGGCTGTGTTCCAATTAAAAACTTTGTTTACAAAAATAGGTAACAGGCTGAGTTTGGCCCTTGAACTGTAGTTTGCCAACCCTTTAGGTTTCCCTACCAGGCTCCTAGGATTAATTACCTTTCTGCTCGTTGGTTTCCTAAAGTTCTAGGGATGGGCTCAGGCTGTTGAGGATTTTTACGTGATCTTACATTATATGCACTGAACCCCATAGGGTCCATGAATTTCAGGATGTCCTTGACATCCACCAGAAGCTTATGAAAATTTTGTGTACTCATGCATCTCATTGAAAAGCCTTGCTTTCGTTCAGTTCTTATAGGTAGAAAGTCTATGGTTTCATCAGATTCTTAAAGTGGTTAACAGGTGAGAAAGAGATCACGGTATCTACCAGTTTAGAAAATGTAGAGTAGACTTGGATTCTAATGCCAACTATTGTACTTTCAGCTCATCTCAGACACCCTGTAAAATGAAGGGTGGTAGAATAATAGCTATGTCACAGGGTATAGCGAGAATTACATAATTAGATATATATGAAAGCCTCATAAAAAAAATTAGGCATAGGCAGTGTTAGCTCCCTCTGCTTGTCACCTACAAATAGCTACATATAATGGGGAAGGCTCCTCTTTCCAGTTTTTGCAGGGATAATGTTTCAGGGTCATTAGCGCTCAATGACCAGAACCTGAGCTCTTTTGATGGCTTTTTGGCTTACGTAGTCTACTCATCAGGGTTGAGTTTCCTCCCTGCAGTGCAAATTTCCAGCATATCCTGTTGCTCTTTGTAGAAACACTATATGAATCATTCTCTCCCTGCTCAGGTATTTCTGCCTAGTGAGTGGAAGGAGACAGGTGTACATGGAAGAGCGACTGCTGAAGCAGGGCCAGAGGTGTGCACCTGACATGGTCCTCATAGCAACTGTGGGTCATGCAGAAAGGAGGTAGAAAAGGAAAAGAAAAAACATATGAGTCCAGAACAGGAGGCTTTGTGTCCTACAATGAAATTAACAGGCAGCTTAGGCAAAAATTCCAAGTAGATTTTTCGTTTGAGCTGTTGCATTTTCCACTCTTACAGGCCCAGTATTAACAGTGACACCCACTAGTGAGTCGTAGACTACTTATGTTCTTAAAACCTGCCCCTAAACAGTATAAACCCTTTTTTAAGTTGTCTTATCCTGACACAGTAGGGAGAGAACTAGGTTTTATTCCTGATATTAAGAGTGCAAAATAATAAAAATTATAATATGAGCCCCCATTTACTGATGATTTGTAGTGCCAGGCACTATGATAAGCATTTTACTAAACGTTCATCTCTCTTACATTTACCTCAGCCTTGAGAGGACAGTAACATAAGTTTCGTTTATGGATGAGGATTTTTTTTTTTAATAGCTATAAAACTTGAGACTAAGGTGAAGGCACCCAGGAAGAAGCAGAGCCAGGCCCTTGGAACTAGAATGCCCAGGCTTTTTTTTTTTTTTTTTTTTTTTTTTTTTACAGTGCCACCCTGTTTCCACAGTAAATACGGGACAAGGAGCTATGAATCGATGTCATAACTATATCAAAAACATGAGGATCAGGGATTGTGACATAAGAGCTAACATTTCTTGAGGACTTATCAAGTGCTAGGCACTGTTTTACATGCTTTCTATATTATTGTCAAATCCTCAGAGTAGCTCATGTTGTAAAAGGGATATGATTATGATCCCTGTTTAACTGAGGAGGAAACTGAAGCAAAAAGAGGTTAAATATCTTATACAGATCAGCTAGTGGCCAAGCCCTCGGATAGTGGCCAAGCCCTCAGATTGAAGGCCTGACACCAGAGCTTACCCTCCTAAGTAGGCAGCGGGGAGAGCTCCTGCTGATGGCTGCGCTCAGGAGCATTACACCAAGGCCCATCCTGCAGTCACCCAAAATGCTGCAGAGACACACCTTTCCCACACTCCCTTTCCTTTCCCAAGTCAGACTTCTCTCTAGTTTCTTTTGAGTCATCACTGAAAATCAGCTAGATTCTTCCTCACTGAAGGGAGGACTGTGGGGCCCTTTCATTATATTTTTACTTTAGGGACTTAAGTTTTTGAAAGAACTTTATTCCTTTGAGCTCGTTCCTTCCTGCATCTCAGAGAAAAGCTCTGATGTGAGGCATTAAAATTTGCAGAGCCCTCTTATATTTTCAGTTGATTATACATCACTTTTGTTATTCACCACCTGTCACTTTTGCTGTTCTTCACACAGCAGCTGTGGAGAAATTCCAAGTCAGCCACTTAATCCCTAGGTGACCCCAATCAAGCTTTCTGTATGAAATGGGAGTAATGACTAGACCTGACACTGGTGCTGAAAGGATGTGAGGGAACCTATGGAAGGTCCCTGCAGAACTGACAGGACCATGTCCGAGTTCTCTCTAGCAGGATCGCTCCTCTGTGTTGAGACAGACGTGAGAGTGAAGGAAACTGGCTGGTGAGCCCACCTGCTGGCAGGATGTGAACTCTGCCTTGACTGCTTACTAGTTCTGTGACCTTGAGCAGATTGTTGAACTTGCTCCATTGAATTAGTTTGGCCCCTTTATTAAAAATCAGTTGATCCTAAATGTGCAGGTTCACTTCTTAATTCTGGTCTGCTCCATCTATTTGTGTGTCTGTCCTTAAGCCAGTCCTGCCTTGATTACTGTAGCTTTATAAAAAATCTTAAAATCAGTTCATGTGAGAGTTCTTTGACTTTGTTGTTGTTTGTATTTCCATATCAGTGTTAGAATCAGCTTGTCAATTTCTAGAAATAAAGGCCTCTGGTTTTTGAGTGAGGTTCATGGAATCTGTAAATCAATTTGGAGAGAATTGACATCTGAATAACAATTAAGGCTTTCAATCCAGAACATGTTAAAATTTTCATTTATTAAGGTCTTTTTCAGTTTCTCTCAGCAGCAGTGTTTTTTAGTTTTCAATTTACAAGACATGTGCATATTTTAATCTATTGTAAAGTGATCCGCCCGCCTCGGCCTCCCAAAGTGCCGGGATTACAGGGGTGAGCCACCACACCCGGCCCAGACCTGAAATTTTCTTTGCAGGAAATTAATGGTGAATTCTTTTTCTGTATATGAAGCTATGCAAATTTTCTAATTTTTTGTGTGTCTGTTTTTATAATTTGTGTCTTACAAGTAATTTATCCATTTGATCTTAAGTGTATTCACATAAGGTTGTTTATATTTCCTTATTCTCTTAATGTTTATAAGATCTTAGAGATGTTCCCTCTTTCATTCCTAATGTACATCATTTCTATCTTTTTCCCTGTTTTCTATAACCAACCTAGGTAGAAGTTTATCAATTGTGTCAATCTTTTCAAAAGCCAGCTTTAGCCTGGGCAACATGACAAAACGCCGTCTCTACCAAAAATACAAAACTTAGCCAGTTGTAGTGTCATGTGCCTGTAGTCCCAGCTACATAGGAGGCTAAGGCAGGAGGATCACTTGAACCTGGGAGGTAGGGGTTGCAGTGAGCTGAGGTACTACGCCATTGCACTCCAGCCTGGGTGATAGCGAAACCCTGTCCCAGGAAAAAAAAAAAATTCAACTTTTGGTTTTATTTATTTTTCTCTGTTGTCTTGTTTCATTGATTTCTGCTTTTTATTTCTCCTACTTTCTTTGGGTTTCCTTTGCTTTTTCTGGCTTCTTAAAGAGGAAGTTTGAATAACTCTGAACCTTTCTTCTTTTCTAAAATAAGCATTTAACATTATTCATCTCAGCCAGTCACAATGGCTCATGCCTTTAGTAATCTCAGCACTTTGGAGGCCAAGGCAGGAGGACTGCTTGAGCCCAAGAGTCTGAGCCCAGCCTGGGCAACATAGCAAGACTTCGTTTCCACAAAAAAATTTTGAAAAATAGCTGAGCATGGTGGCACATGCCTGTAGCCCCACCTCCTTGGGAGGCTGAGATGGGAGGATTGCTTGAGCCCAGGAGTTCAGGGTTACAGTTAGCTATGATGGTACCACTGCATTTCAGCTTGGGCAACAGAATTCGACTCTGTCTCTTTGAAGGGGAAAAAAAACAAGAAAAATCATAAATCTATGTAAGCACTATTTTCTGCTGTATTCCACACATTCTGATATGTTGGCCTTTTATTTTCATTCAGCTCGTAATATTCAGCATTCAGCTCTTGTGATTTATTCTTTTACTTATGTAAATTTATTAGTAGTATGTAATGTAATTTCCAACTATTCTTTTTCCCAGAAACTTTTCTGTTGTTTTTCATTTAATTCTGTTGCGATCAGAGATTATATCCTGTCTGATTTTAATCCTTTTAAAATATATTATTACTTATTTTATGGCTTATCATATAGTCTGTTTGGGTGAACATACCACATGCACTTGGAAAGTATGCATGTTCTGTTATGAGTGCAGTGTACTGGGTTAGGTCAAATTGATTGACAGTGTTCAAGTCTTAGATAGAACAACTTGATTTTCTGTGCTTGTTTTGTCCCTTACTGAGAGAGCACAGTGGAATTTTCTGTGACTCTTAACTATGCATTTTTCTTTTTCTCCTTTCTGTTGTGTAGGGATTTGTTTCATTTAATTTGAATTTCTGCATGCATTTTGGATTGTTACACCTTCTTGATGGAGTGACTCTTTATCAATATGAAATGTCCCTCTTTGTCCTTGATAATATGCTTTGTTCTGAAACCTGCTTTATCTGACATTTCTATAGCCAGTCCAGTTTCATGGTATTGTGGAGTATGTACATCTTTTCCATCCTTTTACTTTTAATGTGTCTGTGTCTTTACATTTAAAATGGGTTTTTGTTTTGTCCAAATGGTAATTTGTTTTCTATTTGTCCTCTTTGCATTTTTTTCTCTTTCTATATTCCTTGGTTTAATTGGATATTTTCATTATTTCATTTTATCCCCTGTGCTGCCTGATAAGCTACTCTAGAGCTCCCTCTTCTCCAGAGCCCTATCCCATGCCTTCCAGCCATCCTGACCTCCTAACTGCCTCCTTAAGCCTTTGAGGCTTTCATGCTCTGCTTGGAACCTAGGCAGAAGGCCAGGGTGAAAGTAGGACCTTGTTTGTTTTTTTGCTTTCAGAAACCTCAGTTCTGCATTTATTGTTCTGTCTGAAAATAGCTGTTTCATATATTTTATCCAGTTTTCTGTTTATAGTAGGAGGATGAACTTTTGGTCCCTGTTAATCCTTTGTGCCTGGAAGAAGTCTGGATTTGTGTTTATCACCACCAGATGCCCTCTCCTCATATGCTGATGTAAATAGAATGTGCAGTGAGTGTGGTGCCATTAGAGGTCCCTGGTTGGGTCAGGCCAGTATCCTCTATGCACTTTCCCATTGGCATGACATTGAGAGTCAGCTGTAGGAATGGTGGTGCAAATGCTGGGCTCAATGTCAGAAGACTTGGTTTCAGCTTCCAGCTATCTCACATGCTGGTGAGAGCTTGGGGAAATCACTTTCCCACCTAACTGCTTTGTAAACTTGGGCAGGGAAGATTGTTGAGTTAGAAGACCCAGTTCATCATCAAGCAGTCTTAGTATTAACTGTCATCTGCCATGGTAGTGATGATGAGAAAGGGACAGAACATAAGCGTGTGGCACATGCTCCAGTGTCATGCTCAAAAGATGATAACCGAGTCCAAGGGAGAGAGGATAGGTTGTTCCATTGGTTAAAGTAAAATAGAATCTTTAACAGGACTTCATTCTCCTTACTAGTTGTTTTCCCTGTCGTTTGATTCTCTTCATTTCCTTTTTTGATTGCTTCTTGGGTTTGAGCTTGAGAAGGAGATGATAAGGTACTCCCCACAAAGGACATAACTGCAGGGCCCCATTTAATTGCATGCATGTGCAGTTTGCCAGTAATTAATGGCTTTTGGAATTTGCATATTATGCCATTCTCAGTTCTCCATGTAAGGACCCAGCTCTCTGGAACCTGTTTCTTCCAAAGAGGATACAGGAAAGGAAGTAGACTACAGTGGAAAAACCCAGTGGCTCAGTTACACGACTTTAGTTGATGTCAGAATTTCAGGGAAATTCCATTCCATCCACATAAGGAGCCCAGCAGAGACCCTCTGTGGTTAGTCCTTGAGTGACCAGCACCAGGAACTCATATGTCAGGCAAAAGCATATCGTTTTCACTAGGACTCACAGATATGCCCACCATGCCCCTGCATGCTTTAGAAAAATACTGGGGCTCACGCCTGTAATCCCAGCACTTTGGGAAGCTGAGGCAGGCAGATCACGAGGTCAGGAGATCGAGACCATCCTGGCTAACATGGTGAAACCCTGTCTCTACTAAAAATACAAAAAATTAGCTGGCATGGTGGCGTGTGCCAGTAGTCCCCGCTACTCAGGAGGCTGAGGCAGGAGAATTACTTGAACCTGGGAGGTGGAGATTGCAGTAAGCTGAGATCACACCACTGTATTCCAGCCTGGGCAACAGAGTGAGACTGTCTCAAAAAAAAAACAACAAAACAGTCAAAAAGCGTCTTTTAAAAATAATCTTCATATGAGCATCTTACAAACACCCTGAAAACTTGGGAGCCATATTACTTGAAACNAATTCTAGCACTTTGGGAGGCCCAGGCAGGTGGATTACTTGATGTCAGGAGTTCGAGACCAGGTTGGCCAACATAGTGAAACTCCACCTCTACTAAAAACACAAAAATTAGCCAGATGTGGTAGTGGGTGACTGTAATCCCAGCTACTTGGGAAGCTGATGCAGGACAATACTTGAACCTGGGAGGTGGAGATTGCAGTGAGCCAATATTGCACCACTGCACTCCAGCCTGAGGAACAGAGTGAGACTGTCTCAAAAAAAAAAAAAAAAAAGACTGGGGTGGAGAAAGAAAAAGTGCCAGGAAAGGGGCAGCGTCCTTTATCAGGTAATAAGGGAAAAATGCCAGATGGGTTGGATGAAGCAGAGGAAACACAGTTTGCAGGAGGCAAACCAGTTTATTAATAATAATGATGGCTACCTTTTATTGGTGTTTACTGTATTCCAGGAACTGTGCTGAATGCTTTTCATGCCTTATCCCTCAGATGAGCCTGAAGCTTAGAGAGGTTCTCAATGACTTGTCCAAGTGGCACATGGTCAGTGAACAATGGGCACTGAGCCCAGGCTGTCTGATGCCAAAGGCTAAGCTCCTAACTACTGCCCTGCACTACCTCTGAGCGAGAGACTGGGCCAGGCACTTCTGCTGAGTGTATTCTCATTGCGATGACCCTGAGGATATAATTTCCCCTCTCTGAATCAGTTTCCCCATCATCTTAAAATGGGATTATGCTAAGTAATGTAAACTCTTTGCAGTTCTGTTCTTGTTTTGTGACAGCATATCTTAAATGTTTCAGGCTGAGGAAAAGGCAGATGCTCTGAATAAGGAGCTGCTGATGACCAAACAGAAGTTGATTGACGCAGAAGAAGAGAAAAGACGTCTTGAAGAAGAGTCTGCCCAGGTGAGGGAACTGTCTCACATTCCTCTGTCTTGCAAATGCTTGGGAATTAGGAGTTCAGCGTGTGGCTTCACGTTGGCACGATAAAACCTGGAGACAGTTGGCTTCAGTTTCTGTTCAAAGACTTTTTTTTCTCCTACTATGTGAAGTCCAGTGGTTCCTAATTAAAGCCTAGGAGGAGACAGTGGGTCAAAGCCCATCCTTTGTTGGGGAAGGAAAATTTCTGTGTATCAGCCTCTGACTGTAACAAAGAAGAGGGGGTAGAATTTCTGCAGAAGGAAAGCACACATCATATAATGCCTGGCTCTTTCCCTACTTGTCCTCTGCTATTTTCCTCATAGAGCAAGCTCAGGAAGTCTCGTTCTGAGCCAGTGCTCCGTGGTTACTGGAGACACGGACCTGCAGTCATGGGAAGAGCTCTGGGTGCTGTACACCCTGAAGCAACCTCCCTCCCGTCTCCCACCCTGGTTCTCCAGGAGGCAAGACTGGCTGGGGTGAGAGACGGCAAAGCCCTTTTTACATAAACCATGAGATGCTGAAAATCTGCAGTCCTCTTATGAGCTCTTTGGTTTATGTCCGGTTTGTGCTGCCATCTCAGTGGATGTCCACAAGTTGGCTTGTACTGGCCGGGAAGACCTTCAGCAGAAGCCCTGATCTGAAATTCTGGAAGTTTTGACTGTTCTCTCCTTCTCCTGCATCCGAAACAGGAGATTAGTGCTGCCAAGATCGAAGGAAGGAAGTAGTTGAATTAGAGCACTTCCAGGGTTTGGTTCGGCACCCTTCGGGAAGCCTAGCACTGAGCAGTTGGTGGCAGAACTTCCTTTATTTTTCTGTTAACATATGCACTTTTGCTTTTTTATGTGTGCAGTTAAAAGAAATGTGCCGTCGGGAACTTGACAAGGCAGAATCTGAGATTAAAAAAAACAGTTCTATCATTGGTGACTATAAGCAGGTAGGTTCCAGTACCCTGGAATTGAGCTATATAGTTTCTCTGGATAAAGTGTATTCCCACCCCCACCCCCTGACAAACCAAATGCTTCGGCTCTCTGGTTTCAAATCCGAGCTCTGCCCCTTGCATTGGCAAGCGGCTTTACTTATTCTCAGTTGTAAACTAAGGAAAATCATCCCTGTCTGGGAGGGATTTTATGAGGATTCAAAAAGACCATGTTTGTAGAGTGCCTGACACAGTGTCCAGCACATAGTAGGTACTTAAAACCACAGTATATTTTGGGGTGTATTTCAGATTCAGAATTACGAACATTTGTTTATGTGTAGTTTTAAACCAGTTCTCTCCCTGACTGAGTTGGTTTTTTTTTTGAGACAGAGTTTCTCTCTGTCGCCAGGCTGGAGCGCAAGTGGCGTGATCTCGGCTCACCGCAACCCCCACCTCCCAGGTTCAAGCAATTCTCCTGCCTCAGCCTCCCAAGTAGCTAGGACTACAGGCGGGCGCCACCACGCCCAGCTAATTTTTGTATTTTTAGTAGAGATGGGATTTCACCATGTTGCCATGATGGTCTTGATTTCCCGACCTCATGATCTGCCTGCCTTAGCCTCCCAAAGTGCTGGGATTACAGGCGTCAGCCATGGGGCCTGGCCAACTGGTTGAGTTTTAAGAACGTAACTTAATGGTCTTATTCCTTCCTACACTAGGATCTCATGCTGGCTTGGGAGTCTGGCAAGTGTTCGGAAACCATTGGCCATTGAGTGTGGTGCTACTTGGTTTCTGCAAGTCTTAGGCCAATGAATGCAGAGGCGGCAGAGCTAGAAGAACCTCTGCTCACCCATCAACTTCATATCCCCTCCTGAGCAGTAGCAGCCTGTTTACTACTGTGTTAATTCCAATTTACATATTCCAGCTTTCACTACAGATTTATGCAGATGCTTACCATTGCTCAAGAGATTGTTGTTTTATATTTGTTTCTTTAGATTTGTTCTCAGTTGAGTGAAAGATTGGAAAAGCAGCAGACAGCCAATAAGGTGGAAATTGAGAAAATTCGGGTAAGACTTCTCTTTACCAAAAAGATTTTATACCACCTGCTTCATTTTATGGCTGTATAAACAGGTTTTAGGGGGAGGCAGTTGATTTCAAAAGTGAGAGAATCTAAGCAATACCTGATAAGGCACCTGTCACAGGTCCTGGCTCAGTAAGTTGACAACTAACATTATGCCTGTTTTTTCTGGAAGGGTGTACAGATGAAACCAAACAAGCTCTAGCTTTAGATCTCAAAGTGCAAGTGCCCCACGATTTCCAAATGTCTGTAAGACAGTCAATGCCAGCAGTGTGATGCTGAGGTGAAGGAGTCGTGCAAGTGATAGGGCTTGCTTGAGGTGGTGGGAGTGCAGAGGTCAGAGGTGGGAGGGCAGAGGTCAGAATCATGTGCTGTGACTTGTCACTCTCCAGTGTTGTTCTATAGAACAGACACTCCACAACTGAGTTCATGCCTTCTGCTATAACAGATCCAAGTACAGTGAGGACCTTATTTTTTATTTTATTTTTAGAAACAGGGTCTCACTATGTTGCCCAGGCTGGCCTTGAAATCCTGGGCTCAAGTGATCTCCTACCTCACCCTGAGCTGCTGGGACTGAGGTGGGCACCATTGTGCCCAGTTTACAACTTTAATTGTTCAATGTTTTGTTGACAGCTTAGGAGCTTTTACAATGTGGTACTCTTTCTTGAAGCTCTATCTATATTAGAGTACTTGTCAAATTTTACTAAGATAAGCAGTTTCCTGAAAGGTACCTCACCAACATATTTACAACTTACAAGACATGAACTTAGGAAAGTTCTGGGCTCATGGCCATGTTTGCACAAAGCAACATTATACCTAGAGCAAGATGACACTGGCCTCCATCATAGTTAATATTTAACCAGATCTGTTTTTTAATAGAATTTATTTTCCGATTCTAAAACTTCAATATTCTTGCAGAAAATTTGGAAAATAAGAGTAAATAAGAGGAAAAAACCCTTGTAATCCATTTCCCACATATGACATCATTATTAACACTGGGGTGTGTATTCTTTCAGTCTTTGTTCTGTGTTTAACATATAAAATTTCATTCATTCTAAGATAAGCATTTTTTTCACATTCACATCTCCGAAAGTGGGATATTTTATAATTGGCTTTTTGTGGTTTAATCGGCAGAATGTTTTCTTAGAAGAACATAAAATGGTATTTCTTACAGTTAATGGCATCTTATTTTGATGAAATGTGGGATACATTTTATTTGTAACTACAATTTATGTACATTTTTGTGTTCTGTTTCTTTCAATCAGTATGCATCCATTTTTCAATGTTACAAAAAGTTCCTCAAAAACCTTTTAGGAGCTGTGTGCTTCCTTAATTTGTTTTTTAATAGTGTATCCACTTTTTTGCCTGTCTCCAATTCTGCAGTGAACATTTTTATACATAAATTTTTATCTGGTCACAGCTTCATTTTTCAGCCTGGATTGCTGGAAGTAAGATTATTGAATCAAGACAATAATATTTTTATTATTTTAGATATATAATACTAAGTGGCTTTTCCAGTAGGTTATCTGCCAGTTTACAAAGAGAGCACACGTTTTCAGAAACTGTAGTGTTCAACAGACAAGCTGTCTTTTGGTGTCCCCCAAAGGATATGTTCACACCACCCTAAAGGGCCAGTTCTTCTTCTTTGCCTCTTCACATCTAACATTCAATTTCAGCAAAAAGTGGATGACTGTGAGCGGTGCCGGGAATTTTTCAACAAAGAAGGGCGTGTAAAAGGCATAAGCTCAACCAAGGAGGTTTTAGATGAGGACACAGATGAAGAGAAGGAGACGCTCAAGAACCAACTGAGAGAGATGGAGCTAGAACTGGCACAGACCAAACTCCAGCTGGTGGAAGCCGAGTGTAAGATACAGGTAACAGCAACAGAACTCAGACGCGCGTTTGCGGGCTGGATTTCCTGATGTGGACTAGAAACCCCAGAAATTATCTTTATGGTTTGGGTTTTTCCGTACCTTATAAACTTTGATCATAGTTCTCATGGGAAGAAGTACAGGACTTGTTATTGGCCAGTGGATATCTCCTCAGTACTTGCCCTGTCTTAGGAATTTCCACTTTGTCACATGGAGAATGATACACAAAGCTTGGAATCTTTTGGTGGGATGAGAAGACAGTGCTTTAGAACCAAGGCTCTACCACTGAACCGTTTGACCTTGGGTTAGTAACTTCCCTACATCTCAGGTTCTTTATCTACAAATGGAAATGTTGAGAGTCCCTATCTGATGAGTTGGTTTGAGGACTAAGTAAGACAGTGTGCACAAAAGGCTTGGCAGAATGATGGGGGCTTTATAAATGCAAGTTTTTATTGTTCCAGTTCTCACCATTTAACTAGCTTTGTGACTGTGAATATATTATCTAATTTATCTGAGCCTCCTTTCCTGATAAAGAAATTAGGGCTTGTTTTGGTCATCTTTATATGCTTGGCTAAGTCCACCAGCACCACTAAACGCTAAGCACTGTTTATGGAGGGAACCAAGGTCAGGGTAAAAGCTTTTGGGCTGATTCTTTCTCACTGCACGCATTCACTCAGCATCTGCTCTTTGGCAGGCCCTGTTATAGGTCTGGGACTGCAAAGCTAAGGCCTGGTAGTGCGACTACCCGGGATAATCAGGAAAGGCATCACCAAGGCAGCAGTAGCTGTGCTGTGATCAAAGAACGCACAGGGGTTGTAGCTAACAGGAGCGAGAGAACAGTGAGCATTCCAGGCGGAGGGAGTGGCATGCCCAGCGGCATGAGGAGGAGAGGGGCCAGTCAGGAGCCTCAGGAATCCTTTCCAAGCAGTAGGGGATGGAGGGTGCTAAGGCTGGAAGAGAGTGTGTGGATCCAGATTGTGAAGCATCTCAAATGGCATGCTAGGGAGTTTAAAGATTTTTGCCGAAATGAAATGATGGCATCAGAAGTAGAGCAGAAGCTGTCTGCCTGGTATGCATTAGGTGGACAGAAGAGGGAGACATGAAAGTAGAAGACTGTTTTAATAAATAGACCAGGCAAGACATTAGAGTTTAACTAAAAGCTCCCAAATCCAAATCCTTAGGCATTCCAGGCATTTCTATGCCAGTTTGAGACTGGGGAAATTTCCCGAGGCCTCTCCAGAGTAAATAGACTGAATTCTTGTCTTGGCTCTCCTCTGGGGAGCCAGTGTCATCGACAGCGAGCCCAGCATCCTCATGCGCACTGTCCCTCTTGCAGGACTTGGAGCACCATTTAGGCCTTGCCCTCAATGAGGTGCAGGCAGCCAAGAAGACGTGGTTTAACCGAACACTGAGCTCCATAAAGACGGCAACCGGGGTTCAAGGGAAAGAGACTTGCTGAAAGCAGCTGCTGCCTCCCAACACCTTCAGAAAACATGACACCTTTTGTTGCCTTCTCTGGCCAGATGTGTGATTCTGTGACTTGTCCCAGGACCAGAATGTACCTAAGTCAGATCCATAGACGCATGTTGGTAGGTCACTGGACCAGAGCTCATGAAGCAGGCAACCTCTGGGGTAAGACTACTGATACTAACAGGCCTGCTAGCTCAGCCGATGCTCTGGACACTCTAGAATTCTAATCACTCCTCTGTGTGACCTCCCAGGCCTCCTCCCCGTGTAGGTCAACACCATACCCAGCCTAAAGGCTGAGTTTACATGATCAGAGTTAGGGGATCCTACAGTCCGTTGATTTTTTTTTTTTCCTAAACCTTTAATTTTTTAAAAAAGTATACATATTATATATATATTGTGGGGGCAGGGCAGGGGATCAGAAATTCAAATAATTCTTTTCTGCTTCAATGCCAGCAGAAGGTCCCCCAGGTAGACATGGGGAAGCACTTTGTTTTAAATAGGAGGATTTCATAGTTGCATTTGAAGCCACCTAGTTTTGTTAAGCTGTATAATGCACAGGTTTTGGGTTTGGCATTATTCATGTTTCTGATCAATTCTATGCAACTCTCATAGTTCCTGTTATTTTTTAGCATTAGCTGCCAAATGACTTCAAAAGGCTGGGGTGGGTGACTTGACTGACTGTGAGACTGGATTATAACATGGACAAATCTTATTTTGCTTAATGTGTCGTGTGTGTGTGTGTGTGTGTGTGTGTGTGTGTGTGTGTGTGTGTATAAATATTTTTCCCAATATGCCCAGTTGACAAGTGTTTAAATTCTAGACCAGGACTGCCGATCTGCACAATTTAATTATGTGGTTATTTGAGCACTTAATTTCACTCAAGTTTCATTGGGCTCTGCTCTCCTCCCTAACATGACGGGAGCTGTGCAAGAGCTCCCTGACTTCAAGATTCCTAGTGTTTTTGCACAACAGGCTGTCCAAATGAGAAAGACTGAGTTGCGTGTCTGTAAGTGTAAGTGCAGGGTGCACATGCTGCAAGGTCTCCATCCTCCTGGCCTGGTCCCTCCCTGACGGGCTGGGCCTTTGTGCCCTCCTCAGAGTATCCCTGGGCGCAAACCCCACTGTTCAGATGGGCTGCAAGTTCTCACTTCAAAGCTATGGAATGGAGATTTTAGCACCTTTAAAAAAATAAACTTTGTGACTTTTAATTTATATAGTGATATGCTGACAGGCTGACCGCAGATGATTTTGTCCTCTTCTCTGCGTTCAGTGTTGAGGTGGCTGCTTACAAGAGGCACTGGTTTTGTATATAAAGACACTCGGGTTGTTTTGTAGCTTTTTCTTACTGGCTGTACTAACGCTTGCTGAGGTTATCTGTGATAAGGGAGGTAACAAGTGGCAACACCCTCCCCACCAACCATCCCCTTTGCTGCTTTCTGTGTCTTTCTTGTTCAGTTACCAAAATAGCTGTAAGCCCATCTAATGCTAGGTGTGTGGACATTGTGCTAGGGTAGTTTCAGTGTGTCAACTTTATGAATTCAAATATAAACCAGTAAAATTGTATTACTATTTCTTTTGTTGGTTTTATTTTAACAGTATATTCATTAAATATTTTGGTACAAACAGCATTGCTTTGTAAAAACCGGTTTTATCCTCATGTGCTCCTGCCGCCTCCTCTTCTTCCCCCCACCCCCTGCACACAGAAGCAGAGTCAGAGAAGACCACCATCTGTGCTGTCAAAGAGGTATGTATGTGTGAGCGTGAGGCGGCCTCCTCAGCCTCCTGTTCAGACGTGTGGACTGGTAGGGTGTGACAGGCCGCATGGGGTGAGAAGATGACTTTGATGCCTCTATGTTCATGATGAGCATTGCTCCTTTCTGAGAAATAACTTGTGCTGTAGTAGCAAGGATGAGAGATACTTTGTGTTTTTGAGGTTTAAGGAAGCATTACAGGAGGTAAGGGTCAAATTAGACGTTGAAAGGCAAAAGCATCTCACCAGGCAGAGATGGAAGAGGAAATTCCAGGCCAAAAGGTACATGTGCAGGGGAAAGCTATAGAAAGGCAGGCTGAGCACCCTGAGGGTCAGATGGGGTCTGCTAAAAGCTTTAGGAAAAAACATGGGAGTTATCTTTTCAGAGCCTCTTTCTTTTCATTGCTTGGCCTTCCACATCCCTGCACCATACAGATGAGGCTCCAGGCCTTATGCTGCCCCTCTTCACCACCTCAACCCCCTTCTCTACAGCAAAAAGCAGAACGATGCTTTCCTAATCTTACGATTCCCCATTCCCGTTTGACCTGCCCTCCATGACCCCACCTATGCCTATCCTTTAAATGGATGCAGCCTGAGCAGACTATAGCTTCATGCCTGCCAGAAGAAGGGAAGATAGATGATTGATAGTTAGCTGATTGACAGATTAGAAAATAATAGATAGAAGATAGAGGATAGATAGGATATAGATTAAATACCTAATGTAGATGGCGGAGTGATGGATGCAGCAAGCCACCACCACGGCACGTGTATATCCATGTGACAAGCAGGTGGGCCCCTGCCCTGTCTTTTCTCCACTGCAATGACACTAGGCAAGCGCCTAGCATAGGGCTCAGCCCCTGGCGTGTACTCTTGCAGAAACTAGGACTGTGGCTCCAGAGCCCAGCTGGGGTCCCTTTGATGCTCATAGGCTGCAGGCTGGAGGACATTATTTCTGGGATCGACATTCCGGATCTGCCTGCTCCATGCTTTTCCTGTCCCATTGGTTTCATGTTCAGTAGTGTAGGGACTCAGCAGAAATCCTCATCCCTGTAGCTGCGTACTGGCCCAAGAAAAGGAGTCCACATGTATATAATAGTCTTGGCACACAGGCCTAAAGCGACTCAGATGAGGCTCCTGCTTTGGGGGAGGTCCCCTAGTTATGTTGAGGCTGAAATTAGAATAATAGTGACACCGTATGGTAAGTCGTGCACAGGTGTATGGGATCCTGTGGGAAGGTATGTGTAACTGCAGGAGGACAAAGTGGCAGTGACAGTTGTGACTGACAACTAAAGGACTTGCTAGGTAGAAGAGAAGCAAGAGGACAGCATTGAGGTGGGAAGGACAGTAGTTAAGTCTGCTTGAGGCGGAGTGATGACATGAAACTGGGTAATTAGGTTGGGGCCATGCCAGGAAGTTAGTTGTCACTGGAGAGTTTTAAAACCCATTTATGCCAGAGGTTGCAAATTTTTTGTGTGTGAAGAATCAGACTTTGGGGATGACTTTGAGCAGTAGGATATAAATAACTCCCACAAGCTTAGTGTTGCAATAATGGAACACTAGGCATAAATGGGTTAAACCAACTTGCACTTTGAGCAGTTGCCTGCTGATCCTTTAGGAAGAAGAATCAGGAGGAGAAGAAGTTAGGGTATGAGCAGAGGTGATTGATAGATGGTAGAATAAGGAATGGAGAACACCGTCAGTGAAATTTGGTGAGTGAGGACACACACCAGGAGGATAAATTTAGCTGTCCGTGTATAGATTTGAAATAGCCTGGGACTTGCAGGTTGGAGACACTGGCAATCTACAGCTGCTCACTTGTTGGTTTGGCGTCTCTAGCGCAGGGTGTGTGGAACTCAACATTGTTGATGGTTTGGCTGGTTGATAACTTCTGTGCTGGGGGGGTCTGTCCTGTGTGATGCCAGCAGCATCCCTGGCCTTTACCCACTGGGTGCTAGTGCACATAACCCACTCCAGCTGGCACAACCAAAAATGTCTTTAGTTATTTCTTGCCCCTTGAGGGGGCAAAATCATCCTTGGTTGAGAACCATTGCTCAAGCAAGCCGAAGCTAGATAATGCAAAGATTAAGCAAGGGCTAGATGGAGGACTAGGAGCCGCCATTCAAGGAGCAGTAGAGAAAACATGGAGAATGGAGCACGGACGGCTAGAGAGGAGCAATAGCTCCCTCAGGGTGGGGATGAGGGCAGGACTGGAAAAGCTTCATTGGATTTGGGAGCTGGAAGGTTGTTAGGACAGTGACCACTATAATAGAGTACGGAAGGGCAAGAGGCAGGGACAAGCAAGTAGAGAGAGATTTTAAGAAGCCTGGCTGTGAGGGAAGTGGGCAAGCAAGGCTAGTGGTCGGAGGGGACTGTGGCAGGAAGAGCAGTTGTGCTGGGCCACTGGGACTGTGGTTCCAACCTTGGGCACCTGTTTTCCCTGACGGTGCCCTCAGGGCTGCTCACAAGGTCTGCGAGCGTGCACCGCAGGCTGGGTGGACCTTCTTTGGGAGGCCTTGGCTGCAACCCAAGCTGATTTCCAGGGCCTTGGTAATTCTCAGTGGGGAGGCGGTGGCTCAGACCAAATGGCAAGAGCTGTCAGCCCCAAAGTCTCTGCACCTCTTCTGAAGAAAGTCCCAGGGGCAGGGGCTGAGTAGTAAGAGGAGTGAAGAAGAGCCACAGGCTCCCTGAATAAGCCCAGAACACAACTCCCAGGTCTGAGCTGACTCAACAGTTGTTGTGAAAACCAGAGCCTCCACAAGGGAAGTGCAGTGGGTGACTTGGGCCCCTTGTGGCCTGGGAGAGCCACTTCACTGGTCAGAGACGTGCCAGACTCCTCTGACACTGGGATTTAAATGCACGTCTAAGATTCATTTGGGGGGTGATGAAAAAACAGAGCTGGAGCAGACAGACATGAGGACTGGAGCCGCCCAGAAGGGGCACTGAGCTACTCCCAGAACAACAACAGACATGCGTGCTGAGTTCTCTGCCCTCCCCATTTGATGATAAAAGATTTGGTAGGTGAAGATACATGGGCTCGGAGGGACGGCTGGGATGCTGACTGGTACTTCTGTCTGTAGCCAGCAGGGTGGCTGCTTAAAGATGAGCATGGGAAGCAGCAGGTGGGTTTGAACTGTCACAGCACTGTACTGCAAGCAACACACACACATTCAGGGTGCGAGGCCAGGCCAGGCCATGCCATGCGCGCATCTATCTCACTTAACCTTCCTGAGTTGTTCTCCTGATCTGTGCAGTGGGTCCAGTGCCTGGCTCACCAAGGCTGTTGAGCTCTCCACTCTTCTCCTGTGTTCTTCTCCCTCCAATTGTCAGAACACCCCCGAGTTAAGTGATGTTATTCCCAGATTTGAAAGTGAAAGGCCTGCCCTGACCACACTATCGAGGAGTTCGTTTTTCCTACCACATACCTTCACCTTCTCCAGGGCCCAAGGGCAAGAAAAGCAGTGTTCCCTCCCTTGCTCTCCCCAGTTCCACCTCAACAACCTGTCTGTCTCCTGTGCAGCTGAGCCCTGCAGCAATTGTAAACAAGAAAGCCTGGCTGTCCCTCAAGCTCAGAAAGGCAAGCCTGGGAATGAGGTTGGGAACAGCAGAGGGCTGGCCCGGCCAGCTCTTCAGTCAATTCTTGGTTGTAGATTCGGCCTGATGATACACAGGGAGAAGGCGGAGCCCTGTGTTGTAAAGTGAGGCAAAAACAGCGCCATTGCCCACACAGCTCTCCACTTACCTGGAGACGGCAGCAGCAGCAGCCTCTGGCCTGATTCCCTGCCGGACCACTTCCCTGGGCTGCCAGACCTTTGTCCTCATCTCTCCAAGTGGGCTGGCACTACACTGGTCTTGAGCTCTCAGTTCCTAGGGAAGCTTAACTGCAGGGGACCAGGCAGCAGGAGGAAGAGCCTCATCTTTGGCTTCCAATGGCTGCCGCCCTCTAGAAGTTCAACACCCTTGGGCAGGGCCCCTTAACCCTGAGGCTCTGTTCCTGGATCTGTATTGTCTGGGTGCTACCACCCCCGGAATAGGTGTGACGATGAAGAGCGAGGAGAGCAGTCACTCTAGGACATAACTTACCACTCACTGTGCCAGGTTGCCAGGTTCATGTTTCATGTTGAGGAAACTTTTCACACCACAGAGAAGCAGGATTTTAAGGACCACAACAGGATCAAGAATTAGGCCCTGCCCCCACCCAAATCACTGTCCACTAACAGGAGCCATCCACCCCCACTTCAGGCATCCTCAGCCCTTCATCCCTTTGCACTGAACTAGAGCCTAAAGGGCCAGGAAAAGGGAGCCTGCACTTGAGCCTTTCACCAAAGCTGGATCCTTCATTTTACCAGAGTGTGTCCTATAGAGAACAGTCCATTACTGTGTGTGACAGAAGCATTTGTTTTTATTTATCCAAATGGGGAAAATGCAACATGTCAGGGCATTACACACAAACTGCAGCAGCCAGACAAGAGGGTCAGTCTATGGCAGAGTCCAACATACTCAGTGCGAAGGAGCCACAGTGTGGGTGCTGCCTGGAGGACTCGTGGCAGCAGGGTCCCTTTGGATGAAGGCCAGGCATTTCTGGGCGAGGCACTGATGACCATCCACATGTGCAGGCTGCTGCTTCAGTCACGCTGAAGGTTTAAAGTTCAGAGTCCTACATGTAATAATTGCCTCAGAGGGGAAGAACAGTCCATGGTAGTCACGGTTTCCAGTGTTTTTAAACATGATACACAAAGTTATTGCCAAGGACTTTTGCACTGCAAATTATACTATTTACACTAGAGTATTCAGAAAAACACAGTAAATAGATACATGATAGATATTTTAGATTTCTAAAAACTAACTTGGTCTTCACTAGACCAGAGTGAGCTACAGCCAGGAGTCCAATGTCATGTGTGTAACCGTGCAGTAGGGAAAGGTTTTCTATCCATGACTCTGCTCAGCCGTCTCCTGCCTCCCCCAACCCTTGGGGCTAAGGAAGGACTGGGCTGAGCAGGGCTACCTTACTCCGTAGCGTGAGGGCTTCAGGTCCAGACTGGCTGCACCTCCCACCTCCTTCCCAGACAGAGCTCTCCTTGGAGCGTCCAAGAAGCAAGTCCTACAGGCTCCACTCCTGTAGGACCACTACAAGGCAGGTAAGCCAGGACACAAAGGCATGGGGCTGTAGGGCTAATGGTATGATGAACCTGACCCTAGGCCAGCCCCTTCCCAGCACCCCCTGCCAAAGCACCCTTGGGAACAGGCCCATCAGCCTCACTGTTCTGCAAGTACGACTGCCCTAATTTATGGTTACCTCAGGAAACCTTTTGAAGAAGTGGCTGGGACCAACCAGCCACTGAGAGAGACCAAAGGTTCAGCACAACAGGCCAGACAGATGGTCCAGGATGAAAGGCCTGAGTCCAAAGATGCTTTGTGGAAAAAGGATAAACACTGCGAAGGACTAAAGTATACACTGTCTGCCCAAGGAAAGGACAAGAGCAGGGAGTTCCCATGTGGACCAGCTTTCATTTTGCCTCCATAAGCCCTGGTGTGCTGGAAAGGGTGTCCACCTGGAGGCTGGAGACAGCTTCCCAGAGAGCCAGAGCTACTTTTGATTCCTGGGAGGAGAGAGCAAGGTCCTCTGGTCGGATGCCTACAATTTGGCTCCCCGGTGGAGTTTCTAAAAATGAGCCCTCCTCCCCAGAAAAGGTACTAAATTGTAGCAAAGCATCTCCCACAGCCGTGGTAGTCCCATCCCTGAGAAGCTGCCATATTAAGTGAGCTAAGGGAAAAGCAGTGCTCAGTACCCCATCTAAGAAATGGGGGTGCAGAGTGAACGGAACCTGACTGCAAAGCTGGCCTGAGCATGAAAAGTGATTGGGATAGGGAGAGGGGTGCGTCTAACGGCAGCACCTCTGGCCTACTGTCGGGAGAGAAGAGGTATTTTTGCAACCAGGCCTTGCTTGGTTACTTCCAAATTATACCTCATGCACTGGCTGCCATCACTACCTTGGGGGTCAGGGGTGCAGCCTGAGGGAGCCAGTGAAGTGGTGTTTGCACACCAGAAGGCTTGGTAAGTGACATCATTGTGCCTTGGAAATGCACGTGTCTGGACTGGGTGTCTTGCCACTGACCCACCACACCAAAATCCCTAAAGGGTGGAAAGCAGGAGCTACCCAGAACAGAGGAAACAGACTGGAAACCTAAAACACAACTTGTAAATTATGGGTGGAAAAGGAACTTCTTACTACCTCCCTAGCTATCTTAAACTCCTATTCTTGATCCACATCCATGAACAATTAAAATGATCTGACTTGCAAAAACAGCAGAAATATTTACGTTAGAGTCAAGAAAACTTTCTGACCATCATGTTTCCCGAAGCACAGACGGCAAAGCGCCTGTGCCCATAGGTGGGGGCAGGGCTGGCTCTGGCAAGGCTCTTGTCTGTAACTAACTCCACTGCCTGACTGACAAGAGCCTTCCTATGAGGCTGCAGCCACTGCCCATGACTGGCTGCCACATGAAAGGCCACACCTGGCACCGCAGCCAGGGATAGCTGCATTCTCTTTACCCGATGTCCATCTGTGCCAGGCTCCAGTTCGTCACTTTCCCTTCCAAAAACCCAGAAACTCCTCTAGAAAATACAAGGGGTGCTCCTTAGACCTGAGAAATTCCACACCTACCATCAGAGCCTGAGAGCACTCTATGCCCATAAGAGAGAACCAGGCAGCAAAATCCGAGAGGCACTTCCATACGAGAGGGAGCCTGACAAGTCTAAAGACAGCAGCCACCTGGGGCAACTCCTCCTTCTGTATCCCTCACCTGAATCTCGGAGACAAACAGAACACAACTTCATTGAGAGTAAGTAGCACCCAGTTCCTTAAGTTTTCAGTGGCTTCCTGCCTCTCCAGGGCCTTCCAGCACAGCACACCTCCCTCCTGCCTTTCCCCACACCTGGCCCGACTGTGCTAGGGCAGCACTGCGGTCCTCACCTCCTGACTCAGTCCCAGAGGTCCAGAAACACGGTTGGGCCTGTGAAAGGGTGGTCACAGTGCAGAGATGCTGGCCCAGGCCTGCTCCCGCCTCGTCAGCATCATGGGACAGCTGTGTGAAGCGGGCCACCACCTACCAGCTCAGGCAGGTGGGACAAGGACCTTCCCTTCTCTGAGCTGCACGGATCACCTACCCCATGGGGCTGCTGCAGAGACACTTGTATTGGGCCCTGCTTCTCCAGCCCTACCCGCCCCTTCACCGTGCGCACACAGTGCTGCTGCCACCGCACAGCAACAGTAGCCACTCCCAGCCTTTGTTCGCGTCAAACTGGCAGCAGCTCACGTCCCTGACACCTCTCCAACGCTCTGAATGAATGGAAGCTCCCTTCGACGTGCCTGGAAACCCCTCTGAGAGGAAAGACTGGAGAGCAGACAGCGCTATAAACACTGAGCATTCCTCAGTGCAGCCACCATGTCTGATTCACCTGTCTCCCTACACCTGACGTCAGGCCCAGCCCAGAGCAGTCTACCCCTAGCAGTAGTCGTTTCACCCTCCCTTAGTAGCTGGCAGCCTCCGGAGAGGAGAGGCCAGCATCTCTGCTTCTCTGAGGCCTGCTGGCGAAGGGCCCAAGGGCATGTACAAAGGAAGCAATCAGTTCCATAAAGCGTTCCCACCACGTGACTTGATTCGGAAGCAGGGGGCAGCCTGTCCTCGCCCCTTTACCTTCATATTGCTGAGGAGGCCCCAAGCCAAACTTTGGAGACAGAATGTTTCATTTATCCTGCCCTTGCAAGTGATCTTTAGGATAGCAGGTGAGAAAAAGCCTGAAGAAGGAAGATTCTGTCAAGCTCTGTCAGGTCAAAATAAAGATGGGGCGCTCACTGCCCCAATATAAGCCAGTGGTCAGAAAATCTGCCCAACTCTCTGGGTCTCTCTTTCCCATTCCAGTACCAAAAGTACCTTGACCAAAAAGTCCAGACTAAACTGAAAGTATAATTTATAACCACAGACATGGTCCTCCATAGCCAGTGACATTTCTAATCAGCATTTGTGATCACATTACCCTCCTGAGCACAACTGTCTGATGGCTCCTTACTGCCCAGAGAATCCAGTCCACCCTCCTGGCCCTTTACGAGCGGGCCCCACGTGCCTGTGTGACTATGCAGAAGTTCTCGTTGTCGGACACAATCTCACCCATTGCCTGGTCCTGTTTCCCTTCCTGGAGAATGCAGCCTACTCTTCTTCTAAGACCCTGCTCCAGAGCTGCCTGCCTTCAGGGCTTTCCTGACTCACCTCAGCCCTTCTCTTGAAGACCCTGTCACCTTGGACTTCCCTGAGCCCTGTTCTGTATTATGCTCTTTAGCCACCTGCTCTCCTCTTTCAGTGTCCCACGTGTCACTCAAATCCCAAGTTTCATATGGGCAGGAACTACATCGTCCTGTGCATTGAGCCAGTGCTCACACAGAAGAGATGCTCAGGAAGCCTCTGTGGGGAGGTGAATCATGATTAAGCCAAAAGGCAAGTCATCTCTAAGGGGTTGGCGAAATACAGCCAGCTTCGGCAAAATGCTGCTTACTTTGCAGGGGTTGGCAAGCTGCGGCCCTGTGTATGTGGAAGTGAAGCTCTATCAGAACGCAGCCATGCTCTCTATTCACACACTGCCTCTGACTGCTTTTGTGCTACAATGGCAGAGCTAAGCAGTTGCAGCAGAGACCACATGCTCCATAAAGCCTGAAATGCTTACTATCTGGCCCTTTACAGAAAGGACTTGCAGACACAAGTCCTTTATATTTAAATTCCCATATATTTTTACCTTTCGCCTCTTTAGAGGTGAGATTTGTGTGGCCTGTTGAGTAACAGTCAAGGCTGCTTGCAGCTAAGAGACACCTGGCCCTGGAGTTCTGGCCACCCAAAGGCTGACTGGATCCGTGTCCACAGCTGCCACCTGAGCCACAGTCCCCAGCAGCACTGTAGAAAAGAGGTGCAGAAACCCACACTGGCCTTCAGTTCTCCCCGTTCATTTAGAAGCAAAGGTGGCAACACTGGGACAGACACAAAACAAATCCTCCAATCATCTCACAATTTCATGGCCTTTTCCCTCCCTTAAAGAACTTTGGAAGGAATGTCCGCCACCTTCACACAGGCTGAAGACTGTGTTCCACAGATGCTGAATCCAACAAGCTCCAACCCTTGCTTAGGTTAAAAATGGATTAACTTTTTGCCAAGCAGAAGGCCTCAGCATGAACGACCACCCGGTACCTGTGACTCCTGGCTGGAGAGCCCAGCCCGGTGGAAACTCAGGGAAAGGATGCAGATGCTGACAGGTTACAAGTCCCTCCCCACCCACTGACAACGGAGACGCTCGAGCTCTCCAGCACAATGGAGTGTGGCCTACAAAGCCCCCGTTTCCTAGCCAGGTGGAGATGGCCCTCGCTCCGTTCCACCTCCTCTGTGCCCTGTCAGTATCTTCTCTATTCCCCTGTGCTTCCCCATCCTGGTCAGAGACCCCATTGTTCTCTCCATTGCCCACTGAGCAGTGGTCCAGGAGAAGTACTCCAGCAGGTCCCCCTCCCCCGGATGGGCGCTGTTGTTCCTTGGCCCAGGGTTGGGGGCTACCATCTTCCTGTCCCTACCCAGTCTGGCCGAGGAACCCGGCCTGTGAGGAGATGCCATTCCTGCCTCACCATCCCTCTGCTGCCACAATCCATCAGCCTCCCTCAAGCCTCGCCTGGCTGATGGCAACAGCATCTTCCTCATCAGTGCTCCTGACTCTGGTCCTTAGCTATCCAACTGTCCCAATCGGCCCTCCGAACTCTCACCGTCATGGACGACGGTAATCACTCAAGGACATAGCACCCAGGGCCTTCCAAGAAATGGCTGCAGATTGTTGTGTCCCACCTGCGACTTCACTCTGCTAACCATTTCAGTTTCCACAGCAAGGCCCTTCATGCTCTCCAAGTGGGCACACTCTCTCTGTGCACGCCAGGCCTCTCCTGACTCCCCTCCTGGGCACCCCCGTCTGTCTCAATGGGAAGCCTGTAATTCTTGGTAAGTTACTCAATAAGCACTTCTGTTCTGAGGCCTGGCTCCTCTCCTGCACTCAGTGGGAGACCTGGGAATGGGCCTGCCAGCCCCTAGCCTACAGCCACTAAGGAGCATCCCTAGCAGGGAGGAGGAGACCCACTGAAGCCTTTCTCCCTGCACAGAGGAGGACTCTCATTCTGTCCAAATCCCCTGAGCATCTTTCTCTCCCTCCCTGTACTCTCCATCTGGGTCAATGATTTCACTTTCTACTCAGTCGTCTAAGCTGCAAATTTTGACATTTTCTCCAACTGCTCCTTCTCCCCCAACACAGAGCCTGGTAGAAAGCAGTAGGTGACAGTGAATGTTTTCTCAATAAATCTATGTGCCCAAGAAGGGAGACATGGTCTTGGCAGTGCCACCAACCACATCAGAGTTCATCCAAACTGACATTCCACAGAAGAAATTCCCCTTCGCCATCCACACAGCTGGCTTCTTGCTTGAACATGCCCATAACAGGGAGCTCCCATCACACCTCAGCTGCTCTCCCACGGCCACTTGCTCTATCATTGCAGGAGGTGTATTTTAGCTCAAATTGCCCAACTGTCATCCCATAATTGTCTTTTACTCTTTGGAACCAAATACAACAAATATAATCTCTTAAAAATACCTGACGGGAGTGCCCGTGTTCTCTCCAGGTCTCCTCTTCACCAGCCTCAACCTTCTGGTCCATCTCATTTCAAGGTGCTTTCAGCTTTCCTGAGTTCCCCAGGTGCCCATTTCCACAGGTTTTTTACCTCCCAGATGATGCCTACCATATTCATTTAACATAGCCTCTGCAGGAATGAAGGATTTTAGAAAGCTGAGCAGCTTCCAAGACCACCTACATGACAGAAGCATCCTAGGAGATCCCAACACCAGATTGCTCTGGAAAACGTGCTACTGTGACGGTGATCCCGTGGGTTAGAGCACATGTTTGAAGGCCTAGCCAGGAACAGAGGATGGCCAAAACCAAAACGTGGATGAGGCTGAACATAAAACACACACTCCAGCAGCACATCCCCCATCCTCCTTCCCACCCCTAAGGAGCTCTCCAAATGGTGATCACTGAATTTGCACTTTATTATAGGGTTCAATTTCAGTATAAAATGATCATCTGTGGAGATTGACCACAACTGTTTAGCTGGCAAAAAAATACAAAACAAAACAAAAAAACAGGCTGCGTGTCCTAGGACTAACCAGTTGGTCACCTTACCCAGGAGCACATAACAAAGGAACCAGAAAAAGAATGAGCCCAGCAAGTCTGAATTTTGGAGGGCTGGGGAAGGATCAGGGAGATATGAGTTGGTTTTTGCTTGTTTTGTTTCAAGGCACACAGGGAATAGCCCAGAATCCTGGAGGAAAGGTAGGTAGAACACGTGACAGAGAGGAGAAGCCACTGCTGCCACCTGGGCTTGGAAAAGAGAGCAAACATTGGCCGGCACTAGCAACACAAACCACCTGCACAGAGCACAGCCTCAGCCTGCGTGAGCGCTGCCACTTACAGTGCTATAATTTGGGGCAAGTCACTTTAAGCATCTATTTCCTAATCTGTAAAAGGAGAAAATTTCTAATTCTACAGTTGTGGTGAAACTCAAAACTAATTCCTCAGAAAGGGCTACTGTTAACTCTTAAAAACAGTCTAAGAAATGTTATTTCTTCTTGTGGTTAAAAACTAATTAGGAGCCACAATGTTTTGCCACAAACCAGCAGGGTGGTTTGGAGAGATCTCTGGGCTCCAGTCTCCCTGTCTGCAGAGTCGGAAAAACAGTCTGTGCACCGCTGCTTCTCCAAGACCCACCAGTAGAGCAAGGCATGAAATGACAAGTGGGAAAGGACCTGAGAGAGTACTGTGTTCTACGAATGCCAGGCGCTCATTCTCCCCGACACAGTCATGCTCTAGAACACGACAACCTCAGGTTTCAAAGGTTCCTTTCTCCCACTCCCTTCCAGGATTACAGCAGGGTGCACAAACAATGCCAACTGCCAAGAAAGATAATGACCTATGGTGGGTGAGGAATACCTTTCCCTAAAAGGATCCTGCAGCCATCCCCACACCACCCCCCCACACCCCCACCCACACACACCCACACACACACCCCCCCACACCCCCACCCACACACACCCACACACACACCCCCCCACACCCCCACCCACACCTAAGCAGAGACCCAGCTGTCATTCATTAGCCAAGGAGCTGGTAAAGTGGCTTACAGCAGCAGAATTTTCAGACAAGTTCAGCAGAGTGGTTCACAGGCAGCAATTAGAGACCCCAAAGCCATCCAAGCAGGGCTTACCGTACACGGGTCCAACTTAGAAGGAAGACAATGAACTTCAGGCTGGCAGCCTGCCCTGAGGCCTACTCCAAGGGGAACTCGTGGCCATGACAGCCGACCTCTGCAGTCTGCCACTGCCCTGTCTCTGCTGAGTACTTGGCCAGGGACACCTTCTTGCACTTAAATCCCAAGCCTGGGCTGCTGCCCCTCTATGCTCCTCTTCCTTGTACCCAGTGAGCCAAAGCCTCACCTGCCTGCCTTCAGAGTCTGGCTTAAATCGTTGAAGACATCCTCATAACCTATCTCAGGCCAGGCACAGACAAGCACTCAGAAAAGATAAGCTAAGTGAAAAAACATAACCTCAGGATTTCACTGAAATTCAGAGAAAAATAAACTTTAAATAAAAATGCTTCCTCTGTTTATACAGATGCAATGCAGTTGTTCAGTCTATCTTTCCAGTATGTTAAATACTTCTTCACAATCGGTTTAAATGAAAATATCCTTTTTAGGCCAGGTTATCTGTTTTGGAGTCATCTCAAGTCAGAGGGCTTGGCTTCCAGCAGAGCCCATCCTGTCAGCCCCAGCCTTTTAATCCATAGCATGATGGACAGAAAAAGGCTTTAGAACAGAGCTAGGTTCCATTAATGTTTCTGGCACTTAACTTGGAGCATCGGTTTCTTTGGTAAAATAGGGATACTACTACTTCCAAGAAAGTAGCTGGAGAATTCAGAGGATGTCCAAGTGCCTGGCAAACAAGATACAAACGCTGCTCTCTCTCCTTCCCCTGCCCTTCCTGCTGCTTCAATTTACTGCTGCCCCAAATGACCTAAACTGAAGGCTACTATTCACCTCATTACTTGGCACATTTAGCTGACACTTGAATGGAGAGACCTTTTGTCCAGGGCTGAAACTGCCTGGGCAAATGGCAGCTATCTTCACCCTGCCCACCAGCAGGATGGCACAGTTCATTTGAAGAAACAACAAAGTTCTGCCAAGACAGACCAAGACGCTCCTCAGAATGAGTAATTCGAATGTTAACAACTGATCCATCAAAGCAAAAAAAAAAGAAGTCCTCCCTCAATGCTGGCTGAATGAGGCAAAGACTCCACCTAACAGCCTCCTCTGGGAGGAACGCACTAACTTTTGCCAGGGCATTAGCTATACAAATATTTCTTAGATTTAAGAAAAACGTCTTGACTACAATGCAAATCTTCTTTGCCTCCTTAAAGGTAACACAGTCCTTGACTACGCACAGTTTTGATAAACTCAGAGCATCTGAGGGCTCAATCTATGTTCGCCACTTAGCTCACCTCTTACCAACAGCCAAGGATGCATCTGCCCACCTGCAGAGGCTCCTGATCTTTGTAGACACACAAGGAATGGAAGGTGTACACTCTGTTTAATGCAACAGCATCAGTTTCATCATGTACCAATTTTCCTCTTATCGAAAAGCAGCTTCCCAACTGTGTCTGGATAGATGGATAAGTAAATGGACAGACAAAGACAAAGATGAATAGACGGGCAGACATGTTTTCTCTGAGATTAATAGGCAGAAGGGAGGCCTCGTATGGTGACGAACGTAGATTTTTTTCCCCCAAAAGTATCAAAGCAAGCTGGAAGGGACAAGCTGTAGGAGTGCTTTTCAGAGAAGCATCCTGGTCCACAGCCTTTTAAGCACACCAATCAGTTTCCTCCCTTCCTTTCTGTGCTTTATAGGAACTTGCTTTCTAACTACTAAACACTGGTAAGTCCCCAAGGTTAGATTCCGGAGACAGCTGTAACGAAACACCTTTCTTTAAATTTACTGCACCAGGTGGACACTTGGACTCAGCAGGTGAATATTCTATGATCAGCCCTTGCACCCTTTAATCCCCCACAAAAAAACAAGTATTTACAAACCCTTGGCAGCAGATTGGCTGGTAATTTAATGACTGTAACAGACACATGAGCGATTTCCTTAAGCTTGGATCTGCTGCAACCTCACCACACTAGCTCTCACCAGGTCTTTGGGGGCTGTCTTTTG
The DNA here is from genome assembly GCF_001604975.1 of Cebus imitator. Classification (NCBI taxonomy): domain Eukaryota; kingdom Metazoa; phylum Chordata; class Mammalia; order Primates; family Cebidae; genus Cebus; species Cebus imitator. The sequence goes on along the minus strand of NW_016107521.1, from coordinate 3,219,033 downwards.
TCTAACTCCTAGATACCCGGAGTCCTCTCCCAAAGCCTGGCAGCAGCCAACACCTATCAGCACCAAGGAACCAACACAGTTCCACCCTGAGCCGACTGCACCTGCCTCTCAAACAGCTGTTGGCACACACAGCCTTGCCCTCTTCACATTCATCCTCACCTCAGCCAACCACGGTAAGAACAGTCGACATTTACTGAGTACTTACTATGCACCAGGTACTGTTCAAAACACTTTATGTGTATTAATTCATCTAATTCCTGAGCCCCATGGGAATGTGCTGGAGAGAGAGAAATTCTTTGGCCCAGATTTCCACATGGTTTCTATTCTCTATCTCTAGCTGCGCTGTAAAGCTTACATAACCTAATTTGCATTATAGTACTATTTTTAAAAACCTCCAAAGATTGCTGCTTCAAAGCATCAATGGAATCTGTTAGCTCCTACCTAAAATGATAATGTGGCAAAGGATATCTATTCTTACAACCAACTTAACTGGAATTCTTGACTTAAAACAGTCTTTCAGGAAGATGCTATTAACAAAGGAAGGGACTCATTCTTATATAAATACTAGCTCAGTGCTCTGTAAATAAGGGCTAGAGAGAAACACATCAATATTGAAACCCACCTCAGCAGTAGTTTCTGGCTCTGCAGTTGTTATTCATTTACCACCCATCCCCTTTCCAGGACTCCTAATAACACTGAGAAGTCTGTGGTCACTAGACAGCATGGCGTCAGACTGTAGAGAGTATGAGTTTGAAAACACAGAACATTTCTCATTCTGGTTGGTTCAGGGAGAGCCCCCACCCTCTCTCAGGAGGCACCGGCATAAGTTGAATGGGAATTAGGGGAAGACCATTCACAGAGCAGGTTGTTTTCAGCTTTAACTGCTGTTAATGTCCCTGGTGTATAGGGCTCTAGATATCTAATTGCTGGGTGGAGGCAGGGCAGGCAGCGGGATCTCCTTAGTTCTTTCTCCTAAGTCACCACTGAAGATTTTCCTCCAGTTATTAATGAAATCTTTAAGAAACAGGGAAGTAAGGGTGACACTTTCCTCATTTGTCATTTAAAAAAAAATGTACTCAGTGTTTAACCACCGTCTGTTGCTATACTATAAAAACTACTCGGAAAGGACTGGAGTATTTGTTATTCAGTTCATTACATTCACTTACTGGACAGAGGTCCATGAACATAAACCACAGTAGGTTTCAGGCTCTCAAAACTGCCAGGGAAATATTTTAAATGAGTGAATTTCCAAGTCACAGCTATTTTGGTGATGTCAGAGGGCCTACATTATTAAATCATTTATAATTAAACTAATAACTAAGCTAATATACTTTTTTGCCACAATTAACAAAATATTTGTTTCTCAAAGTAGGATATTTGTAATAGGCCCAATTCCAACAACAAGGAGACTCTCCGAATTAAAATGCTTCCACTGGTCACAGCCTCTGTTCACTCATACCCAGAAGAGGACCTGGCACCTGATAGGCACTGGGCTGTTTCAGCAGGACTGGATTGTACTCAGTACTAGTCAGCTATGCCTTGTACAACCTTTTAAAGATGCCAAAGCCACATTCAACGTACATACAGATTCTGCATGGAAAAAACAAGAGTTGTTCCAGCAACTTTAAAGTGAGTAATCAAAAGAAACTGCTACTTAGAAACAAATAGGAAACATGAAATTCATTTTAATCTACATATATCAAATACAGCCTTAGCACAGAACATCTAACACAATTAAAATGCATTTATGGGACATACCTAAATGAAGCAAATCTTTATTAAAATATCTGGCCTAACCCTCACATCTTTACATGAATGAACTCCATGATGGCCGAATAAGGTGGGAAATAAATAATCTAGCTACCTAACTTGGAAAAGACAGATGGATTGCTTAAAGTCTATTTGGTCTCTGTAGACTCGATATTCACCACCCCAAGTCTTGCTAAAGATGGTACTGCAAATAATTAGCTTAAAACAGTCAGTTATATACTTTTCCATAGTTACCATAATATTTTGGTTTTGTTTTGTTTTGTTTTTCATTTTCTATTGCTTTTTTTTTTTTTTTTTGGCTTTTTTTTTTTTTTTTATTAGGGCATACAACACAGATCGGAGACTTTCATTTCTCGGAGACATTTCTCTCCTTGAGAAATTGGCACTTTGATCCTCAGCCTGTCTAACAGATCACACATACGATCCTACCAGCACTGTTACCAACCTTGCGGCTTAGGAAATTCCACTGCTTTGGCCAAAAGAGTGCCCTGTCATTAAAATCTTCTTAGATGAACTGTTCCTATCACTGAATTCTTATATTTAAACAGGTATGTGTGTGTAATTTACATACATGTTATTCCCTAAGTTTCTACACACACACACACACACACACACACACTCTCTCTCTCTCTCTGTCTCTCTCTCTCTCTAATTTAGTATAAGTGAAATGTCTCTCTTGAATAAAAGTAGTTACAAGGGTATTAAAACAAATGTTGAAAAATAACTTCTTTACATTTAGACCGTACAATTTTTAAAGGTAATGCGATGACATATGACCTAAGAGATCAAATACATCATATATGATTGTCATATATGCATGTTGTGTTATTTTTCTCTTTAATCAGAAAATAAAAGAGCTTACCTTTGTATACTGAGATCACAGCTTACAGTCACTATATCTCAGCCTATTTTATACAAGTGATATGGCTACGAAGGTCCGAGGAGAACGAGAATAAAGTGAGATAAACGTGCTGAAAACTGCTTAAAAGTATTAACCTGAAATACACAGAGGGTCCAACACCAGTTTTAAAAATACATTAACGAGGTATTCCCAGCTCTTCAATTAATAACGGTGGCTGATTCATGATTTTCAAACATTCACCCAAAATTAAAAAAAAGAAAAGAAAATGCCAATACCAGCAAAATCTAACGTGGTTGGTTCCCCAGGCTAACAATTTGAGAGAGACTACAAACACTTCAGGAACTATGTAAACTCAGCTCCTTGCTTCACCACCCATGCACTTCATCTAGTCAGCATGAGGTATGTTGGAAATCTACTGGACCAATTACCTTGCACAAGAGATGGGGTACTCCTGCTGCCTGAAGAAACACAGGCTGCAAGCCACATCCCTGGCTAGGCGCCAGTCCCCATGCAGAGGATATGGCTTCAAGGAGGACCCCTATCTCTGAGAAATTATAATAGCGCTAACTGACGCAGTCAGGAATGTAACTATTTATGTGCTAAAAAGTGTAAAAACTGTCAGAACACAGCACAGCTCACACACTAATTCTAAGCTCTACATTGATCTGTAAACTCCCTGACAAGAAACTATGCTAAAAGGGGTTAAGTACAGATATTGCTAGGTTTCTAAAGGAAAAGTTTTAAAACAGACACCGTGGCTTTGAACAAAGTATTGCTCTTCTTTAAAATGATCAGTCATTGCTTTCAAAAAGAAGGTGTCAGAGTGGTGTATCTGAAAGCTGGATAGCCTCAGGGTGTCACATTACTCTTAAGACCAAGACATAGAAATTGCCATTTCAAGCCAGACAACCTGATGGTTCTAGAAGTCAGAGAAGAAATCTTGAGGGCCCAAGTGAATAATAAATGGTGCGACGCTCAGAGGCTGGCAATAGGGGCTGTCAATGAAAAAACCACCTACAGTGGAGAAAAGAGCAGAGAAGCAAAACTTTATGTTAATTTCAGGCAAATTCGTGAAGCCAAGAGCTTCATTTATATTTCTCTGCTCTTTCAGCTGTAAGTGGAATTTTCATTACAAAATGAAAGGGTGGGAAGGGCAACAGGTGGGGGGACACTTAATTCATTACAGAATTTAAACAGTTGAACTTGCATGGTTACCACTTCTAACAAAGGACTGACAGCTCGATTATTTTAAGTAAAGCAGAGAAATGTAAAAGTTTGCAGCAACTGGGCAGGTTTACAACATGGTTAGTAACTTCCAACAAACAACAAAATTAAAAAAAAAAAAGGACTTGGTAGAAACCATTTGAAATGACTGCCATCATGTTGGAAAACAGCACAGCTCCCTTTTCACCATTACAGAGGGCATGAGTTATGAAGCAGAGTCAGCTACTTCAAAAGAATTTTCTAATGAGAAATCTCTAGAGATTCCAACTTGGAATCCAAATTTGATGACCAATTTCAAATAACAATACAGCTGCAGCTGCCAATTAATAGTATTCCAAAGACAATGAGGACTATTGTAAATATTTAATTAATAAAAACTGGACACTACAGCCATGCTTTTTCTTCTCAGTGATGGCTCTGTTTCATCCATAGGTCAGCAAAACGCATCAATGAAACATGAAAACTCCCAGCTGAAATGGGCCCTCTTGTTTACGTCTAGCCACTAATGCACAGGATGAGAATGATACGTTACAGCTATTTCCAGCAAGTGATGAGGTTTTATTAAAGTATCACCCACCACTAATAAAGACAAAAGACCAAGGAGAAGAAACAAACTATGTATCTGAGAAGTGACACTAACATGTGTTGTATATTGCCCATTTCACCTTTGTTTAGTGGTCCCAAAGAAATTTGGTACACAAATTTGCCATATTTTGTGAAACCCATTCTCATGGATGGGTCCTGTCCAGTTAGTTCCCAAAGGCAGAATTCAATAGGGAAAAGGAAAGTGAATTCGTACTAAAAACAGACATTTTTAAGATGTGGTGCCTATAATATTGACAAGGGACCACACTGTTGCTCCTTCATGGGGGTGAGTACCTTAATGAAACCATTTACCTTCTAGTAACATCATTGGCTTTCCAAACAAGGTGAGAATGCAAGTGGAGGACTTCGGTCTGCACCCTTTACAGAACAGCACAATGTTACTGACTGATCCATTTCCACCAGCATAATCGGGTGTCTTAAAAATAAATGCTGACCCATGGCTGAAACCTGTCACTTTCCACAGCAGCACTCAACAAGAACTGGGACAATTGAAGAGCAAGTTTTTATGGGGACCCTGTTGCTGCTTTAGATTCTGATGTAATTGAAGAGGAAAGGAGACCCTTCAATGAATCCCAGCAAAATCACTAATCTTCTATCTGCATGAAAAAAGCCAGGGAGTGAACACAATATCTTACAGAGTGAAGAAGGCCACAAGAACAAGAGAGGGTGATTGATTAATTTATTATTTTTTTTTAAAACTTGGAAATTCATAAACTAAAATAATCACATTCTCCTTCCCCATCTCTGGGTAGTGCCATCATTTGAATAAGCAATGCTCGAATAACAGAATAGAACCCTTATCATGGGGATGCCCTTGTACAACAGAAGTACAGAGGGCTTACAGAGTAAGTAGACTGGCTCAAACTAACAATCACCTTTGCTTTGTTTTAGCAGTTTGCTTACAAGTGAATGGGCTTCTAGGGCTAAGTTATTAGTTTTCAATTCCTTGTAATTTGATACCAAAACATATCAAAAATAATAAGCTAAAACAATATTCAAACCCATATTTTATTGGCTTTATTACACACTTCAATATTTACAAAGTTAAAGTTTAACTGAAAAGTCTCTATTGTATTAAAAAAAATAACTACAGCCCAAATTAAAGTGCCCTGGGGCAAATACATATCAATCAACTAAGAATCAGTGACTGCATCAGGAACCAGGCAGTACTCTGTGTTACAACAAAGCAGTTTATTTGTGATCAGTGTTTGAGACTCTATACATCCTTCACAAATTTAATTTTACATAATCTGATACGTCTCTTAAAACTTAAACTTTGAACTGCTAGAGTTTTATTTCCCTATAACAGAAGGGCTGGTATAAGTTATTTTCCAGAAATGAGGTACCGTTTTCACAGAACTGGTTTCTTTTTTTTCTTTTTTTTCAAGTTTTAGAGAACTAAATTTGCATTTGTTAAAATCAAAAAGTAGGAAAGATGTTCTTTACAAATAATTTTGATCAAGTATGTGTTCAAAGAAAGCAGGATAAAAAGGTTTTTTCTCTAACATTCTGTATTGTACTGTATTGTTGTTCAATAGGAATTAGCTTCTGTCATTTGCTAAAAGAATGAGTAGTGGGGAACAGGATATGTTGGAAATTTCATAACGGGCAACAGAACCATTCTCTTGGGTAAACCTACAGAGGAAAGAAACGGAGAGGACTCCAAATAAGTTTAATACTCCAATAAAAATTTCAGGTAAAAAAATATCTTACAGTAATTATCATTAACCTTTTCCAGATTAGTCAGTCAACATTATACCATTTTGCAAGAGGCCTGCAAATTGCTCACAGATCTATTTTGAAATTGCTCTTAATATTCTGATAAATAATATTTTCCACTCAAAATCAGGATGGCTACATCTAGGAGGCAATTTCATTGAGTGAGCTGCCATGAATTCTAAAAACCAAAATCAATCCTGTTGACTAATGTTCTAAATTAACTGTAGAAATCTATATTAGTTCTTAATTTGGCATATCACATATTACAAGAGAAACAGGAGTTATCAAGATTCAAAGCACAGTTTTCTGTGCAGACCTCAGCTCCAACTGGAGCCATGACCAGGTGTTTAACTTCTTAATGGCTATTGCCAATATTGGCGTGGCAAATCTGGAAAGATTAATCACTTTCTGAATTTGTAATTAATACGTTCTTGTGGCCTCACAAACTTCTGCATACTCAAGCATGATTTGAAATCTGCTTCTATTAACTATTCTAGTATTTAACCTATGGAGAAATCACAAAGCAGCAACAGCAGGTATTCAAGAGCACCAGATGATCAGAGGGAAATTACCCCACATGCAACAGCTTTACAAAGGCCAAAAGACATATTTACCTTACAGCCAAAATAAAGCATTGTTTTAGTAGGTTTGCATCACAGTAACATTTAAAAACCAAATCTTTTATGTGAAAAATGGGGGCATCAAATTTTACCAGCTTTGGAAGTCAGTTATATGGCACATGGAAGAGAGGAGCTTTCTTATGTGGGAGCTCAGAGGCCACAAGGGTGAAAGGATAATGTTAAAGAAGGAAAGGGAGGAACAAGAGAGGAAAAAAAAGACCGAGGAAAAACATGAATGTTATTTAGAATCTAGATATAAAAGTGTTTTTAAAGGAAAAATCAAGCTCCAGCAAACCTTTACTGAAGAATCTGAAACTTAGTGTATGTCTAAAGAAAGAGAGACTTAAAAACCTGCCCAGGTGGCAGACGCTTTGGCACTTACATAAGACAAAGTACAGTGAGTCTAGTAAGCCAAAATGTATTTGGACAAACTGACCAGACCTAAGTCACAGAAAGGAAGAGGTGGTCAAGATACCCAGAAGCCAGCTGAATAGTTAAAAGCAAATGGCCAAACCCAAAGGAACTAGAGAGTTTGAATAAAAAAGGAAATCTGGGCAAGCTTATTATTACATTAGTCACCAATTCCTAGTTACCCCATATGGCTCCCGCTCAAAATATGGGGAAGCCTTGACCACACCTGAATGTGCCAGAGGATGTAAAGGATATAGCTCCAGGCTCTGCACTTTGCTTAAAAGAAAATCTGCTCCAAATGTTTGACCCTTGTAGCTTCACATCTTTCTAGGATATAAACTATTTTAATGGGCAAAGTGGTCAAACTATTCACTTTCTACTTATGTCCACAGTTACGAAATCAGAGGCAGCTTCAGTTTAGCAGTGTTTCAGGAACACAATTTTCATCCAAACAAAAATGGCAAAGCAGATGTGTGAAGAGAAAAAGCACAATGTGAAGGCAGAGGACTCATGTAGAGGACTAATGCCAAAACTGGCAATAGAGGAAGGGCCTTTCCCTTCTGTGTGCATGCACACCCAGCCTAGGGCATGCTGACACACACACTCTTGCACACACACTCTCTCATGCTCTCTTCTTTCAACGACACATCCTGCAGATGGCTGATTCTGTAACATGTAGCAACTGAGTAGAAAAAAATGTCTAAGAGCATATCACTGACTCCAAACCTATTGCCTCCATTGCCACATAAACCTCATTCAAAAGTTATCCAAAGGGCCACTGGGATTCATTTATGCATTTGCTTTTATTTTTTATTTTGGAGGGGAGAAGAGAAACACCTATGATATTCTAACATGTACTACAGACTTCCTGCAGTGAGCACTTAAGACTGCGCTGGTGAAACCCTCTATCACTTCCTCTGTAGGACCAATGATACCCATTTACTTCAACCCAGAAGAAAAGTTATGGAAAAGAATGAAGGTACAAATTTGAAGTGAGCAGTTCCTACTCTTGACTTAAATTACCCACAATTCACACGGTTCCAAACCAGAAACTTAAGTGTAGCGTTATAACTGGTAAGAAGCCAAGCTAGCAACTGGGTATGGCCCTTCAGTAGCCTTTGAATGGAGTATCAGTTGGCTGTAAGAAGAACTACTTAAAATATTTAATTTCAATATGGTCAGAAACAGGCAATTAGAACAAGCAGTCCTTCAATCAGGCAAAGCAGAGAGAAGAGCAACTCCAACCAAACCAAGAACCACAAGGTTGTGGCATTTTCAAAGAGAATTTAAGTTGGGTCACTAGAATGAATAAGTCTGAGATCCTCTGATTCATTTACAAAAACCCTAGATACAAACTGTGCTTTGGATTGCTGTGACAGAATCGCTAAGAGGAGACATCAGTAAGATGGTGTACATACCATAGGCAGGGGCAGCTGTGCTGTAACCATATGGTGTTCCATACCCTAGTGCAAAGAAGAAGAAGGTAGATCAGTCCAAGACCCAGGGCAATCATCACTGGTCCAATTCACAAGCACCACCTGGTCGGCATCCTGGGCCCTGAGGACTTCTTCCAGGTGCTAGATGAATGAGAACCACTGACAGAGTAGTGGTCCTAGTCTAGCCACTCACTGTGTGCCTGTTTAAGATGTGGAAGCTCCTAACCATGGCCTACAAGGCTCTCCTAGATACATCAGACTATTCTTCATCTCTTTCTCGCTGCACTTACCCACACTCTATTATAACTATCAATTCCTTGTCTGTGTTTCCCACTAGAGTGGCAGAGACCTGGTCAACCTTATCCGTTGTTGCAACATCTGAACCTAGCAGAATGCATGAAATAAAATAGCCACTCACTAAATATAATTTGTTGAACAAAAGAATGTTTAAAACCACTCCAGCTACCAATTTCTCAAAGTTGGCAAACAGAACTTTCCAAGTCTTGTCAGAAAGTAGTGAGAGAGCAGGCTGAGGTCTCAATGGCCATTAAAAAGGGCACATGAGTCAGGTTGTGAGCCCAAGAGCAAGGTCTATGACTTGCTGATATTTCAATTTCCAGCCCAAGTACAGGGTCTCTCTGTAAATGCTTCTGGTGCCTATAAAAAAGGCTCATATTATTAAGTAAAAGCTAGTACAAAGAAGTTTTTATACCATATTAGTTTGGGCACTAATTTCTGATATGTCCTTAGATAATTAATTTGAGTCACCATTTTCTCATCTGTGAAGTTGGAAACCACCCAGGCTACTTTATAATGTCACTGTAGGGATTAGAAATATTATCTATATTAACAGAAGCTGCAATCTTTACTTTTAGTAAAACAGCTTAGAAATAGGTAATATGTAAATAAAAATCACTTGGGGCCAGGTGTGGTGGCTCACGCCTATAATCCCAGCAATTTGGAAGGCTGTGGCGGGAGGACTGCTTGAGCCCAGGAGTTAAGAGACCAGCCCGGGCAATATAGTGAGACCCCATCTCTACAAAAAAAAAAAAAATTAGCTGGGCACGGTGGTGGTGCATGCCTGTAGTCCCAGCTACTTAGGAGGCTGAGGTGGGAGGATCACTTGAGTCCAGGAGGTGGAGGCTGCAGTGAGCCATGATCACACCACTGCACTCCAGGCTGGGCAACAGAGAGAGACCATGTCTCAATAATAATAATAATCACTTTTCATTTATAAATGAAAAAAATTTTTAATGTAGAAAAAGGGCACAAAATCGCCATGGCAACTTTACACAGTACCCAAAACAAATTGAGCTTTTTCACATTACAACTCCATTTTTTGTCACCATTTCTGCTGTTCAGAATGATTTTGTTCCCTCCTTCTCTAGATGACCAAATGCAACTCACCCTTGAGACCAGGATCAAATATCACCTCCTCTAGGAAGTCTCCCAGGCTTTGCTGTTCTCTCTTTTGCCCAAACCATATTACACTTGCATCCTATTGCATTGTGTTTATTCAATTATCTGGTCCTATCCCAAGCAGGGGCAGAGGCTACATCTTCTTTGAATGCCCAGTTCTAAATCTCCTGTTTGAGACACTGGATTCAAATGTAAGCTGAAGAAGTAAACTGCTTTTAGGAACCAACTGAAACAGTTCTGAGGGATGAAAAATTTTTACTTTTTAATCTATAGCTAAGTCATATAACTCAGTCTGGGTGTTCACTAAGTCATATTCAAGAGGATACAATGTAGCTGAAATAAGCAGTAGGAACAGGAGACAGATCAGAAGCCAATAAATTAATGCTTTAAAAAGGGTGGCTATCAAATTTATTCCAGAAAACAGAAGCTGTTTGCCTAAGGCTGAAGTTCTAGGGATTATACCACAACCACCTTAGGAGAACTGGGACTGTAAGTACTAACCAGGTCATAAATCAGGCCATTTGAGTTCTACATCTGACTTCACCTTTTAGTAGCAAGTTATCTTTTTTTTTTTTGGAGACGGAGTTTCACTCATGTTACCCAGGCTGGAGTGCAATGGCGCGATCTCGGCTCACCGCAACCTCCGCCTCCTGGGTTCAGGCAATTCTCCTGCCTCAGCCTCCTGAGTAGCTGGGATTACAGGCACGCACCACCATGCCCAGCTAATTTATATATATAAGCAAGTTATCTTTTTTTTTTTTGGAGACGGAGTTTCACTCATGTTACCCAGGCTGGAGTGCAATGGCGCGATCTCGGCTCACCGCAACCTCCGCCTCCTGGGTTCAGGCAATTCTCCTGCCTCAGCCTCCTGAGTAGCTGGGATTACAGGCACGCACCACCATGCCCAGCTAATTTTTTGTATTTTTAGTAAAGACGGGGTTTCACTATGTTGACCAGGATGGTCTCGATCTCTTGACCTCATGATCCACCCGCCTCGGCCTCCCAAAGTGCTGGGATTACAGGCTTGAGCCACCGCGCCCGGCCTTAGTAGCAAGTTATCTATAAATCGCACCTGTTATTTAACCTCTCTAAGCTTCAGCATCTACGTACAGTAACTGAGTTGCCAGAGGAATTTAATTAAATAATACATGTCAATATACTGACAATAGTCCCTGCTACACAGAACGTACTCTGCAAATGGTATATAACCTATTTATAATCTGAAATGACCTAATCTGAATCTTCTTAGGCCATAAAATAACTTCATTTTTAAAGAATTCAGGAGACAGGCCTTTCAGAGAGGTCAATGCAATGACACAAGAGAGGAGTCACTATAGAGAAAAGCTTGGCAACCAGCAGCCATAAATGGTTCCTTCCATGATTACTGCCACTGGACCATAGCCACTTACCACTCTAACAGGCGATAAATGGTCCACAGCGACAAGAGATGTGACCAGATTAAGCCCCAATGGAACACATCATCAAAGATAAGAAAGACGGTTCATCACAATAACCTGCTTATTATTGTGAATGAAAGCTTTCCCCTTCCAATAATACAGTGAATAAGGTTAAAAATATTAAGTTTCAGTAGAAATAGTGAGACATATTGAAGACTGCCTTAATTTTAGACACAAACTATATCACACCATAAGAAATTCATAATCTTTTCCTTTTTCCCCCAAAAGGAAAAATCCTAGGAGTTAAGATATCCTTGAAACATCACTCTTCTTTCTATATATTAAATACGTCAATTTGGTCTCTTAATATTCTTCCCATCTATTCTCTTGTCTCCCCCTATCTACTTCCCTGCCTCCAGCAGCAATACTATCAATGTCTCTTGCCTGCGTTAGTGGTCTTCAGTAGCCTTTTTTTAACCAAGGCATAATAGATGTACATAGTCCCAGGGTTTGTGTGATAATTTAATGTACCCATGTAATTTATACGGATCAAATCAGTGAAACTAGGACACCCATCATTTTAAGTATTTGTCCTTCCTTTATTCTAGAACCATTTGAATTCTTCTCTTCTAGCTAGTTTGAAATGTACAATACATTACTGAAAGCTATATGCCTTCTAACTGATCTTGTCATACCCACACCTATCCCTGCAATCTGTTCTTCACACTATAGAGAGACCAACTTTCACAAATAAAGTTTGATCTTGTCACTGTTCTCCTTAGAACCCATCAAGACCTAACACTGCACTTAGGGTTATAAGACCAAAATCCAAACAATGGCCTCCAGGTCTGAGACTGAGTCATCCAGCTTTAATTCTCATCATTCCCCAGTTTCTCCACTTCTGCCACTCAATGCTCTCCACACTCCACATATTTTGGACTTGTGCTTTTTCAGTTGAGCCAAATTCCCCAACAACAGCAACACAGGGTCTCTGCATATGCTGTTCCTTCTGTGTGCAGCACTCTCCCATCCCAGTTTCTTTGAGTTACCTCCTATTCATTCTCCAAAGCTCAATTCAAATGTCACTTCTGGGAAGTCTCCAGGGACACACTAAACTAGACCAGGTTGCTGTTACATGCTCTAATAGCAGCATGTCCTTCTTTTTCATTGCACTTATCTCAGTTTATCATTGTTATTATTTGATTAATCTATATCTCACCCTTCAGACTATAAGCTGCATGAGAACAAAATCCATGTCTGGTGTGTGCGAAAGCAGGCATACTCCTTGAGCAATTTACCTACTAGATTAGCTTCTAGAAGAATCATTCCAAAGCCACATCATAAAATTTCCCAAATGGCCTTGTCTAATTCTTTCTTAGAGGAAAGCACAAAGTGAAACCTTAGGGATGTTACCTAAAAAATAACGACTGGGTAAGACCCAATCTTCATGACAGTTCCATCTTGATCAATATTTCCAAGTGGTTTACTTGTCCAGTTAAAAGTACTATACTTTCAGTATTGTCAAGAACTTGATTTTTAACAAGACAGCTGGATAAGCTACTGTTAAAATGACCTAAGAATTAGAATGAACGGCAGAGAGAAGGCATTCCCCCAAATCTTCTTGAAGAATGCAAACACCTACATTCAAATCCTTGCTCTGCTGTTTAGTGGTTGCTTCACCCTGAGCTAGTTCCTTCCTTGGAAAATAATTCCTACCTGATCAAACACTGTGAAGATCAAAAACAATTAAATAAAATTATTTACATGAAAATATTTAGTATATATAGTAAGCTCTGAATAAGTTTCTTTTTCTTTTTTCCCCTTCTGTACTTCTTTAGCCTTTGATGGTTCTCAAATGTTAAGTTTAACAAACACTCATAATGCCAGGCTTCGCCCTAATTAAGTAATCTCTTAGCAGCTTTTCTCTCCTGTTATACCCAACCTGTGATCTATGTCCTCAATGAATACACCCTGCTCAGACATCCAAATTCTCAATCTATGCAACATCCTTTAATTCCCTGTCAAAATACAGTCCTACAACCAAATACAATACTGCTCATTTGTCATCTCCCTCCAGGAAGCCTCTACTCACTCAGCAGATTCCAGGAGAACACCTATGACATTCCGTAAATTCTCTGCTTTTAAATTTCTGTGTACACTCATGCCTGTGTTTTATTTCCAAAAACCCTGTACAACCTTAGAAAACGAAGGAGATGCTATTCTATGAATTTTGGTCCAGAAAAGGCAGCCAATCTCTTGCAGTTTGTACTATACCTGGAGCTATGTAGCCAGGAGCAGCTGTCGCCCCAACAAAAGCTCCCCTTGTTAGAGTTCCTCTTCCTCTGCCCCGAACAGCTTGGACTGCTGCAGACACAGCTGTATTCACAACACCCTTTGCCTGTTAAAATAACACATTTTCATTACTGAAAGAAATAAGAACCAGCTCATTTCTTCTTTCTATCATCTCTTCAATGCACAACTACTATGAGAAACTGTGAGCACATGGCTGAGATCATGAGCTATCTGTGATCTTGAACCTTCAATTTATCATCTGAAAAACAAAAATGATACCTACCTTACAGAGATGTTCAGAGAATATGCAAAGAGCTTTTTACTTGAGGGTTATCCAGAAAGGTTAATTTTCTACACCAAATTTCAGTAATCAATTTATATCCAAAGTCATTTTTAGGCCTTACTAAAGTAATAATAGGCACATGATACCTAGGTTCCAAATCCACTGAATTATCTCCCGACAGGCAGAAAACATCCCAGCAACTAACTACATAGAATTAGCTGTGAATCTGAGTGGGGCTAGTTGGGGGAAAATATACAGGGCTAAGACAGGAGGATCAAAAATGAGGATGCCAGTTCCTGCTCTAAGTAACTGTAACCTCAGGAAGGTAGCATGATTTATTTGAGCCTGATTCCTCTGCTGTTTGTGTATGTATGTATCCATAAATTTCTTTTTTTTTTTTGAGATGGATACTTGCTCTGTTGCCCAGGCTGGAGTGCAATGGCGCAATCTCAACTCACTGTAAACTCCACTTCCTAGATTCAAGCAATTCTCCTGCCTCAGTCTCCTAAGTAGAAGGGATTACCAGTGCCCACCACCATGCCTGGCTAATTTTTGTATTTTTAGTAGAGATGGGGTTTTACCATGTTGGCCAGGCTGGTCTTGAACTCCCGACCTCAAATGATCCACCCACCTCAGCTTCCCAAAGTGCTAGGATTACAGGTGTGAGCTGCCAAGTCCAGCCCGTTATTAAATACCACTTTGAAAGCCACTACTTGGCCAGACATAGTGGCTCACGCCTGTAATCCCAGCACTTTGGGAGGCTGAGGGGGGCAGATCACCTAAGGTCAGGAGTTTGAGACCAGCGTGGCCAACATGGCAAAACCCGGTCTCTACTAAAAATACAAAAATTAGCCATGCATGGTGGTGTACGCTTGTAATCCCAACCACTGTGAGGAGGCTGAGGCAGGAGAATCACTTGAACCCAGAAGGCAGAGGTTGCACTGAGCCGAGATCACGCCACTGCACTCCAGCCTGGGCAACAAAGTGAGACTCTCCAAAAAAAAAAAAAAACAATCAAAAAAAAAAAAAAAAAAAAAAAAAAAAAAGCCCCTTCTTGCTCTAAAATGCCACAGAAATCTCCCCGCTAATTATAAAATGTGGAAAATGATACCCACTTTGTTTTCTTTACATTAGAGTAGAAAGAACAACCGAGAGTTATCAAATAAGAATGATACCCACTTTGTTTTCCTTATTTTAGAGTAGAAGAAAACAACTGAGAGAACAGATACGAAATCATTCTAAAAGTACAACAGATAATACCAGGAGTAAGACTAAACAGGACTATTGAAAAAATCCTTTCCCAAACTAAAATTTTAAGAAAATCAAAAGGTGTCTAGTTTCAAACTGAATATTATACTTATAGAAATGCAACAAAAACTCAGGCTAGAAACAATTAAGATTCCCCACTATAACCAAGGTGCAAGGAATGGTATAGAACCTCAAAGCATACTGTATGATGAGGTCAACAGTGTCTACGGAGCTGAAAGAGTCAGAATACACACACATTTATCTCCTTTTGAAAAGGCATCATCCTTTATTCTTTCCAGGATAACCTCTATCTCTAGTATCAATGGGCAGGAGACAGTTTTAAGGTCCAATGTGTCATGCACAGGGACTGACTTTTTTGTTTTTGTCTGAAATAAACCAACCCACATATCCAAAACAGACTGCTTCTTGGCTGTCAAGCACACATTGAACACATGAGTTTTATAGATTCTAGTATGGAAAATTTCTAAAAATGAGTGAACTTCATGTAGACATCTTTCTTTTTTTTTAACATGACTTGGTCAAAAGTAGTCAGGAAGCAACAATCTGGCAGTAGCAGAGTGATTCCACATAAATCTAGCTCATGTCTATTAGAAACAAACTTAACTGCCTAATAAATATTTGTACATGGGCTTTTTAAACACTAAAATTAACTGACCAAATATAAGGTGTAATATGGGGGAGGGGTATCCACCATAAAACAGGGTAATAATCATCTTTCAGCTAATTTAGAACATACTTTGTTCTGTATTTACCAGAAGATTTTAGAAAAGAAAATCTACTTGTTCTCAACATATATAGTTTAAAGGCTTTTAAAATTTTTTCATCTCAGTACAAGTCAATTTTCTCTATCTTTTGGATCCTAGAATTTAATCAGTGTTTATTATAGCAAATACAAGAAATTTAAAAGAATACAAAACAAATTTCAAGACTGATACAATATGCAATAGTAAAATGTCCATAGCCTTTGAAAGAAGAACCTGGTTCTAGAAGGAACCCCTACCATCAATTAGCTATGTTACCACAGGCAAGTATTTCAATTTCTTTGGGTCTTGTTTCCTTACCTGTAAAATAAGATTAATTCTACCCTCCTACAAAGGACTCAGCATATATAAAGGAATCTAAATATAATGTTTAATGTAGAATTAAAGAATCTAAGCTTCCTTTTATTAGTTTAAGCATTTTTAATGTGTTTCTATCACATAATATATTCAGATGTTATGTTATTATACCAGTACTCTCCATGAGGCACAATGTGTCTTATATTTACTTATGTAACTCTTTCTCCCTCACTATCAGGCATATGGTGTTTGCTTTTTGAATGCATAAATGAATAGATGGAAGAATTTCATATCCACAAGCATGTAATTAGGGGGCCATCTTTTCTAATACCTTGCTAAGATCCTGGACATTCAGTAACACTGACATTCCCAACGTCAGTAATGAAGAGAAGCAATACAGCGCCAAATTTTATGCGGTCTGCAAAGGAAACCCAAAATAATACAAAACGACAAAACTGCAAAGGAACTGAAAGAGTACCTGCAGACTCATGAAAGCAAAGCCCCAGGTACTCTTGGCAGCTTCCCTAAACTAAACTGCTTATACCTCATTAAGGTCCAAATCACCTCAAAACTTTACCTCATCAAGAATGACCTCAACCCTCCAAATAATGCAAATAGCCTCATATATATTTACACATATATACACACACATATATGCGTATATATACACACATATATACGTATACATACACGCACGCGCACACACACACACACACACACACACACACACACACACACACACAATTTGCTTAGAAAGACCATAAAACAGGTAACCACTAATCAGATTTATATTATTCATGACCTAACCCAAAGCAAAGGTTGCCAAGACCAAGGAAAAGAAACAACTTCAGAAAAAGCTAAAATGGCACGTGGACAGGAAAGAAAATTTAATTTCTGTAACATTTTTCACAGGTTCTGCAAAGGTTTAATGTTAACTCATACCTGAGGGATAATCTTCTTTTTCTTGTTATTTGCTGCATTAGGTCCAGAAAACAGCTTCTCCAAGGCAGCTAAAGCTGCACTCGCCTTGGCCACTTTCTTATTTGGACCTGCGCCTCTGAATTTCTGTCCATCTACTTCTACCTAAAATCAAGAATAACCTTGCAATTATCCCATGCAATTCCTCTATTCCTTTTAATTTAAAGATATTATGACACAGAAAACACCGAGAATCAAATAGTGCCACAAGAACTGACTCAGTCTAAAACTTTTTAAAATATAAGTTCAGGATATCCTATGTCTGAGAAGAAAGATAAGGCTGGCTTGTGTCTGGGTACACACCTCCATTACAAAGCGCTTGTCATGGCTTCCACCTGTTTCTGAGATGAGTTCATACTTGAGACCTCTTCTTTTTTCATTGAGCTCCATTACAGGGTTTTTGCCACTTGCTGTAAGAATAGGGCCCTGAGTTCTTACCTGTAAGAGAAAGGGAATCTGAAGGTTCAATCAAGTAAGATTTTAGAATATTACATTTCTTATTAATACAATTATGCTAAGAAGGAGGCTCAAAAATTCTACTTTAAAGAATAAGTCACCTCTGTACACAAATAGCAAAATATCATTAAAGCTGTAAAAACTCTACAAGCAGTAAACACTGCGGTCATCTCTTCAAACCACTATTCAAGATCAATGCAGCCTCACCATTATGGGCCACTCCAGGCTCTGCTCTGTAGTGTTCATGATCTAAGAATAACACTCTAAATTACTAACAAAGTTTGGATTCACATGATGCCTGAGGGTTCATCATTTTTCCTCTTTAGGATTAGGAAGAACTAACTCTCAATTTGGGATGTGAGAGGGGGAAATGTTCCTATACACGTCTCAGTCACTCTGAACAGATTTAAGGAGACCTAAGGCTATAGACTATAGATTCTGAAAATTTAAAATAACACTAAAAGCAGTCACTCCCTGCCCTCAAAGAGCTAGAGTGTAGTGGGAGGGACAGATAGCATTACTGCAAAATAATGTATGTTAGAGAGCAGATATATGCTATGGAAACACAGTAAAAAGGATCAGTGTCTAGGGCAATCAGGATAGTTTTCCTAGGAGTGACATGTAAGCCTGACCTTAAAGGGTTAAGTACCAGACCACCATCATGGGGAGGCAAGGGAGAAGGCCTTCTGGACAGAGCAGCAGCAATATAAAGGCCCAAGAGAGGAAAAGAACATTTAGGGAATGGCAAGAAGTTCAGTCTGGCGTATAAGAAAGTGAGGAGAGGAAGCTAGTGTATTAGGATCTAATTAGAAACACCACTAATGGGGCCAAATCCACACAGGACTTTGTACACCAAGCAGACAAGCTTTGACTTAATTAGGGACAGTCAAGAGCCACTGGATGAGTTAAACATGAAAACCATCATGACTAGGCGTGTTATAGAAAAACCACTCTAACAGTGGTAGAAATAACTGACTTGAGGAAGGATAAGAATAGAAGTAGTGAAGTAATTAATATAAGAGTGTGAAGGTGCAAATGAAAAGAGAGGCTAGCATCAAAAGGAAACAAATCCACAAAATACTAAAACTATAATTTTGAGAAAGAAGAAACCAAAAGATAGAGCACTTTTTGAGACCAGAGATCATGTTTGTAATTCCACCACAGTAATTGCTTAAGAAATGCCGAACACACAAAATGAATGCCCAAAAGTGCTAAAAAACGTTCTTTTTTTTTGGAAACGGAAGCTTGCTCTGTCGCCCAAGCTGGAGTGCAATGGTGCAATCTCGGCTCATTGCAACCTCCACCTCCCAGGTTCAAGCAATTCTCCGGCCTCAGCCTCCTGAGTAGCTGAGATTACAGGCACCCGCCACCATGCCCAGCTAATGTTTATATTTTTAGTAAAAACAGGGTTTTGTCATGTTGACCAGGCTGCTCTCAAACCCCTGACCTCAAGTGATCCACCTGCCTCGGCCTCCCAGTGTTGGGATTACAGGTGTGAGTCACCACAGCCGGCCCAAAGTATTAACTATTACGTATATAAAACTAATGAAAATCAGGATTCTCTTGGCAAAGTACTCTGTGCTGACTGGATACGCAGTTGATGTTTCAGATGTGAAACATCAAAGGACAATTTTTAAGGACAAGTTTAAAAACATTCCTGGATCTTTGCAGTAAATATCTCTTCTTCGTGAGTTTTTATAATCTGCATTTTTTAAATTTCAAGGCAAATTTCTAGTCACTGTCATTAAAAGATGATGACTTTGGAAACTAGGTCTATAGTAACCATTCTATGCTTTCCAAACCTGAAATCATGTCTACAAAAATGAGTCGAGACATAAAAATATCTGAATTTTAATAAATTACTATTATTTTAAATGAAGAAATAAATAAGGGCTTTCTTTTTTCTCCCTGCTTCCCCCATTACTACAATGTACAGAAACAATGTATAGATGTAGTCACTATCAAAACTTTGTGTGTCAGTGTGGCTGCTACTAGTGCAGCCCACACTGCTCTCTCCCTTCCTAATTATCTTTGTACTTAATGGTTTGGACCTCATAATTAATAAGCCCCTTTTTTCTTTTAGTATATGTATATAAACATTGTCAGCAAAACAACTCTTGACCTGTGACTACCACCTGTGAATGACCAGTACCTCTCAACCAGCCATGACATCATCTGTCCTCCACAGCATCACACCAAGTGCCAAGGGAGCTTTCTCAGGCTTCAGCCCCAACAATCCTGTCCATGCTGGCCCACTTGGCACTTCTTCAACATTTACTTTCACAACTTGAAGTCATCACACCTCCTCTTCCTTCAGTCTAGAACGCTTTCTCTTCCACACATGGCAAAGCTCATCATCTGAAGCCTTGCTCACAGTGGACTCCATTTGATTCTACATGATTGTGTATGTGTAAGAGTCTCACAACCCTTTCATCCTTCAAGATTTGACATTATTATGTTCATTTTGCCATCACAGTGCTTATCATATTATATTATCATAAACATGTATTTTTGCCCTGTTAGCCTGGGAGCAGCTCCAGGTTCTGCACAAATTTCTGCAACACCTGGCATTAAGCAGGTATTAAAAGGGATTTATGGACTAAAAAAAATTCATTTATTAATTAAGTCCTTAATAAATACTTATTTGTACAAATGACAAAGTAAACCTTTTTTTAATGTAAGCTCTTGTTGTTCCTTTAAAGCTAATTTCTTTACATAGAATGCAGTAAACATGGAAACATGGGTTCCATGAACTCCCCAATGTATTGTGTATACTCAGTACTTGGATTTCATCCCATTCTATTATCTGTGATAAGTTAACAGGTCAGGACTTAATTAGAGTCTGAGGTACATACTGGGTCAGGGTATGCTTCCTTCAGGACTGGACCAACTAAACGATGACCCAGTGCCCCCCACAGCTTAGCCCAAACTTCAAAATAATCCCAAAGTTCCTCCACTAGATCTTATAGTTTTCCAGCCATAAGTTATAACAATGTTGATAGTCTTGTTGTATTATGAAATACTGGAAGCAGCTTCCATGGCCAGCAATCAAGAAATACCAGTTAAATTAGGATATATTCATGTGTGGCACAGTTTACAGATATTTTTAAAGTGAAAAAAATCAAGATGTAAAACTGCATGAAAATATGACTGCCTTCACAGAGATTCATGAAAAAAACTGGATGGAAATAAACCAAAATAATAATAATGTCTGCCTCTGTAATGTACAGTTTTATATATGCTTTTGATTCTTATTTATACTTTCCCACATCTCTCAAATTTTCTACAATGCACATATATATTACTTTTTTTCTGAGAAAAAAATAAGTATACCTCTAAGGTACTGGAGGTTTCAGTTGTAGAATTTCCAGTATTATTGCTTGAGTTTGAAGACACTGTTTCATTTTTACTTTCATTATCTGATTTTTCATCGGAACTCATACATTCAATATCTGCATCAAAGCCTGTTGGATATCCCATTGCCTGTAATACCTGTTCAAATTACATTAAGATGTAGTTTTATTCAGACATGAGAAACCAGAGAAAAGACAAAATATTGAGAACAAAAGTTTCAAATTCATAGCATGTGAACCATAAAACACCTTGCAGGAAGAGCAAGATGGTACTAAATCTGTAAGTTCTTTGTTAAATAGGGTATATACCTACCAGGGTAACACCATGGAAAAATGGGAAAACCTCCTCAGGGTAATTGAGTTTAAACATGGATAACAAATATAAACCTGACACTACTCCTAGTTCATTTAATTTGGAGGTGAGAGGTAGAGAAAGTAACAGCATAGGTAGGTTCAAACCAATAGGATAAGGACAGAAGTAGCATACTGTAAAAAGTACACTGGTCTAGAAAGGAAAAAATCTGAGAGTCTAATCCTGTATTTCTCCTCTGGCCCTCAACTTTCCAATCCATAAAGCACAAAAACTGCATGGGTTTACTTCTAAGTTCTATGACTCAATCCATTGGAGAAATTGCCCCAGAAACGCAATCAAGAAATTTTATGCCTTTGAACGAACTTGCCTGTCAATTACAAAATAATATCTAAAACTTTCTCCTTTGCTTCCAATGTAAAATACAATCAAAACTTAAAAGATTCAGTCTCGGCCAGATGCAGTGGCTCACACCTGTAATCCCAGCACTTTGGGAGGCCAAGGTGGGTGGATCACTTGAGGTCAGAAGTTAGGGAACAGCCTGGCCAATATGGTAAAACCCAGTCTCTGCTAAAGATACAAAAAGTAGCTGGGTGTGATGGCACACACCCGTAATCCCAGCTACCTGGGATGCTGAGGCAGGAGAATCACTTGCATCTGGGAGGCAGAGATTGCAGCGAACTGAGATTGCACCACTGCACACCAGCCTGGGCAACAGAGTAAGACTCAGTCTCAAAAAAAGAAAAAAAAAAAAAAAAAATGCAGTCTCTAGGTTTATTCTCTATACTAAGTAAGCCAGGAACAATTTCAGTCTTGTATTTCCATCCCTCTCTCTCAAGGACTGATTATGGCTACCTCCAATGTTAAACTTCTTACACTTCCTATACTTTCATTCGATGTGTAGGATTTTTCTTACTTTTTTGAAATAAAGCTTTCAGAACAATGTGTATGTGTTTGTGTGTGACTGTGCACAGGCATGCTCGCACACCTCCGCACACGTGTGTGCCTTTTAACATCTTCCTGATTATACTGCTTTTTAGATGTTTACAAGAGAATATGTTCACTTTTTGAAAGCCTCTTTCAAAGGGCGTTGATATAGCTTTGTCACTTACTAATTAAAGGTTTAAATCAAAGGATATAGGGATAGATTCCTAAAGACCTCTGGATTTGTTTCCATTTTTAATTAAGTTGCTGAGATGTGGCGTGGTGGCTCATGCCTGTAATCCAAGCACTATGGAGGCCAAGGCGGGCAGATCACCTGAGGTCGGGAGTTCAAGACCAGCCTGACCAACATGGTGAAACGCCGTCTTTATTTTTTAAATATTAAAAAAATATATTAAAAAAAAAGAAGTTGCTGAGATGTAAAAGCAACATATTTCTTCATAATCACTGTACTGTACATAATAAGTGTAAAATGGTTATGGTGGCTACACAAGTGACAAGCCAGCCTTTATAAACAATCACATCTTGTATAAAGGATTTTGCCAATGTAAGTAAAACTGTTATCCTAAACCAAAAAAATGGATGTACATAGAACTCTGCACCAGGAGAACTTGAAATTAATTCACACAATTCATATGGAGAACTTGGCATTCTTATCATAAATAAATGTCTTGAATTTACTTGGGAGTAAAGCCAAGAACGCTTTTTTTAACATCTTAAGTTCTAAAAGTGCTCAGGTAATACTTTACACAAAGAACATTAACATCATTTGTTTATATCCTTATTAGTATTTTATTTAAAAAAACACCTTTTCCACTGTCTGAGTCATGTAAATATGCTGTCCCTGAGAAATCTCATCTCAGATAAGAGCTATCATTCCAAATTAACACTAGCTAACATAAGCTGTGAGTCAAAAGCCAAACATCACAAATAAGTTTGATTTGTTTATTCCATTAAAACGAAAGACATTCATCTTTTCTCAACATAGACAATAAAAATAGTCTAATATAAATACTTAATATCACCTCTCGCCACCCTTTTCTCACATATCAGATTCACTTATTATTACAGCGATATATTTCAATATGTTTACAAATACTTTATATAAATGGTAGATTATATCTCAGGGAATACAGTGTCCAACACAGTGTAACCAAAAAATTAAATCATTTTTAAGAACTGATATTCTGAGTATTTACTAGCATATGCTAAGAAGTCAAACAAGCAAGGAGTTCTCAAACCTCTGCAACTGATAAAGATTCTCTTCTTAACCAAACTCTAGACAGGATCCTCTGAGCCATGTTTTTACCTAGGCCCCAACCTTGGGCCTTGTCCTTAAAAGCCAAGTTGTATTAAGAATCCTGCTAAATTAGTTCAGCCAGAATCCCACACCTTTAATATCTAATCACCCTTAATCACCCTTGGTATCTGATCAAATCTTCTCATCCCCCATTGAAATGGTTTGTGTCCCCACCCAAACCTCAAATTGTAATCCCCAGTGTTGGAGGTGGGGCCTGGTGGGAGATGACTGGATCATAGGGACAGTTTCTAATGGTTTAGCACCATCCCCTTAGTACTGTCTCATGACAGAGTTCTTACGAGATCTGGTTGTTTAAAAGTATATGGCACCTCCTTGCGCTTTTCTCTTCCTCCTGCTCTGGCCACATAAGAAATGCCTGCTTCCCCTTCCACCATGATTAAGTTTCCTGAAGCCTCCCTAGAAGTCTCTGTGCTTCCTGTACAGCCTGCAGAATCGTAAGCCAATAAAACCTATTTCCTTTATAAATTACCCAGTCTCAGGTATTTCTTTATAACAGTGCAAGAATGGACTAATACATCCATCACTGCCTGGATGGTATCTGATTATCCTAGCCTTCTCTGAGCAAAAATCCTAATAGGTCCATTTAACCAGAAATCCCCCTTCATCCTGATACTTCCTCTTAGTAATTTTCCATCCACTGATCCATCCCTGTTCCTTGGCTACAAATCCTCACTTGTCCATGTTGAACTCGGAATTGAGCCCAGTTCTATACTAAGGTATCTTTCCTCTATTGCAATAACAGTTCCTGAGTACATACTTTTTTTTAACCGTTTAAACTGTCCCACTCTGGTTTTCTTTGACAGAACCAAGTTTGTCTGAAATCCATGTTAATACTAAAAAACTAGTATTCCAAAGAAAAATGAATTTCAAGTATCTAGCAAACAAATACAAACCTAATAAATACATCAATGGAGCTAAAAAAATCACAAGATAACTCATGGAAACAAGGTGACTGGGAAATCATCGTGTGTAACCAGATCCCTTTCTTCCTGGAAGAGGGCTGAGGTTAATAAGAAAGGTTGAGACTGAGAAAGATGATACCCTCAAATACGAGGGGCCAAGAGTGAAAAGACAACACATGGCACTCTATATTATGGCTCTCTAAAGTAAGTAACATTTATGGCTTCTGTATGATAGAGATCTGATTTCATCAGATTCTCAGGAAATCTGATGTCTCTAAGAACCTCTCCAAAGAGCCTTCCCTTCATCTTCATCCCCTTCTAGCTGAATTTTTCCCCACAATGACAAAGATTATTTTCATGTAATATGATTATGACCCTAAAGGTATCCTTTGTGAGGGGCTGCCAGGATAAAGAAGTGGAAGAATAAAGGGAAGACTGGTCACTAATTCTCCATCACTTTAGGGTGCTTGCTGTCCTGCAGCCAGGCCAGGCTCATGTGAAAGGACTGATTTCTTCTTGTTTTCTTTTGATTTGATTCTCTGGTGTGATTTGTCATAATAGGTACAAAACCCTCACCATGCTATTAAGAACTAAAAGAATTTTGACCTACTTTCAAAAGTACGTTAGACGCAAAATTCTTTCTCAAACTCATTTATAAACAGAATGCGTAACATGGAATATAACCTTTATGGCTAACAGTTTGGTAATATATGCCTGGCATGTAATAAGAATTCCAATGCACTTTTAAACAAATTAATGAATCAATAAAATGTGTTTACCTTTTGACCCAATAATCCCATCTCTAGAATATATATCTTAAAGGATCATCAGACAAGTTCAAAAATATGTAAAGCAATAAAATGGAGGCATCTAAATCTAAAATGATTAGTTACATTATGATAATGTAACAGACCATCTGCCAATAATGAAATGTTAGACCATCACTAAAAATAAGAGCAATCTTTGAGTTAGCTATTTAAAAATTCATAATATATTTTTAGATGAAGAGAGTATAGGCCAGGCACAGTGGCTCATGCCTGTAATCCCAGCACTTTGAGAGGCTGAGGTGGGCGGATTACCTGAGGTCAGGAGTTCAAGACCAGCCTGGCCAACATGGTGAAACCCTGTCTCTACTAAAAATGCAAAAATTAGCAGGGCATGGTGGCGTGTGCCTGTAATCCCAGCTACCCAGGAGACTGAGGCAGGAGAACTGCTAGAACCTGAGAGGCGGAAGCTGCAGTGAGCCAAGATCATGCCACTGCACTCCAGGCTGGGCAACAAAGCAAGACTCTGTCTCAAAAGTATGATCCTATTTTAAATATATATATATTTTTACAGACATTATGTAGGTTCACCATTCCTTATCTGAAACCCTTGGTGCCAGGTTGTTTTGAGAATTCATAATTTTTCAATTTTGAGAGCTAATACAATACATATGTCACATATTTTCCAAATTCCCATTGGTTTCTCAGGTGCTATCCCATGTTTATGCAAAATAACATATAAAATAATCACACTGAATAGAATAATAAAGACTAAAACTAGCCCCACATCAATTCAGGTCATGTTTTCCCACCCAGTGAATTTGTATCAAACTTAGGGAAATTTTTTTCATTTGTAATGCTTTCTGAATTTTAGAATCACTGGTTAAAATAAGAAGGCTTGGAAGAATACATACCAAAATGTTAATGGTTATTATTTCTAGGTTTCAGAACTATAAACTTTTCCCCCTCATTTTCTAAACCATTTATAGCAAATACACATTATACATTTATAATAAGATTTACAAAGCCAAAAGTAACTTTTAAAAAACAAGACATAAAATAAAAATTCTGTGCAGACCTTAGGGAGAACAATCTGCCTCAAAATAGAAAGCAAGTTCTGGAATAAAGCTATCAAGTCATAAACCTGAGATGTTAGAGGCCTAGAAAAGACTGCAGGCCACTTGAGACTGACAGCTAGTAACAGGTTTTCAAATCATATAGCTGATAAACCAGATAAAGTAAGCAGAGACTTTCGAACCTTCAAAGCTAGTTTACTCTGATTCTTAATTCATTCTACCTGGATGAATCAAAAGTTTAGTTTATCCCATTTTCAAAAAAGGCAAATCTTAACTCTTCACAAATTTCAGATTTACTAGTTACTGCACATTCCACCCAAAATGTCACTCAAGGTAAATAAAAGTATGAAGGCTATCTACTCACCACACAAGTCACAAGAAGCCATTAACAATTTTATCAGATCCAGTGTCATTCACATTATAACTAACATCTACATTTCTGAAATTTGTCAGGGAGCTTAGCTTAATCCCAAGCTTACAACCTCTCCATGTTTACCAAAAGCTCAGGTGAATAAAAAATAATATTTGGAATTGAAGACAAAAGCATACCCAGTCCAACCAAGTTCCATCATATCATAAAAATATATCACTGCATCAAATGAAAACCAAATCTTGTCACTGCAAAATTTGTCACTCTATTAACTTTCTCAAATTTTACTGAATTGCAATTTGCTATGAGGCCACTAGATTATGTTAAAGGTTATTGTAAGAAACAACCCACAAAATTTATCACTGCATCATAGATGCCTCTAAAGGAGACAACTGATATCCTTAGATTGTGAAGATCTACCCAAGGAGAAATGCCCACCTGATCAAAAACCACAACTGTGACTCTCTAACCAAACTCTCTCTGTTCTTAAGACATAGAGAATGAATTGTATATTTTACAAGCTTTTTGTGTCAGCTGCTACAGAACTTAGCTTAGCTCTAAACTTGTGACTCATTCTCAGTGTATGTGGTTATTAAACTATGTATTTAGTCTTATTCCTGGATTCACTTTTCCCCTCATTGCTGGTTTTCTTTTTCTGCCTCATTTTAAATTCATATTCTTTCATCATACTTTAGATATACCTTTTCTAATGAAGACAGCATAAGTAATATATAGTGTTTGACATTTTTACAGCTTATTGTTTTTCTGCATGTATTGTTCGGATCACTATTTGATGTTTGCATGCTTGTTTGTATATTTGTTGTCTATCTTCCCATCCTATACACGCTAGAATGTAAGCTCCATGAGAACAGCAACTTTCTTTCATTAACTGCTATATCCCCAGTATCTAGGATGGTGTTCACATCTACATTAACAATACATACAAAATGGAATGACCATGAAAACAGACCAATTATATCATATGCCATACTGTTATATAAAAGAACTTTTCTTAAGTGAATCTCATCTTCAGTCTACATGATCTTTAACATTTTTGCATTAGCCTGCAAGAGGTCAAATGTACTTATAGAGAGATCCCATTACCTGGAAATTTTCTACAAACCTACATGCATAATTGGTCCAATCCTGGACACTATTACCTATGGAAATATTCTAAAAATAAAGAGGAAGCGTCACATACAAAGATACTGATCAAATTTATTTATAATAGAAATAATCTGGAATAAGCAAACTATCCAATGATAGGAAAATGTTTAAACAGATAGCAAAGCCATAGCATATTAATCGAACATTCATTACAAACTATGAAGATTTTCATGAGGAAAAACACTCATTAAAAAAAAAAAAAAAAAGGAAATAGAAAATGATTAGAAATAAATCAACATACTATATACAAATACTAATGGTCTTTGCTTCAAAAATATTCAACTGGCATATTTTAATTTATTTACTTGTTTCTGTATTTTCCAAATTCTGTATAATTATTACATATTATTTTGCAACAAAAAAAATTTTGTTATCCAGAAGTGACAAAAGTCTATTTATAATATTATCACTATTAAAACGTTGAAAAAATAATTTATTATAGGAAAAGAAGCATCTTATTTGGAACACGAAATAAAAGAAACATTGCAAAGTAAAACAAATACTGTACCTTCACTGCTACGTGAAGTTTTGCTGTTTTCTTGGATGGTCCTGAGGCTTCATATGTTGTGCCATCCACATCTACAGACATTGTGAAGACTGGGGCATGAACGGGGCCAGACTGAGATAAGAGCTTATACTGAAGCCCAGGCCTGATCTGATTTAGCCTCATTAGTGCATTCATAAGGTCTATTGCTTTACTATCCAGAACTGTTAAAGAAAGAAGAATGAGGTCAGAAATTAACTAGAAAGTCATTTTGCTTTAACCTCTGCATTTTCGGGTTCCTAGTAACTACTGTAAATTTACCAGACTTTTAAAAAATGAGTATTTCAAAACACATAGCTTTACCTCATAATGCTAAAATTATTATGCTAACATCACTGTAAAAATAGTATGCATTACTGTAACTATACATTAATTTTCTCTTGTCAATATTAATGTATCTTAAGCCAAAAAGCTTGGAAACAAAAAAGTTATTCAGTTATCAATTGCTTAGTTAAGATCTAGACTCAAAATAATTCAAATCAATCAAATTCTTCACTTTTTGGCTGAGCATGGTGGCTCATGCCTGTAATCCCAGCACTTGGGAAGGCCAAGGCAGGTAGATTGCTTAAGCTCAGGAGTTCAAGACCAGCCTGGGCAACTTGGCGAAATCCCATCTCTACCAAAAATACAAAAACTTAGCAGGGCATGGTGGCACACACCTGTGATCCCTACTATTTCAGAAGGCTGAGGTTGAAGGATCACCGGAGCCAAGCAGGTGGAGACTGCAGTGAGCTGAGATTATTGTGCCACTGCAGTCCAGTCTGGGTGAGAGTGAGAAACCCGTCTCAAAAAAAAAAAAAAAACCTTCATTTTTAATTTTTCTATCTGAGACTACAAGTCCTCTCTAGTTTGCATCTGTAAGAATACAGGTTTCACACACTTTTCCTTAAGTTTCGCTTCATCTTCTTATTGGGGTCTTTATCATCTCCTAATCCATCTTCAAATGGCCTCTTTAGAGCTGAAGACCCAGCACCTAAAAAAAATTATGAGCAATTCATTATCAGTCAAAACAACAATCCTACTTACTGTACCACAAGTATCTAACATGTTCAGGTCAGAAAATCTTAGGAATTACACCAAGGACCATACAACTTTTTTCACTGATCAGTTAAATTACCATATTTACAATCTAGAAAAGCAAATTTTTTTAAAGCAAATCTTGAAACAATATTTCACTTTTTATATTTATTTTTCCCATTTATTCACATATACACACCAAGATCTATGCCTATGCTATGGTCTGAATGTTTGTGTCCCCACCAAATTCAAATATTGAAACTTAATCCCCAGTGCCGTGGGATTAGGAGGGGGGCACCTGGAAGGTGATTAGGTTATGAGGGTGGAGCCCTTATTAAATTAGTGCCCTTATAAGAGATGCCTGAAAGAGATTGTTTGTCCTTATAGCAGGCACTATCTATGAGGAGTAAGCCCTCACGAGACAGCAAATCTGCTGAAGCCTTGATTTTGGACTTTCAAGCCTCCAGAACTGTGGGCAATAAATTTCTGTTTCTTATAAGTTACCCAGTCTAAGGCGTTTTGTTATAGCAGCCACATAGACAACATATATTCACAGTCATATGCATGAACAGAAGAAGGCTAGATAGCTATATATCAAAATGTTAAAAAGTAGTTACCTCTGGCAGGATTTATTTTTACTTAATATCATTTTGAACGTCTCTAAAATTCAACATTTATGACTTGCATTAACTTTAGAAGTCCGAGTGCTAAATCTTATGCTTAGAAATCTGATTATCAAACTATATTCTTCTGCCTCTTCAAATCCTATTCAAAATTTTATTTACAGTTCACATCCTCTATAAAAAGTTCTCTCATATCAAAGAGTTTTTATGATATCAGAATGTAAAGTCTTGTATCACTGCCTATTTCATATATTCTTGTGTGTCCTCAGTGCTCCTTGAAGGTCAAAGATATTTTCTCCTTGTCTTGTATCTTTCAAACTACCTTAACACAAGACTTAGAAGCAACATAACAGGCACTGAGCAAAAACTAACTAAACTGATTAATAATCAATTTCTTGGATACAGCAGCCAACAGTTTATAACGTTGTCAAGCAAAAGACAGGAGCTTTGCTGTCCAAGTTAAAAATTATTAGAGAAAAGTTCATCAACCTATCCAAGTACTTTAAAGATCTCTTTATGTCTTCACCTTAAAAGTTAGTTGTTTTTCCTAAGGAAAATTATGCTCAAGATATTCATGCCACATGATTTCTAGATACTTCTAATGAAAGCTTATAATAATAATGA
Source organism: Cebus imitator (assembly GCF_001604975.1). NCBI lineage: Eukaryota > Metazoa > Chordata > Mammalia > Primates > Cebidae > Cebus > Cebus imitator. The sequence goes on along the minus strand of NW_016107521.1, from coordinate 3,188,220 downwards.
GATTAACTATGTGTTTTCTGATCAAGATTTACTGTCCCTTGAGGTAAACACTGACTTCAGCATTTGCTTGGGTCAATATTTAGCACTCAGGCCAATCAATCTTGATCTTCTCTTCAACAGAAGGCAATATTGGCTGAGTATTATATTTCATTTGCATTACATAAAGCTATGAGTATGCCAGTCTCCCAGAATGCAGTCTATAAGAGATACAAGTTAAAAAGAACTATGTCTATTCAATCACTCTTCTGCTCATTAAGTTGCATTAAAGGCAGCTCCTTGATTGCCTAGAAATCACAAGCTAGCTTAAATGCACAGATCTATTCTCTAAATCCTCTAGCTACATAAATAAGAGTTCCATGGATTAAGCTCCATTCTATCATTCCAGCCATTGCAAAGGGGCTGTAAAATGTGGGGCTAATCATCATAAGCAGCCTAAGGGGAAAAATGGGCTTGCTTTACAAAAAACAGGTAGTTTTCAACTTTTATAATATCTAGTAATGTGAAGTGATAACTTCCGAGGCAACAGTTTTTTTAAATAATATTTTAGTATTTGCCATATGCCTGACACTGTTAACACCTCACAGGTATTAACTTATTTAATCCTCATGAGCACCCTCATGAAACCATTACCTTTACTGTCCCCTTTATAAATTCATTCATATATCCATTCAATAATAAACAATAAATATTAATTGAGCAATTTTATGTGCTAGACATATAGCAAGTAACAAAATTACCTCCCTTTTCTCAAAGAGCTCACACATAGTGGCCAAAACTAATTACAACATAAACTATGGTAGTGAGTGTAAACAATTTATATGTCCTGCTCATCAGAAAGGTATCACTAATGAGGAGACCTTTTGATGAAGACCTAAGAAAGTCAAAGAGTGAACTATGCAGTCATCTGGAGAAAGAATCCCAGGCAAAGAAAAATAAACAGCAATTACAAAAGTTTTTAAGGCAGAAACATGCTAAGAAATGATACAAAGGCCTGAACAGTTGGAGTGAAATGAACAAGAAGAAGGTTCAAGAAGAAGGTGAGAAGAGCCTGGTTAGGTGAGGCAGTAGTTCTCAAGTCCAGGTGCCATTAATTGACAAAATATCTCATACTGGTCCATTTCCAGTATGAGAGAGTAAATAAGTCAAAAAAGGCTTCCTGATTAGAGCAATTCGAAAAACTGGACAAAACAAACAATAAATATCTGTTCCTGGACGATGAAGAATTTTAAAATCAAGATCTGGGAGGTGAGCCAGGCACGGTGCCAAATGCTTGTAGTCCCAGCTACTCCAGAGGCTGAGGCAGGAGGATTCACTGAGTCCAGGAGTTTGAGGCTAAAGTGGGCTATGGTTGCACCTGCAAATAGCCACTGGACTGCAGCCTTGGCAATATAGAAAAGCCCTGTTTAAAAAAAAAAAAAAAAAAGATACGGGAGGTGAAAGAAATTCTCTGCATTGGGGGTCACATTAACCCTAGGGGCATCTTCCGAATCCAGAAGAGGTCACTAAAAACTGAAGAGAGTAATGTCAACAGGCTTCCAGGTCTCAAGGAGTCCGAAACTAAAGTTCAAGGTCCAAGCAGAGAACGGATGGTGACCCCCTCCCCCTACCCTGCACTCTGGGTTGGGCCTCTGAAATGTTATACTCTAGAAGTAAAATGAACTGGAAATAGCATGGCCCTCACAAGGATGAAAGCCAAGGTTCAAATTATAATTTTTTCTTTTTGAATTGGAGTCCCGCTCTGTTGCCCAGGCTAGAGTGCAATGGCATCATCTCGGCTCATTGCAACCTCTGACTCCAAAGTTCAAGCAAGTCTTTTAACTCAGCCTCCCAAGTAGCTGGGATTACAGGTGACCGCCACCACACCTGGCTAATTTTTTTTTGTTATTTTTAGTAGAGACAAGGTTTTGTCATGTTGCCCAGACTGGTCTTGAACTCCTGCCCTCAGGTGATCCAACCAGCTTGGCCTACCAAAGTGCTGGCATTACAGGACTGAGCCACCATGCCCGGTCTCAAATTATCTTAATCTCTGACTGCACTGAAATGATCTAGGGCTGCCAATTCTGTTGGCCACCTCCCAGAAACAAATATAAATCCTCCCTGGAGGAAGATATCATTACTCTAGATTTTAAATTATCTATAATTTCTTATTTTAAAAATCCAGCAATCATAAGCAGGCAAATGAGAAGATATCATGATTAGAAATCAAGAGAAAGAGCAGACAATACAAACAGACCCAAAACAGACCCAGATGACAGGCCTTTCAAAAACAAACTTTCTTAAAAATAATTTCAGGAAGAAAATCTGAAGCTATAAAAGAGCCAAAAATCTATAAATGAAAAATATAAACTAAAAACTGGCAGGCCTGCAAGGGGAAATGGTAAATCCACAATAGATGGGAATTGACAGAGCTCTCTCAGTAATTAATAACAACATCTGAAAAACATACAATGAACAAATGACATGACCTAACATGAAAAAAAATATTATGACCCTCAACTACAGAATATACATACTTTTTCAGAGCAAAAAAAGACCATATGCTGGGCCACAATATACTCAACAAATATTGAAGGACAGAAATCATACAATGCATGGACAGCAGAATAAGTAAAACCTCAAAAACAAAAGAGTTAACTACAAAATCTTCATTGGTCTGCAAATTAAGCAATAGCATCTAAATACCCAACAGGTAAAAAAAAATTAGGAATAAAAGAAAGTAAAAAATAGCTTTAACTAAATAATAAAAATAAAAATGCCCAAAGAATGTGATGTACATAAATCTGTGCTTAAAGGGAAATTTACCATCTTAATAGTATATACAATAAGAGGCTGAAAAATCAATGAGGTATTCACCCAACTCATAAAGTTTAAAAACAAGAGCAGCAAATTAAACCCAAAGAAAGTCATAAGGAGGGAAAACTACAGATAAGAGCAGAAAACAAATAAAATAGAATACAAATATACAACAGAAGACAATGAACAAAGCCAAAAGTTAATTTTCCTGTAAAGACTAATAAAAATAAGTTCCTAGGTGAGAGTCATTTGCAAAAAAAAAAAAAAGGGAAGATACAAAATATAAAAAGACATTACTACAGATACTACAAACAATAAAATGAGGACCTTACAAATTATTTTATTCCAAAACACTTTAAAATTTAGGTGAAATGGAAAAATTCTTAGAAAAGCACAGCTTACCAAAGTGTCACAAAAAAATGGAAGTCTCATGCTTATTAAGGGAATCAGATCCATAATTTAAAATATTTCCACAAAGAAAACACATGCCAATGGCTTCACTGATGAATTCTTCCAACAGTTAAAGAAAAACTAACACCAAACATATTCAAACTTTTCCAAACAATAGAAAAAGAGGCAATACATTGTAACTCACTTTATGAAACCAGCATAACCTTGAAGTCAAAGCTTAACACAGGAGAATTGCTGGTCAATCTAACACACAAATACCTGCATTTTTGACTTGCCCAAAAAAACCTACATGATTATATATATATATATATATATATATATATAT
>NW_016107521.1:3165408-3184556 GCF_001604975.1 Cebus imitator | reverse complement strand
TGCCCAGCTAATTTTTTGTATTTTTAGTAGAGACGGGGTTTCACCATATTGACCAGGATGGTCTCGATGTCTTGACCTCGTGATCCACCCGCCTCGGCCTCCCAAAGTGCTGGGATTACAGGCTTGAGCCACCGCGCCCAGCCTACATTATTGTTTTATACACACACACACACACATACATGATTGTTCATAGAAACTTCACCTATAAAAAGCCAAAACTGGAAACTAACTGTCCTACAATAGGTAAATAGTCAAATAAACTTTAGCTCATTCACATCATGGAATAATACTAAACAAGAAGAAAGAACAAACTATTGATATACACGACAACCTGGACGGACCTTAAGGGCATTATGCTGAGTGGAGTAAAAAAATTGCAAAAGGTTCCTTATTGTAGAACTCCATTTATATAAAATCCCTGAAATGATAAAATTATGCAGATAGAGAAATCTTAGTGGTTTCCAGGGATTAGGGGTGGCTGAGAAGTGAGAAGCAGGTATGACTATAAAGGGGCAGCATGAAGGAGATCTTAATGGTGTTGGAACAGTTCTGTATCTTGATTGTGGTAATGGCTACAGAAATCTACACATGTAATAAAATGGCATAAAACTTATACACACACGTATCACTGTCAGTTTCCTGGTTTTGATACTATACTATAAAGTTACGTAGGTGTAGCCAAATGAGACCTATCCTTATCATCTTAGCAACTACCTATAAATCTGCAAGTATTTTAACATAAAAAGCTGCAGCAGGGGGGTGGGGGATGTGCTGTTCATCACAAAAAGAATTGCTTCTTTGTGGAGGATAGAGGGACAAGAATAGAAGCAGGAAGACCAGATAGGTGACTAGAAGAATCCAGGTGAGAGATGATGGCAGCTTAGATAAGGATGTTAGCAGTAAAGAAGCTAAATTCCAGACACACTTTTTTTGTGTGTGTGAGATGGAGTTTCGCTCTTGTTGCCCAGGCTGGAGTGCAATGGCGCAATCTCGGCTCACAGCAACCTCCACGTCCCGGCTGAAGCAATTCTCCTGGCTCAAACTCCCAAGTAGCTGGGATTATAGGTATGCGCTACCATGCCCGGCTAATTTTGTATTTTTAGTAGAGTCGGGGTTTCTCCATGCTGGTCAGTCTAGTCTTGAACTCCTGACCTCAGGTGATCCAATATATTTTTTTTTGAGACAGAGTCTCCCTCTGTCACCCAGGCTGGAGTGCAGTGGTGCAACCTCTGTTCACTGTAATCTCTGCCTCCTGGATTCAGGCGATTCTTCTGCCTCAGCCTCCTGAGTAGTGGGGACTACAGGCACATGCCACCACGCCTGGCTAATTTTTATCATTTCAGTAGAGATGGGGTTTTGCCATGTTGGCCAGGCTGGTCTCAAACTCCTGGCCTCAAGTGATCTGCCCACCTCAACCTCCCAAAGTTCTGGGATTATAGGCGTGAGCTACCACCCGGCCTGGACACACTTTAAAAGTAAAAAGAATTTGTTGGTATTTGGGATATGGGTGAATGAAAGAGAGGATTCAAGGGCAACCCAAAGAATCCTGGCTTGAGCAAACAGAGAGTTTCCAATGACTGAGACAGAGTTAACTTTAGAAAGAGAAGAGCAAAGGCAGAGTAAGGACAGAAGCTTAGATCTTAGACATCTGAAGTTTGAGATGTCTGCTGGACATTCATGTAAAGACATTGAGAAGGCACTTTGATATTTGGGTCTGAGTTCAAGAGCTGGTAGTCTGGGATGAAGTATAAATTTGGGACAATCTTCAGTATAAAAAGGTATTTGAAGACAACAGACTAAATGAGATCCCTAAAACATCCATGTAAATAAAGAGAAATAGTCAGGACTGAACCCAAGGACACTTTAATATTCAGAAGTCAGGAAGATGAGGTAGAACAAAGACAACTGAGGATATGGCAAGAGAGCTAGAAGAATCAAGGAAGCTGATGACCTGGAAATCAAATGAAAAGTAGGCCGGGCGCAGTGGCTCACGCCTGTAATCCCAGCACTTTGGGGGGCCGAGGCGGGTGGATCACAAGGTCAAGAGATCGAGACCATACTGGTCAACATGGTGAAACCCCGTCTCTACTAAAAAAAAAATACAAAAAATTAACTGGGCATGGTGGTGCGTGCCTGTAATCCCAGCTACTCAGGAGGCTGAGGCAGGAGAATTGCCTGAACCCAGTAGGCAGAGGTTGCGGTGAGCCAAGATTGCGCCATTGCACTCCAGCCTGGGTAACAAGAGCGAAACTCCATCTCAAAAAAAAGAAAAGTAGTACTTCATTTCAGAAAAACTGGCAACAGCAAATGTTGCTGAGGATATAGGGAAACAGGAATTTTCATACACTGCTGGTGGGAGTGTAAACTGGCATGTGTGACCATTTACTAGGTTGTTTATGTATACCTCAGGAGGCATGCAGAAGAATGCTCATGGCAACATGGTAAGTGGTTGTCAAAAACTACAGAACCTAAATATCCTTCAAAAGTAGAATGAGTAAACTAGTTTATTCATAATGGGTACTATATACCTATTTAGATGAACTATAGCCATGTGCAACAACATAAATTAATCCCAAAGAATGCTGAACAGAAAGAAGCCAGTCACAAAAGATTAAACTTAGTATGCATTTCTAGAAAGTTCCAGGCAAACTCAAATTATTTAGGAAAGCATATACAGGTGGGAAAGTGGTAAAGAAAATCTAGGAAATGATTATCAGAAAGTCAGAAATGGTACTTCTTGGTACCGGAAGGTAATGAGAACGATAAATGATGGCTTCTGAGGCACTGATAAAGTTCTGTTTCTTAAACATGACACTGATTTTATGGGTTTGTAAAAAATATTATTTTTTAAACTGTGTATTTTTCTATATATGTTCTATATCTCATTATAAAATAAATATAGGAGAGAAAAGCGTTCCTCTGTGTCAAATGTTGCTGAAAAGCTGGCTAAGATGAGGATTGAAAACTGACCAGTGAATGCAGTAATGTGAAGGTCACAAGAGATACCTCAGGTAACTGGTGAGGAAGAAAACCTGATTAGAACAGGTTCAATGAGAATTAAAAGTAAGGAAATGGAGAAAAGATAAAAAGGCTGCTCCTTCCCAAAGTACTCCTTATATAAAGCGGAGTAGAGAAATATAACTGTTGCAGGACCTCCAAAATCAAGGGAGAGTTTGCTTTGGCTCTGTCTTTCAGATGAGAGATACTACAGCAGGTTTTTATGTTGATGAAAAGCATTCAGTAGACAGGGAGGAACTGACGCTGGTGAGAGAAGAGATAATTGCTAGACTAATGTCCACTGGTAGGCAAGAGGGGATATGCTACAGTGGGTAAGTAAAAGGTCAGTCTTAAGAGGCGAGGCAGTTTCTACATAGGCAAGGGAGGGAAAAGCAAAGAATAGGAGTTGTTGCAGTGGGGCTTGGAGACAGTGATGAGTACATGTAGAAATTATCTAATTAATAATTACCTGAGAAAATAGAAGCAAACAAGCTCATCAGGTGAGTAAACAGAGAATGAAGTGTGAAATGTGAGAAAATGTAAAACAGTTATACAGGAAAACTGGAGAAGTCTCAAACTTACAGGATCACCAGGCAACACAAATAGTCCCCATTATATTAGTGTCATAGACTTAAAGGAAGAATGCTCAAGATGGCTGTGCTTTTTTTTTTTTCTCCAGCCATGTTCAGCAATCCAGTACAGACATAGAGAAGGTAGAGAGACAGATTTCAACTAGATAGAATTTTGCCAGAAACAGAGAATCAAGGAAGTGAAGGTATATGTTAGGGAGTAATAATCAAGGATCACGAGATCAAAAGAAGCAAAGAAGGATATTACATAATGATAAAAGGATCAATGCAACAAGAAGAGCTAAAGATCCTAAATATATACGCACCCAATACAGGAATACCCAGATATATAAGACTTATAAAGAGACTTAGACTCCTACACAATAATAGTGGGAGACTTCAACTTCAATATTAGATCAATGAGACAGAAAATTAACAACGATATCCAGGATTTGAACTCAGATCCGGAACAAGTAAACTTAATTAACATTTATAGAACTCTCCACTTTAAATACACAAAATATACACTCTTATCAGTACCACATCACATCTATTTACAGGTTTAAATGAAATATTGGTTGGCTGCTTGTTTTTTATTTTCTTCTCTCATTTTTTTTTCATGTCTCTATTATTAAGCACAATTATAGGCATACCCATTTTTAGACTGCATTCTAGCCCGGGCAATAAAGCAACACCCCCGTTCTCTCTCCCTCTTCCTCTTTCTCTTTCTTCCTCTCCTTCATTCTTTTTTTTTTTTTTTCTCTTTCTTCCTCTCCTTCATTCTTTTTTTTTTTTAATTATTCTTTTTTCTTTCTTTCTTTTTTTTTTTCCGAATTAAAAAAAAAGGATCATGTAGTACGAGCAGGGTAATGACAGAAGAGAGAACATGGGGAGGATGAAGGACTACGCAAAGGTATTGGAATCAATCAAGAATTGAAATAAGGGTAGGAGACTGAGTAATGATAAGAGATTGGAAAGTGGGATTCTTGAAAACACGATTATGAAAATAATACAGGTTCAGTTACTGATGAAGACAAGAACTAGGCTATGTACATAGAATGAGTAATTAAGGTAAGGCAGAAGATAAAATATTTGTGAGAGAGGAAGTCACAGAACTGAGACACTGGAGTATTGAAAGAAATCATCTGAGATGCATACGGAAATCACCAAGAATAGCAGGAATAAAGAACAGGGAGCTAGATGCTAAAAGCATGAAAGTATTAGAAAGATCATTGTATAGCCAAAACACAAAAAATGGTAAAGTGACTTGCTCAGGTCATGTAGCTAGTAACTGACAGAACTAGAAAAGAAACATTGGCAGTCTGGTTCTATTTATGCTATCAACTGAAAAACCAGCAGTCCCAAACTTTGAGAAAGATCTTTAAATTTAAAAAAAAAAAACCTAAGTCACATAACAGTAAACATACTTTTACTATCTAGTGAAGGTGAAAATATAAAACCAAAAGAGTGATTATGAATTTGGTGACTGAAATGAAATTTTCTGATACTAATCAAGAATATATATAAAATTTTTATTAAATCGTTCAATTCATAGACATAATGCTTGATGTCACATGGATATATAAATCCCTTTCAATAATTTCTTCACCACTGAGTAAGCACTGCTGGAAGAAAATGGCCTTCATTCCTCAAGTTATATTGAGCATTGGTTTATAATAATCATACAGTAGAATCTGGAGGATCCTTTCCCCTGAGGAATTTACAGTGTGAGGCAATGATTCTCAAACTTTTTAGCTGAGGAGTACTTTACACTCTTAAAAATTACTGAGCACCCAAAGACTTATGCTTTGTGGGTAATATCTGTCAATATTGAGCATATTAAAAATAAAACAAAAAAATATAAACACAAGAAGATAGAAAAAATTCCATTAGCCATCAGACCAAAGATCTCATCACATGTCACATGTAGCCTCTGCAAAACTATACACTTAGAAAAGAAAGAGTGAAAAAGACAAACAAAAAAAAAAACCTTAATATTATTGTTACTACTAAACAGCTTGACTTTGTAGACTCTCTGAAAGTCTTCGTCTAAACAAACAGATTGGGCAACTGCACTATTTTTGTGATATACTAGAGTAATTTCAGTTGTTAAGAGGTAGCCTGCATTCCAGGTAAAGAACATCTGGTATTAAATATTCCACTTGCTAGTTTAACAGGAGAGAAAGAGGGGGAAATAAGATATTTTTGGAGGCCTAAAAAAAAACAGTAAGTAGATTCACATTTGATTCCAGGCACCAAGTCAGGCATTTTAACCTGACAAGAGCCAATAAAATAAGAAAAAGGGTAATATCCCTAGTAAGAGAGATGAGTGAATTGCTTAAGGCCCAAAACTAGGAAGTGGTGAATCTATGATTGGAACCCAGGCCATATTGACCCCAAAACCTACGTTCTTTCCACAGAAACTCTGAATTCAACAGACTAATACAAATGGAGATGATCCTGAATTTTCCCATACGCTTTTCTTCTCCTCTGTATTTTTGTTCTTTCTTTCTCGGTTAGATAACATTTCCAAGCATGAGAAAGATCATCAAATTGATTAGTGATAGTGATAATGTCTCCTCCTAGCTTATGGTTGATTTCTTTTCCTTAGACCAGGAGTTCTCAAAGTATAGTCCCTAAATCTATGCAATAATGAAATCTGGCCAACATAGCCAAATGAATTAGTCACTAATAAGAAAACATGATTATGTTACATCAGCTGATGTTACCTGATGGGAACAAAGGAGAAGAAAGTCAGTGTATTAGTCTGTTCTAGCTACTGTATTAGTTCATTCTCACGCTACTAATAAAGACATACCTGAGACTGGGTAATTTATAAAGGAAAGAGGTTTAATAGACTCACAGTTCCACATGGCTCTCAGGAAACACAATCACGGCAGAAGGGGAAGCAAACACATCCTTCTTCACATGGTGGCAGAAGTGTGGAGCAAAGTTGGGGAAAAGCCTCTTATAAAACCATCAGATCCTGTGAGAACTCACTCACTAACACGAGAACAGCATGGAGGTAACTGCCTCCATGATTCAATTACCTTCCACTGGGTCAGTCCCACAACATGTGGGGATTATAGGAACTAAATTCAACATGACATTTGGGTGGGAACACTGCCAACCTGTATCACGGCTTATACATGACTTGGATACACAATTATTACGTTCCCTAAGTTGTAACAAGAGATCCACCCCACAACCATCTACATCAGTGCCAACCCCCAACCCTAGTAAAAAAAACTTCCACGCTCACCTTCTTTATCAGTAACTGACCAGGAATACTTCTGAAAAGGCTTACTAGATGGAAGGGGGTCCATCTCCAGCACTTTATAAATCTGGCCAAAGGCTGATAGTCTGAGTGCATGCTAAAGGACAAAGCATTATATTTAATCACATTTCAATAGCCATTCATAAAGCCCTTAGAATATCTAACTAAAAAGATACTCATAAATTTTGGCATTATAACAGCAGAAGTCCCTAACAACACACAAGAAAAAAGTGTTCAAACACAATAATTGAGAAAACCAGGTTACATTCTCTTGCTAGTAAGTCAGAGTAATATGTTCAATCTTCTACCTGTGCGCTGTGGGTAATATCTTCTTTTTGCTGGATGGTCATATAGCTCAGAGCATCTGTTGGGTCTCTCTCACAAGGATCATGAAGACCAGGACCTCCTTTGGCAAAGGAAAAACACAAGTATCATTTAGAACTGAGTTTAGAATTCGGTAAACTAAAACAAAAAGAGATGGTTGGGGAGAATGAAAAGAAAATAAAAAATAACTGAGGAACTAAGTTAAAAGTCTGCTCAGCTAAGTGGAGTAAAAAGGACACCCTCTTATTTTCAACATGTTAGCACTTACACATCCTTATTTTATACTAGAAGTCACTTGTATATCTAAGGCCAAAACTGAGTCTTACTCTGAGAATTTAGAAACAGCACAATAAATCAGCCCAAATCTTAAAAGGGATTACATATGGAAAATAAAACCAAATTTAATTTTTCCAAATTTAAAACCGGACTACAAACAAAATGAACTTTAAAAATTTTAACTAAACACCTGTAATTTCAAATTCAGAGTTCGAGGTAAAGCAAATTCAAAGCAGACACAATATATTATTAGTACCCTTTATGTTAGTACATATAAAACACAAATTATAACTATTGAAAAAGAGTTTTATAGCACTTTTCCAACACACATTCTAGTTGTCAAAATTCCAAGCAAAAGAATTCCTATGCATCATTCTCCTGTGTAGAGGACAAACTTAGCATGTTATTTAGAAAAATAAACTAAAATGAGAGTTGCTGATCGTTCTGCTTCCAGAGTTTGAAACCCTTACCAGGAAGTAGTATTCCAGATGCCAAACACTCCATTACTCGTCTCAAGGCCTCCCCAGCGCCCAAAGGTCTATTACAAGTACCTATAGACTTTTCACATATAAGTTCTAGTGGCTAGAAGATATTAAATTACAAATTAGTACATGCACCAAGTGTTAAAAGGATTCCAGTTAAATGTGAGCTAACATTTCTATCTACAAGGGAGGCCAAAAAGTGAAACTCAATTTAACATTTAGGGCCCACTTAACATTTTCCCCATGATTATCAACGTTTACCTTGGGCGGAGTTTTTAAATCAAGCATTTAAGACAGCATTTTCAGAAAACATTTTTATAACAAAAACTTTATATTTATTTACCCAAAAAGGATCACTAAAGAAACTATGGTATCTAATTCATTTAACAAAGATTTAATAAGCCTTCACATAAGTTAGTAACAGCTAATAACTAACCAGTGTACAAAACCCAGCTCACCTATCTCCCACTTAGGAAGCACACAAACCACAAATGTTTCAATAATAAGACTTCATTTCAGACAGCCTGCTTCTAAAGTATGACAGTTAGAATAAACAAAGGACCAAATCTCCATGTTGAATAAACTAAGAACTCACAATATTTTGTCAAAGTAATAATTGCTACATTCATTTATAATATCACCTTTCATGGCTTTATTTAGATTGCTTTATAATGTCCTTAAGTTGTCTTGATTGGAGCAAGTATAAAAATTTCCAAGTCAATTTTCACACACACACACACACACACACACACACACACACACACACACAATAAATGATATCCATACGGGGTTAAGTGTACTGCTTGCCTGACTTTAATTATTAGCATGAACTTATTTGTAAATGTCTCCACTCAAAGAGAAGGCTACAGAGGTATAGGATCCTTATACTGGCCTACTGGGTAATTTTCACTGTAATGCAAGGGGGCACCTAAAAAGAAATGGGTCAGCCAAGGAGGCTTTTGCGAACAGCAGGTGAGCAGTAAGTGATTAACCACCAGTACACAGTCAAGTGTAAGGAGACACACACTTCTAAAAGGTATAAAACCTTTTTGTCGAAAAAAAAAAAGTTTCACACTCTGTAACATGAATACGATAAGGTAGAAGATACAGCTTATATGCACAAAAGAAGAATTCATTTAAAAAGATGCTTTAGTTTTTTGCATGGCAAACATATGTAACACATGCCTTAGCTAACTTAGAAGATAGCCATTTTAAAGTAAATCTCATTTCTACAGGATTTTCTCTGCTGCACCTTCCAAATTTGCTTTTAGCCATATTTAAGTACTTACCCATCCTTTCAATGGTGCCCACGTGGGGACTCTGTTGCACAAATCACGCAGAATGCGGAGGACAATTACACATGATTTTAATCCATTTGCCCTTGCCTAAAACAAACAAAATGATTCCAGATATCCCTATTGAGATCTATTATTCATTTTGGGCAGGTTCTTTCAAGTGAATATGAAGTAGCAAATTATTCATCAGTTATCAAGCAAACAACAACAATAAAAAAAGATCAAGTAATCAAAAGTAGTAAAATTAAGGTTTAAAAAGGCAGATGAAAAAAAAAAAAAGAGACAGATTTTTAAAACAAAAGGACCATAATCTTAAAATTGGTTTCATAGTCTCATGGCAACCCCACTTCAGGCAACTACCTAATTTAACTCTTAGTTTTTCTCATTCATGTTTAATTTTTATAAGCAACCCATCTGAAATTCAGAATCATAAGCTAAAAAGAATTCTATGATAATAAAACATCATGAACTATAGTAGAAGCTATACTATGCACTTATCTAAATTAACTCAGTTATTCCAACAACCAAGGTATGAGCCAGAAAGCATCCCTCATTTTATGTAGTACACGGAAACCAGTAAGTGACAGGTGTTCCAAATGAAACTTGCACAAGGATATAATAACAATAAGATAGTAACAAAAAGCCAACCTGAAACCATTTGGCATGTCGAAGAGACGCCAAGGCGTTCAGGCATTTCTGCCTGTCCAATAAGTCCGGAGGATCTTTCATCGAAACATTTTCTAATGGTAAAATGGGATAAAGAGAGACAGATAAAATTTGACCAAGGGATTCCTATCAAATTATCAAACAGTAAAAAATAAAAAGAGTAACAACATTTGAGTGAACTAATAAGACTCCCAGAAAATTTCCTGATTTGGCTGTGTTGCTTTTTAAAAAAAAATTATGTGTACTATGATTATTATTAAGTAATCAGAGTAGTTCTGCACACAAATACAATGAAGCATTAAAAAAATCATTCAGTAAACAAATCATTGACAGCTGCCACTTACAATCTGGGATCTTATTAAGCATGTATAATATCACAGGGCACAAAATAAGTACATAGCACTTTTTCCTTTGGCAAGATGCAAAGAAGGGAAATCTGGGACCAACAGCAATGACGTTTTTAACAGAAGAAATTTTGATCTCTGACTGGGAGATTCCAGGAAAACTGGAAATCTCTTATCTCTTATGTAATCAATGAGATATACTGAGACTATACTGAGGATGACCATTTTTTTTATACTATAAACTCATTCAATAAAGATAACGATTAATGGAAACTTTATCCCATGGTTGAAAATTTAAGTATCATTTTGGAATTCCCTATTCCAAACCAAAATTATTAAAACTAAAAACATAAAGTACAGTGAACTATATTTCAAGTTTTATATGCCTTTTTAAAATAAAAAGCAAACAAAGAATACTTATTATGGCTATTCAGCTTGCCTTAACAGTAACATAACACAGCCCACAAACACTTCTTCCCAGCATTATCATGATAATAACAGATTGGATTATGTTTGTCCATTTGTGTGGGCCAAATAATACAATGTATATATTTCCAAATGGGTGACAAGAGCACTGATACTTTTTGATTTCTTCAGTTATCAGAGGATCCTATTACAGCAATCAATGTTTTTTTTTTTTTTTTTTTTTTTTCGTTTTATGAGACAGGTTCTTCCACTGTCACCCAGGCTGGGGTACACTGGCACAATCTCACTGTAACCTCCTCCTCAGGCTCAAGCAATCCTCCCACCTCAGCCTCCTGAGCAGCTGGGACTACAGGGATGTGCCCCCATGACCAGCTAGTTTTTTTTTTTTTTTTTATAGATATGGTATCTTAATATGTTACCCAGGCTGGTCTCAAACTCCTGGACTCAAGCAATCTACCTGCCTTGGCCTCCCAAAGTGCTGGGACTACAGACGTGAGCCACTATGCCCAGCCAATATTTATTCTAACTGATGAAATGTCATTAACTAAATAAAGCATAATGCCAATAGAAAACACACTTACTAAAGGAAGAATTGTGGTTCTCTTTACTGGCCATGACACTGTAAAGGTTGAAGTGCTACACACTTATTTTCTGACCAGGTGAGCTCTACAGCAGTTATTTGCATTGTAACAAAATCAGAATACAATGTTTCATTACTCCCTTTTACCCATAAAATGGGAAGCCTCAAAAAGGATTATTACTCTGGATTTATTTATAAACAAATGTACTATGGGTATTTATTTCATAGGTGATAAAGCTCCTGGACTTGCCCAATTTTGTCTTTATAGTGATCCAAGATAGACAAGTAGCTCACTTTAATGTTTTTATGTCAAAATGCTTAACTGTGGTCAATACAAGCATCTGTGTAAAGCTCACATATCAGATAAAACAAAGTACTGTAAATGAATGTTTAGAATCTCTTAAGAGTTAGACATGACAAAGGTTGACTGACTGCTGAATAATGTAATCCCAATAAACAGTATGGACCATAATTTTTTAAATGTCAATTTTTAAATGAATACAATGGCAAGCTAAATTTTATTCTATCATCTTACCAAGCAGGAATGTCAGGAAGAGGGAGACAATGGAAGAGGGAAGTGAGGCAGAGGATAGGAAAAGGCAAGGCAAGCCAAAATTCTTCTTGTATTTTCTAATACTTTCATCCAGGGATCAGAGCTTATAATTAGCATCTTACTCTGATTATAACACATATATTTTTAATGGGAGACAATGGCAAAAAATATTTTGATAAATTATGTCAAGTTATAACCACAAGCTCTTATTTTAGAAAACTGCAACACTGGCTTGCTACAGACAGTCAACATTTGAAGACAATAGATTCTACGAAAAAGAGATGAAAGGGACAGGCACTGAACAGAAGACCTGCACCAGATTCCCTTTTTCATCATCACCAGAATGACCATGTTTCATCATGCTCTGATAGTCAGAAAGTCAAAAGATCCAAAATGGTTTCAGTATCAGGACATAGGAAACAGTAGAGGAGACACAATTCATCTCATTTTATCTTTTTCCAAGTTCTTAATATTAAATAATATAAATTCATATGGTAATACAGTGCTATTTATAAGCACAGATTATCTATTTCCTTTATATAATTAATAACATAAAGTTTTTTTTATATATTTTCATTCCTTTAAAAAAACTTCATTTAACGTGACAATTGCAAAGCTGCTGCTGGGAAAACACTGTTACTCCTGGTAGCAGAATCTTAAGTTTAATATTTCTGAACTTTTATGTAGGTGTTTAAATTTTGAGAATCAAAACTTTTCTGATAACACGTCTTGGAGTTCTCAATTAGCAGCAACAGAACTGTCAGTCATCTCATTTTCTCCGACAGTGACCAGTGAAACAGGTAAGAAAAAGCAGGGGAGGCAGGGGTTGGAGGGTGACAAAAATGCCAAAAGCAAAGAAATATAGCTTTTTTGTTGTTGTTGAGACAATCTCACTTTGTTGCTCAGGCTGGAGAGCAATGGCATGATCTCGGCTCACTGCAACCTCCACATCCTGGTTCAAGCGATTCTCCTTCCTCAGGCTCCTGAGTAGCTGGGACTACAGGTGCCCACCACCATGCCTGGCTAATTTTTTGTATTTTTAGTAGAGATGGAGTTTCACCATGTTGGCCAGACTGGTCTCAAACTCTATACCTCAGGTGATCTGCCCGCCTTGGCTTCCCAAAGTGCTGCAATTACAGGCATAAGCCACTGAGCCTGGCCAGGAATACAGCTTTTAAGAAAATGTATTATTCAGTAACCTAGCATCAGGGAATGAACATTCTGGCAATGGAAGCACTGGAAAGTCTATTATGCCTAACCATGCTCATTTGGTTAGAGGTCAAATCAGTGACCAGAGTCACATCACACTGCAGGAAACGTTGGCCAGTTTCTCTCAATGCCTTACATGCAAGCTAACTATCTACCCCTGTTAACAAAACAATAGCCTGGAGATGGGAACAGCAAAAAAAACAAAACATGATGGCATTAAACAGGAGTTATACGTCTGGAACCTGGGCTCTTCAAAATTAAATAATTGAGCTCAGTATCATGAGGGGGCTCCTTGACAATCAAGATTAAACTGAGCGACTAAGTCTATGCTGACAGAATTTTCTAATTAGCCTAAGAATATCCTGGCAGCCCCTTGTCTCTCAATTCCTTGAAACTTTCTGGAGAGAAGACATGTCCCAAGCAAAAAACATGGGCACATAATAATATAAACAGGTAGGCTGGGCCCAGTGGCTCACAACTGTAATCCCAGCACTTTGGGAGCCTGAGGCGGGTGGATCACGAGGTCAGAAGTTCAAGATCAGCCTGGCCAAGATGGTGAAACCCCGCCTCTACTAAAAATACAAAAATCAGCCAGGCATGGTGGCAAGAGCCTGTAATTCCAGCTACTCAGGAGGCTGGGGCAGGGAACTGCTTGAACTCAACAGGTGAAGGTTGCAGTGAGCCAAGATCATGCCACTGCACTCCAGCCTGGGTGACAGAATGAGACTCCATCTCAAAAAAAATACACACACACACACACACACACACACACACACACACACACACACAGAGGTAAATGTAGCAATAAGGTAGAACAGAGAAAGAACTGTTCTCCTAATTTTAATGTCACTTGGTATGACTTTTCTTCAGTGACAGTCAGCCACTGGAAAGACAGTGCCTAAAAGTTTGCCCTGGATTGGCAGGGCGCAGTAGCTCATGACTGTTAATCCCAGAACTTTGGGAGGCCAAGGCGGGAGGATCACAAGATCAAGAGATCAAGACCATCCTGGCCAACACAGTGAAACCCCATGTCTACTAAAAATATAAAAATTAGTTGGGCATGGTAGTGTGCACCTTGTAGTCCCAGCTACTCAGGAGGCTGAGGCAGGTAAATCGCTTGAACCCAGGAGGCAGAGGTTGCAGTGAGCCAAGATTGTGCCACTGCACTCCAGCCTGGCAAGAGAATGAGACTCCATCTTAAAAAATAATAATAAGTTTGCCCTGAATAATGAAGATCCAGAAGCCAGTGAAGGCAGGAAAATAAAGCCTCCTGCATCATTATAATCACAGCTGTGATGGCTATCCTGTAAAGCCTACTGCCTTGACCCTAGCAAGATATATGCTAGTAAATTTCTGCCAAGAAGAGAGAGTTCACACTGGCACCAATATGAAGGGACTCTGAGGCAACTCCTCTGTGAAGCCCTGAAAATCCACCCCATTACTGAGGAGAGAGGCTTATCTTAAGTCTAAGCCACAGGGTCTCTGTAGTTTCCTTATCCACCTGGTTTCAAACTGCATTATAAATAAGCAGATAATTTATCATCCACTTTAATAGCAAATATATTTCTAATTTAAAATCACAAGCACCAAAAGAAACTGAGACTCTATGTGAAGCTCAGAATGACTAGATCAGCTTAACCACTTAGGCAGTAATCCTAGACAATAATGGGAAAGTAGACCACATACTAGAGGTAGAGTCAGGGGAGCTGAATAAAATGTGAGATTTTCCTCATTTATAAAACAGAGCAATTAGCTACCCCATAGGACCATGTGAGGGCTTTTAAAATAAATCATGTATGAGGAAGTGCTTATCACATGGTTATAAATATATCTTAACAGAGATTAATCTCCAATATATATTTCTTGAGCCATGAGATGCCCATTAATGCTTCTTACACACTGGAGAGTCCTATTTAATCAGACAATATGATGACTCTGTTAATTCACTTAACAGATTTATAGGACTTTTTTAAAAAATCATCTACTATGTATTAGGTACCCTTAGAGGTGCTAAGGATAAAGAACAGGCAAAAAGACACCTGCCCTCAATGAATCATAAGCTGTACAATATACCAGGTTTTTTTTATTAGCACTATATAAATCTGATTAGAATATTACAAACCACTCAGTGATTAAAAGTTTAACTGTGCTTGAGTTGACTTCTTTGGACCTACCATGTGCACATTATTTTCACTGTTAAGAGTTTGAGTAGATGGGTTTGTGCTGTCAATCTTCAATAAATTGACTACTACTATTTACTGAGCAACTACTATGTGCCAGTTATTGTACAAGTCACATTAGATAAATTCTCTCAACCTCAAAACAACTTTCTAAGGTTTTTATAATCTACAATTTAAAATGAGGAAACCTACCCAAGGTCACACAGCAATAGCAACTAATGGAGTTATGAGTCAAGCAAGGCTAGGCTCAGTGGCTCACACCGGTAATCCCAGCAATTTGGGAGGCCAAGGCAGGAAAACTGCCTGAGCTCAAGAGTCTGAGACCAGCCTGGGCAACATGCAAAACCTCGTCTCTACTAAAATACAAAAAATTAGCAAGTCATGGTGTCATGTGCCTATAGGCCCAGCTGCTCAAAAGGCTGAGGCATGAGAATCGCTTGAACCCAGGAGGCGGAGGTTACAGTGAGCTGAGATCACACCAGTACACTCCAGCCTGGGCAACAAAGCGAGACTGTCTCAACAAAAAAAACAAAAAAAAAAAAAAAAAAGCCAAACAAAAGACTGCTGCACACCAAGATCTGTGCTTTTTCTCCTATGCCTTCATTAGCAGGAAACACGTAGTAATGAGGAAATGATTATTCTACAGGGCCTTCATGTAAAGGGTTAGAATGCAGAAAGAAGACTGACAGCATAGGAAGAAACTTACCTATGAAACATTATGTAATACCAAAGAGATTCACTCTGTATTACAGCAATTTAAAATGTAAACCGTGATTTGAAATGAGTAGGTAGTTAGATCCATTCTGCACAATCCTGAGGAAAAAGGTTTCATGCCCCAGTCCTCTGGTTCTGTCTGCTCCCAACCATGCTTTTGTTTTCTTTTTTAGATTTTACCCAAATATGTGGCAAGTTAAGAGAGAGAAAAGAAAGATGTGAGGTGTGTATGTATTGTGAACAGTTTGTTTGGGTAGGGGTAGGTGAAAGAAAGTTAAGATACTACAGGAAAATGTCTCCAAGAAAAAAGTTACAATGGATTTTTTTTAACTTTGAGGAAAAAATGAGTATAAATTAAGAGAAAAAAAAAGGATAACTTTCAACCCCAGAAATTCCTGGAACCTGAATGAATCTTGTGCTTTTAACCCATGCAGTTGAAAAGAATTGCATTAAGGGGATGAGCAGCTGTCTAGTGTGAGAAAACAGAATGGTATAGCCCAGGTCTGAAATGCTCAATTATATACTAGATCCTCCAAGTTGCCCAGGAATGTGCAAGCCAGTAGCAAAGATCAAAAATTATCTTTGACAAAACCCAGGTTAGACAAAATGAGCAAATTAGAAAAGATATCAAATGAGTCAACAGGACTGGAATGTTAAGGACAACAGCAAAGCAAATCTTTCTGCCATTCAAAAGAAAAGGAAGTAAAATGTGTAAAACATTAGATCAAAGCCGATTCCTTCACCTTACCTGATCCCATGTAATTGCTGACGAGACTCAGCTCATAGAGGTTTTTCGATCCTTTAGCAACTCAAACACCTTGAACAGAGACTATGACTCTCTTACTTTATTACAAAATCTATTCTATAATAGTGTTCCAGCAAGGGTACAATATACTAAGAATGTTTTCAGCTTCTCTAAACAGAAGTTATAAAGGCAACAGACTAAATTTAAAGGTATCACTGAAAGCTGTAACAAAATCTCACATAAGTACACCAAACCACAGGGATAAAGAATACTGATGTTCCCTTAATACTTTCAAAAACGAAATTAAAGGGAGGCTGACAGATATAAGCAAACATGTAATTAACCTAGGCTTTGGCAACTTCAGTCTTTTTCTCACCTCACTAAACTCTCATAATTTTTAACAATACCTATAATTACAACACGACTTAGAAATGGTTGGTTTTATACTAGAGGGTCAAGAAGAACACATCTTACCAGAATTAACATTTATCTTGACACTTCAGAAATCATTTTATAGTTCTACAGTTAATGGTGAACTGTAAAGCTGTTAAAAAAATTAAGCCATTTAAGATTGGTTCTTCAGAGGTGCTATAGATACTACATTACAGCAAAAAAAAATTTAATGTATAGGCATAAATTCAATTATAGACTGGATGTCCTTTGATTTTAAAATATGACTCATAAATACGTCTGGTTTGTATCTGCTGGATTATGATATAGCTGACTTTAGTTATCCCAAAAACATTTTTTTTAAAAAGAGTCTAGCACCTTTATGTCATCCTATGAGTCATGTCTCTCAAAAATTAAAATTCCAACTTCACTGGTACCTTTTTCTCTACCCTTACCACTAAGTTAAAATAAATTAAGAAACTGACCAATATTTCTTGCAGCACAGGTATTTCAGATAAGGGAGTAAGCAATGGGACTTGTTGAAAGTCTAGTGATGAAAAATAGCAACAGGGAGTCTCCACTGGCCCAGAGAGGCTGTAAATTGTCATGACAGAGTGGCCAGTTGGTCAAAGGTTTGACACAGGAGAAATATCACCTGGCAAGTTTCAAGGGAACGAGAGGCAGAAACAAGCTAACTTGACAGGATAAGAACATCAGAAAAAGCAGCCCACCACAACTCCATCATGAACTTCTCAAAACTACTAATAACTGAATAGATTTCTCACTCTACTTTTATGAGGATGACATTGCCAAAGAGCAACTCTTCTTAACTTCAGAAGAAAATTTAAAGCATGATTCTCACATAAACCATATTCAAAATGTTAAGAGGGTCACAAACCCCCTAGAAAAAAATTTACTGAACATTATCCATTAAAGAAATTCAATCTTCCAATTTACATCCCTTACACTATAAAACAAATCTAGACACAGATGAGTACAAATCTTACCAGATAATATAGCTATTAGAAGTCAAGAGCAATATGATGCAAGTAATTTTTTTTTTTTTTTGAGGCAGAGTTTTGTTCTGTCTCCCAGGCTGGAGTGCAGCTCACTGCAACCTCCACTTCCTGGGTTCAAGCAATTCTCGTGTCTCAGCCTCCCAAGTAGATGGGATTAGAGGCATTCACCACTATGCCTGGCTAATTTTTTTGTGTTTCCAGTAGAGACAGGGTTTCGCCAAGCTGGTCAGGTTGGTCTCAAACTCCGGGCCTCCAGCAACCCACCCACCTCGGCCTCCCAAAGTGCTGGGATTACAGACATGAGCCACCGTGCCCAGCCAGGATGCAAATAATTTTGGAACAATGAGCAAATTTGAAAACAATTCTGTTTTGGACCATGTTTAACCCTGAAATCTGACCATTAAGCCAAAATACACAGAATTAAGTTGGCTGATACCAATAACTTAATGCAATACTAGACAAAGTAAAACAGAATACTAAATGACATAAAAATTAAAGCAGAGTTAAAATCAACATGACAAGCACAAGTTTTTGAATTAACATTTTATATTTTGAATTCATACATTTTTGCAAAATATACCAATTATGTAGAAACAAAACCATTTAAAATACTATTAAAGAGTGGCATAAAGCAAATGAAGGTTATTTCCTAAATCCATAAAACACTGTTAACATAGCTTTTATATAAAGAAAACAAATAACAACAACAAATATATACATATATATGCATGTGTACCTCCATCCTTCTTCTCCAATTCGTCCCTAATTAGAGGTGAGGTAAGTATCACCTTCAAAGTTAGAGTGGGCTCTTTTGTATTCCGAATTATAATAGATGCCTCATTTACACATTGTTCCACTTGATATTTCTCTTCTGTGAGTTTCTGAAAGTCACCAAGATTTCAAAATCACCCAGTTAGTTAGACTGAAACCTCGAAAGAAAAAAAAAAGAATGCTTGTACTAAGTTCTCAAATGTTACTATTAATATTACTGTGCTCAAAAGGCAAAGAAAGCCTCTAACTAGTTCTTTATTGGGGATAACACTTTTCTCTCCTCCCAACTTACAAGAAGATCCTTTCTCCATTCTTTTTTTTTTTTTTTTTT
>NW_016107521.1:3163312-3164873 GCF_001604975.1 Cebus imitator | reverse complement strand
GTAGAGACGGGGTTTCACCATGTTGACCAGGATGGTCTCGATCTCTTGACCTTGTGATCCACCCGCCTCGGCCTCCCAAAGTGCTGGGATTACAGGCTTGAGCCACCGCGCCCGGCCTCATTCTAATATTTAAAAGTAAAATGCCAACAGCATCAGTATGTGATAAATGGTAAATTATTGTTCTTAAAATTATTACAGAGAACTATTATGGTATAGAATAATAAATGGCTGGGACTGCTCTCCAAAACTGTATCTCTTTTAATAGAATAGCCTAAACAGGAACTCCTACTTGCCAAAACCTTACAAATATAAGATTATGTAGCTTTTTAAAGATCAACAAATAAGTAGGAGTGAAAAAGAATCCCTGCACAGTCATTCACCAGTAGGAAACAATGAGTATAAACAAGTAACTTCCTCCCTTCTCTGACAACAGGTCTCAGAGATCTTCCAATGCGACCTACCATTAGGGGACAAGTCATCTGACATCTACAGGAAAATCTACATTGCTTCTTTTAACATACAATTTAAGTAGGGGCCTCCCACAAAATAATCATCTGATCAGATTTATATATTAAGTTATGCTTAATATATTATTATACATTAAATATATGATTTAATAAGTTACACAGGGCTTTTTTTCTTAGTAGTGAAATTTAGTATCTATTACCTGACATATAATAGCCAGGCTGAATGGAGACACTACCATGTCCCTGCTCATCAGTGTGTATTAAAAGACTTCAAAGTCACTTACATAAAATAGCATTTCACCATTAAACAATCACAAAAAATTAGGAAAGGAAAACTCATTATCCTACTTCTGAACAGAGGATGCCAAGGAAGGGAAAGGCCATACAGTAGACGAAAGAACCAGAATATAAAGAAACTGCAAAAAACGGCTTGTATTCATTTTGCCACTAAAAGAGAATTAAAGATGTCTATCAAACAATAAATTGAACTTCATTTTTCAATTATGCATGCAGATCACCATAAGACACACCCAAAATAATAAACCTGACATGCATTTTGTACTACACTAATTTTAAGTGATTTCTAGTTTTGGTCATCCTCCTCCTCCTTTGCTCAAAGAAGTACTAAAATCATCCTAGGAAAGAATATGAAGAGAAAAGGTAAAGTATAACCTCAGCTAATTAACGTACTTAGATAACTGAAAGATTTGCTATGTTAAGTGCTCAGAAAAAAGATTTTTGATCCATAAGAAAATAATACCGTATCAGAGACTGGTTTTCCACAAACAACATGAAAACTGGGCAGGGTGGGGGCGGAGGGTGCTGGGGGGAAAAGGTTTAATTTTAAAAATCACACAAAATAATTTCATGAATATTATTAGTAATAATACACGTGCACACACGTATATATATGTGGGCATGTATGTACATGTATATAATTTATCTGAGATTAGTGTACAATCTTCATCCCTATTTTACAAGAAAGTGTACCTTTACCCAAACACAGATTTATTGTTGAAGAAATCTATTGGCTGTGTTAAATTGAAAGATAGTTCTCATAATATCCACCATTAGTCTTTTTTTTTTTTTTTTTT
>NW_016107521.1:3152764-3159467 GCF_001604975.1 Cebus imitator | reverse complement strand
ACCATGTTGACCAGGATGGTCTCGATCTCTTGACCTCGTGATCCACCCGCCTCGGCCTCCCAAAGTGCTGGGATTACAGGCTTGAGCCACCGCGCCCGGCCCCACCATTAGTCTTAAGAGTTCACACCTCTTTTACCTTCTCTCAGGCAGCATTTCAAAGACCTAAAGATATTTATATCATTTTTAGTCTTTTCTAGCCTAAAAAGCTTCAGTCTCCAAAAATTTGAGATAATCTGTATACCCTGTGCTCTCTCCAGGGTAAACCCCTTGAATACTTGCTAACTAGACAAGGACATTTTTAAACTGCAGCGCTCACAAATAAAGACCCTCACTCAAGAGAAAAACAATGTGGAGTTCACACAGTTATGATCTGCACAGAGAAAGCTCTAACAATGACAACTACAGCTTGGCCCAATCTTCTGTATCTTCAAAACAGGAGAGATGTGATAGATTTCCCGAATAAGATCTCTGATTTACTATAGCACTGGTTCTCAATCACTTTTCAACAATGCAACACCTAAGGATAAGCAATATGACCAATTCTCATATGAAACAAGACTCATGAATGGAACAGAAAGGGGGTGGCGTGTGTGAAAAAGCCGGTAACATGTCTGAATCTGATAATTCTAGATTTGAGAGCAACAATGTTTACTATACTAAAAGCCGAAATACAGATTAAATTCTAAAACAACATAAAAAATTGAAATGAGAACTTTATTAACATTCTAATAAGCTACCAGTATGGTTAGCCAGAAAGCCAATTAATGAGCTTTCCATTTTGCAAAGCTTTACTCCACGTTTAATACATAAAGCTGTATTTCACTCTCCTTCCCCAAATGATCACAAAAGGATTTTTTTATAAAGGGGGAAAGGTAAATAAATTTAACCCTACAAAAGCCCAGAAAACATTTCTCCATCAAAATTCAAAGCGGAAAAGCCAAGTATGTTCTGTCACTTTAAAAAACATATATTAAGACATATAATAAGACAGAATGGTAAAACAGTATCCCCAAAATTAATACAGGAGAATGTGCCAATCAGTAATATAAATTTGAGCATCAAGAATGGTATCAAAAAATCAGAGATGGTTTTGAGGGTCAGTTGGTGAATACGAAGGAAAATGATCCAGAAACAAAGCTAATAAAAACAAATTTAGAGGCCGGGCGCGGTGGCTCAAGCCTGTAATCCCAGCACTGTGGGAGGCCGAGGTGGGTGGATCACGAGGTCAAGAGATCGAGACCATCCTGGTCAACATGGTGAAACCCCGTCTCTACTAAAAATACAAAAAANTAAAAATACAAAAAATTAGCTGGGCATGGTGGCGTGTGCCTGTAATCCCAGCTACTCAGGAGGCTAAGGCAGGAGAATTGCCTGAACCCAGGAGGTCGAGGTTGCGGTGAGCCGAGATCGCGCCATTGCACTCCAGCCTGGGTAAAAAGAGGGAAACTCCGTCTCAAAAAAAAAAAAAAACAAATTTAGAATTCACACATCTTGAAAAACATACCCCTTTTAAGATATACAAATAAAAGAAACTAATTTTTAAAAAGTGAGTGGTGGTGGGGAGCATTCAACAATTCACAAATTTGGACCCACAGGCCAACATCTATTTCTGTGACGTGGATATGAAGACAAACTGATATAAAAGTATCAAAAGCTGTAATCTAATTAGACCACAGACAATATGCATCTGAAACTGAACGATGATCGCAGGTTCCCAAACAGTGATGCAATTAGTCCTTGGGGTAGGCTGGCAGGGGAGGTCCTAGAATGACCAGAATCCCAGAACGGTTACCTTCATCCCTGAGGAGCCTTCCGCCTTCAGCAGCATCCTCCAGGGAACATGCCAACATCAAATTTTTCTAAATGCATCCCAGTGTAAAAAAGGTTTGGAGACAAGGAATTAATAGTGATTTCCCATTAACAGAACAAATAGGTGACAAATTAACTGAGTCTTCAGTTTTAAATTTTCCTATCTATGAAAGTCTCTAGTTGATAAGAAAGTCTCTTAGTCTCTAGAAAATATCTCATCTAGGCTGTTTTCAATCATCCAATTATTTTCTGCATTACACCAACCCTTCCAAGAACTTTATAATCTTGAGCCCTAGTCTAGAAAAAATGAAGATTCTCAGCAAGATATAATGGAAAAGTTTAAGATGGTACCTTAATGGCCATCTTAATTTGGTAAATATATCCTGAGTATAAATCACCAGAAGTTTGTTTTAACTGTGATGAATTAGTCATTGACCCAGAGTAGTAGTAGTCATTTTGTCTGTGGTTCCTTTAGCCTTGCTATTAGCAATACTTGATAATAAATCTTTCAAAGTCAATGCCTATTTTCACCTTTTTACAAATTCACCTAGAGGTGCAGTTAAACTGTACTCACCTGAATCTGAATAGGAAGATTATCTTTGACTGTATTTAACAGGGTCTCTGTGGGTTTGTCTTTGCACATTAAAACCAGCTCCAAGTCCATATCATCTTTGATCAGCAAGCCTTTTGCAACCAGGCCAATCCTCATTACACCGCACAATGTCCGACCACCTTGATCCCTAAAAATAAAAGTCTGCATGATTACTTTCACAACCTACTTCCCAAACCATAACTTAATCATCACTTGGCTTCCTGAATATCCTTAAGAATTGATAAGTGAGTATGTAAATCCAGACATCCAAGTATCCACAAAATTAAGTCTCAGATTTGAGGCTTATAAAGTATCTCTATCTTCCCTCAAGGATTTAATGGGGAACATATTTCATACTACAGATCTTTTAATTCTTTACTGCACTTACATTGCTTAAGAAAACTCAAAAATACTGTATCCTCTTAAGTATTTTTTCAAATTGTTCTTTTTAAACTTCCTTCTGGCCAGGTGCAGTGGCTCATGCCTGTAATCCCAACACTTTGGGAAGTCAAGGCAGGAGGATCATTTGAGCCCAGCAGTGGAAGACCAGCCTGGGCAACATAGTAAGACCCTGTCACCACAAAAAATTCTTTAAAATTAGCCAAGTGTAGTGGCAGGTACCTGTAGTCTCAGGCACTCAGGAAGCCCAGGAGAAAAGATTGTTTGAGCCCAGGAGGTCGGGGCTGCACTGAACCATGTTTGCACCACTGCACTCCAGCCTGAGTGACAGAATGAGACCCTGTCTCAAAAAATAAACTTCCTTCTGTTTTAGTAGTAATTAGGGAATTTGTGAGGGACATGAATACCATGGTATAATGAGAAAGAAGATCAGCGTATAAATCTAAAATTTATATGGATTCTACTAGTGGTGCCTGCTGACTCAGTATCCACAACAGTAAAATGACTACTGGCTAGAGGAGCTTCAAGTTCCTCCCAGCTGTATCATTCTAAAGTTCGTCCCATTCTATATCAGCTTATGGGGAAAGCAGAACAATGTAGCATAGAGCTGAGGAAGGAAAGATAAACTGCCAGCATATGCATTCCAAATCCATGAGTAGCTAGAAGAGCAAACACTCAAAGAACATCAAGTCATGAATGGTGCATAAGAAAAATGCTCATCTATCCTTGG
The DNA here is from genome assembly GCF_001604975.1 of Cebus imitator. Taxonomy (NCBI): domain Eukaryota; kingdom Metazoa; phylum Chordata; class Mammalia; order Primates; family Cebidae; genus Cebus; species Cebus imitator. Next base: position 3,155,937 of record NW_016107521.1, on the reverse strand, counting down.
TTTTAATTCTAAAAGTTTCTTATTGGTTCATTTCCCTTAATCACAAGTGAAAATATTAGCTAAGCTTAGCAGTCTTTCAACAAATAAGCAAGTGTTTGAGTATGGCAAACACATTACAGGAGTTACAGTCTCTCCTGCTCCTGAGGCTTACTCTGTAGTTAAGCAACAAAAGCAGTAACAGTTTAAGCACCCTGCTCAAAAGGGGAAGAGAAAGTAACATCTGAGCACAAAGGGTGTCACATAATCTCATTTAAATCTCAGAACAAGCCTCCATTTGGAAGACAAGAAATGTGAACCTCAGTAAAGTTAATTGTTCAAGTTCACCAAGAAAGTAAAATGGCAAAGCCTAGATTCAAACCCAAGTTGTTTTGACCACAACATTCAGGTCCCTTACACTATATGATTGCTTCCCAAGTTCAGGAAAGGGAGAGGTCATGTTATAGATGTAAAGCAAGGCAAACTGAAAGTCTAACTTCAGCAGAATCTTGATCTGCCTAGATGGGAAATGGTCATTCAAGCTATAAGCAAAGAATCAGCAGAGCTGGGGAAGAATCAGCATAGTTGAGAATAAAATGGAAAGGGAGAAGGGAGGGAAACAAATTATGGCAGGGGAAACTAGAAAGGAAATTATAAATAATACAGCCATGAGTTCAGTGCCTGGCACACTTATAAAGATTCAATAAACACTAAATCAATGAAAAACTATAAAGGTGGTACAAGTATAGAAATAAAAAACATTTTAAAGTAAGTGACCCAAGTGTAGGCAATTGTCTGATATTAACAATAGAGAATCAGTCATCTTTGATTCCTTCTTCCTCTGTATCCTTGTCCTCTCATTTCCAAACCTAATACTATAATGGTTTATAAATTCTCCCTCCATAATCATGATCAAACTATTGCTTGCAAACCAGTTTCTTCAGGCTTTTATTACCTCTAATGTAGACCACCTTAGTAACTTCCTTCTCACTAGCTTTTCTGACTGACCTCTGTCATCTCCAAAGTACTGTATACAGCCACCAGAATAATCTTCCAAAGGTGCTGATTGTATAACACTCTACCTACTATTTCCTCGATGTCCCACTGAACACCTGGACACTTACCATATTGGGAAGCAATTTAGAAAGTGGCATCGCTTCCTGGTTCAAATCCTGGCTCTGCTACTTACTCTGTGACACTGGGCAAATTTCAAATAACTTGACTTCTTTTGAGCCTGCTTCCTCATTTGTAAAACAGGAATAATGCCTTTCTCACAGAGTCGTACTGAGAATACATTTAATACAAGTGATAAACTTTGGCCAGAGCCCAACAGATATTGATAGCTCAATAAACAAGTTATTATTCCTTAAACAGTTATTATACTTTCTCATACCTATATCGTTGCTGAAATTTACTTTTTTCTTTCACTTTCACCACCTGCCAAAGCCCTACCCATCCATCCGCTGAGCCTGTTCCAAGTGCTACCTCCTTGATAAGGCTTTTTCAGACTCCCAGAACCAGCACATCATCTCTCTCTGCTCTGTACTTTCACATTTTATTCACAGGACATTGATGCACAGATGCTAAGAAAACTGGATCTGGAGTCAGAGAAATCTGAATATGAATCCTGGCTCAACCACACATATTTACTAAGTGGCCTTAAGCAAGTTAAAGTTTGTGAATGATTCACAGTCACTCTTTCTTATAAGCAAGTTTGGAGTACAGGAAATTTCACAAGTAAAACAGGAGTGAAGAAAGGGAGACAATAATAGAGACTAGTAGATTTGTTGTAAGATAACAGAAAAAATACTGTGGTACAATAGTTGGCACTCAATAAATAGTAGCTATTATTAGCTCAGTTATTAAATTCTAAATCATAATTATGATATACTTGGTCTTATCAGCCTACAGGTAGAAGACAGCACGATTGAGCAGAAAATGAATTCCTAATTCAAACAACCATGAATTTGAATTACAAAACTGGAACACGACAGTTATTGTAAAGCAAGCAACCCAATGTATTTGAATTTACTACATGTGAATTACTTAAAATTAAAAACAGAATTCAATATTCCTAATAATACAAATTGTGGGACTTTGTATAAGTTATTCGACTTTTGAATCAGTTTTTTAAAAGGTAAAGTATTAAGTTAAAATAAGAGAACATAGGTAAAAGCTGCCTAACAGTGCCTGGCAATAGAAAACACTTAATTGCTTAATAAATACAAGCTACCCCCAACCCATTTCTGTGTCCTTCAGAGTGCTTAACACTCACCAGGCACACAACATATGTCCATTACCAGAACACAACTCTGCCTTTGGAAGACATGCCTGCCTCTGATGTAAGAAGAGAATCATTCTGGAAAAATAAAATTTTTTGTGAACAAGCAAGCACTCAGAGATTTCATCACCACCAGGCCTGCTTTATAAGAGCTTCTGAAAGAACCACTGCAGATAGAGAGGAACAACCAGTATCAGCCTTTCTAAAAAATACCAAAAAATAAAGAACATCTACATAATTAAGAAATTGCATCAACTAATGGACAAAACAGCCAGCTAACATTAAATGACAGTATCAAACTCACATATATTGTTATTAATTCTAAATTTAAATCGACTAAATCCCCCAATCCAAAGACACAGGCAAAAAAAAGCCAAGACCCATTGGTATGCTATATCCAGATCCATCTCACATGCAAGGATACACAAAGACTCAAAACAAAGGGATGGAGAAAAATTTACCAACCAAATGGAGAGCAAAAATAAATAAATAGAAAGCAGGAGTTGCAATTTTTGCTGATAAAATAGACTTCAAAGCAACAGAGATCAAGAGAGGCAAAGAAGGATATTACATAAAGATAAAAGGATCAATGTTAACAAGAAGAGCTAAAGATCCTAAACATATATGCACCCAATACAGAAATACCCAGATATATAAGACTTATAAAGAGACTTGGACTCCCACACAATGATAGTGGGAGACTTCAACATCAGTATTAGACAGATCAATGAGACAGAAAGTTAACATCAATATTCTGGACTTGAACTCAGATCCGGAACAAGTAGACTTAATTAACATTCATAGAACTCTCCACTTTAAATACACAAAATATACACTCTTATCAGTACTACATCACACGTATTTACAGGTTTAAATGAAATATTGGTTGGCTGCTTGTTAATTATTTTCTTCCCTC
>NW_016107521.1:3128820-3152629 GCF_001604975.1 Cebus imitator | reverse complement strand
AAAAAAAAAAAGAAGAAGAGAATCATTCTGTACTCCTTGAGTTCCACCACATGGGAAGGATCATAGGCAAGGACTCAACCAGAAACTCTTCCATAAAATGGAAAGACTGTATACAGACAACCAAGAGCATCCACACCAGAACCATATTTAAAAATCCAGGCCCGGCATGGTGGCTCATGTCTGTAATCCCAGCACTTTGGGAGGCCAAGGCAGGAGGACTGCTTGAGGCCAGGAGTTTGATACCAGACTGGGCAATGTGGCAAGACTCTGTCTCTCAAAAAAAAATTGTTTTTAATTACCCAGGCATGGTGGCACACACCTATAGTCCTAGTTATTCAGGAGGTTAATGTAGCCCAGGATCACTGGAGCCCAGGAGTTCAAGGCTACAATAAGCTATGATCACACCACTACACTCCAGCCTGGGCAACACAGCACCCTTTCTCTAAAATAAAAATAAAAATAAAAATAAAAATAAAAATAAAACTTCAAACGAAAGTATGGAGCATATTATCCTATAAAAGTCTTTAAATCACAGACCTCATCCAGTTAAGCAAGTCTATAGGAGTGCTTTCCAAAACATTCCAGGCTTGAGAATAAACAAAATTAGAAATTGTATTAAAAAGAAAATTTCACTGAAATATATACTTAAAACAAAAATAGCAAATCTTATGTTATATATTTTACCATAATAAAAAAAGCTTTTAACATGACATAAACAAGTAACAAAGTGCAATTTAAATCTGGAATACATGACTATTTAAGTTGCTGAAGAGCTGAGGTATAAACAGAACTAAATAATTAGATAATATTACTAATGAACATGAACTCCAAATCTAACAGTAACATTTGTACAGACATCATATATGACAACAATTACATGTCCAAGAACCTTCAAACTGACAAGACTATGACCAGACACAATGTATAAACTGCCTGTAAATAGCTAAAAAAAAAAAAATTACACTCTTCAGCAATAAAACTGATACACTGATTATCTTTCATCTGAAGATAAAAAAGTTTATACTATCTTTCAGTGAAGAAAATCCATTTATCAACACTTTCCTACTGTTATTTATCTACTTACCACATTAATTTAAAAGTTAAAAGCTGAAGAAAAAATTCTGTAACCTCTTCCATTTACAAATTGCAGCCAAAGTAATGTTTTAAAATTTACTAATACAGTATAGTCAAACGAGCTCCATCTTTCAAAGTTAGACACTTACTCCAATCACAGTGACAAATGCTCAAAACAATAACTTTAAGCTTAACCTTGCATAAAAAGGTTAGTGATCTAACTCCAAGTACCACTTCAGTTTCACTAGCCTACTATTATCACAGCACTCAGAATATTCTACTATAACTGTTAAAGGGTATGGTTCCCATTAGACCTTTATCCAATCCACAAATATAAAATGAGCAATTACAATATGCAGGACACTGCTAAATTCCCGGGAATCAATGAAAGTAGTACAGTCAAAAATACCATAAAAGGATTTTTAAATGCCTTACAAAAATGATATTTTATGATCTCCCCAGAGACCAAAACACTATTTATTTCAAAATTTAAGAGGCTGAAACAACAAAGTAAAAAGATCATTAGAGGACTTGGTGTTCTCTCAAAAGGGATCCTAAAAAGGTCCATTTTCTTTCTCTGGCTCTAATCTTTACTCTTTTCAAGGTTTCCTTTCAAATTTAACTCAGAAAATCTCCACATAACATTTACTTCCTTAGATATAGCTTCATATATGCATAAGACAAAATCCAAAAAACAGTGTAAAACAAACTCAATCCAGCAGGACCTTCGAACTTTGCTGTGCACATAGCACAACATCCCAGAGGTCAGTCCACACTCACTTGGAATAGTTTTCTCCGGCCTCATCTTTCTTCACTTCTGTCTCACCCTCTGTTTTTGTGCCTTTATTTGTTTCATCCAACCAATCCGAGACATGTTTAAGAGCACATTCAACAGTAGATACCATATTCTGAACAGCTTCAAGTTCCTCCGGAGATGGATAGATTGTTGAATGTTTCACCATAACATGGCGATCATCATTAGCAAAAGATCGAATAGATCTCTGTTAGAAGGAGAATGAAAACAATTACTTCAACACAAGAAATACCACCTAAAAAGGATGATATACAAATATATCTTTAGCCAACCCACAGCACTGATTGTCTACTGTGAAACAGTTAATACTGAAACAAGAAAAAACGCTCAAGAGTAGGAAGTAAAACCCCATTCTGTTGAACTCTTCACCAGAAAATAAGAGATCTTTCATTCATGTTTTGGTAAGGTTCAATTTGGTCACTCTTGGCATTATTATAATGTTATATCTTGGCCAGGCACGGTAGCACATGCCTGTAATTCCAGCACTTTGGGAGGCTGAGGTGGGCAGATCACTTGAGGTCAGGAGTTTGAGACCAGCCTGGATGACATGGTGAAACCCCATCTCTACCAAAAATGCAAAAATTAGCCAGGTGTCGTGGCATGCACCTGTAGTCCCAGCAACTGAGAAGGCTGAGGCAGCAGAATCGCTTGAACCCAGAAGACAGAGGTGGCAGTGAGCCGAGATCACACCACTGCATCCCAGCCTGGGTGACACAATGGACTCCGTCTCTAAATAAACAAATGAATACAGTTATCTTTTAGCTGAATCTACACATTCTGAATACTACTTCAAAAAATGTCATCCACATCATGCATCATCTGCAAGAATCAAATACTTCTTAGCTTCCAGAGAGTCCCAGAAATGCAGGATTGTGAGTGACTCATAAACTGCCAAAGACTTCTAACCTTTCCAAACTGCCCAAGATTTCTAACCTTAAAAAACTGAGATTTTAGGGCTGGGCACGGTGGCTCATGCTTACAATCCCAGCACTTTGGGAAGCTGAGGTGGGAAGATTGCTGGGGGCCAGAAGTTGGGAGACCAGCCTGGGTAATACAGCAAGATCCAATCTCTCCAAAAAAAAATTAGCTGGGCATGGTAGCGGGCACCTGTAGTCTTAGCTACTCAGGAGGCTGATGCAGGAGGATCCTTAGAGCCCAGGAGTTCAAGGTTAAGTGAGCTACCATTGTGTCACTGCACTCCAACCTGGGCAACAGAGGTCTCTAATTAAATTTTAGAATTTGAGACTTCATAATACAGAATAATACAAAATAAAAAGTTATCTGTGAACACCATAAGAAAACTATTAAAAACATTGGAATAGTGTTAACTATTTGACATTCAAACCTTTGGTGCAAGGCTTTAATTTTTTAAATAGATTACTAGGAGACATTCCAAATGCGGAGTGGGAAAAATTCACACTGCAAAATGAATCAAGCTAATTGACAAATATGTTCTCAATCAAAATCTCCTCAGGGTTAATTTACTTAAATCTCAACAAAAATCATTTTAAAGCTCATTTGGGAAAAAAAAAAAAAATCAATGAGTGTATCAAGAAATACTCTATAAAGATGGATGGGTGGTACCATTAACTAAAATGAAATATCGACAGTAGAACAGACCAGCACCCAGAAAATGAATGAATTTCATGAAAATTTAACAGAGTAGATCCTATACACTCATGAGTCACACATGAGTCATGATCCTATATACTCAGGAGTCCAAAAATCTTTAAATTTTTCCAAATTTACAAATATCACAAGGACACTTGTACCAGTACACAGCAAAATGAACAAGAATAACTTAGTGAGTTTTCCATAAAGCCTAAAATATTCCATTTAAAAACTGGTTATACTGTCTTTACTTACATGAAATTATGAGTTAGTACATGGTAAATATTTTGTTTTGAAGTCCATCGCAAACTAAAACATTCTCAATTCTTTATGAACAGTCTTGCCTCTTTTTCTTGTTTGAATATCTATGTTTAAAAATCATATTTTTTTGGATAACAGTAAATTAACACTATAGTGTCACTGTCCTCTATAAAGCAAAGAAAACTTTAGTTGAAAAGGTAATGATGTGAAAAACTCAATCATTATATAAATATAGGCTAAAATAAATTCTAAAACCTTCTTTTTCTAAATAAAAATCACCTGTCTAGATTTCTTTCTTGCTCAACATCCACAACCAGTTTTCCAACTGGAGCGGTTTGCCATAAAGAAACAAATTTTTTTAAACACTTCGTGAGATTTGTTCATATATCCCAAAATAAGTATTAGAAAACAAAAGAGCTGAAAAGTTGGAGATGCTAGGTTGTTTGCTAGGCTTATGTACTTGCTAAATTACCCAGTCCTGCACACTGACCACACCTGAGCAAAACTACATATTACTACAGTACATAAACATTTGTCATTTATCACACAAATAATACAGACTGCCAACGTTAAATTCAAAAATGTTACATCTAATATTCTACTGGATGTGACAGGATAAGCATTATGAAACAACAGTGACAGGAAAAATTGAAGAAATAGGTATAACCAAAAATGGAGAGAAATCTTATTTACTCAAATAAGCTCCAAACAGATTTTCTTTAAGTATTAAAAAAACAAATCGGACTCAGTGCTCACGCCTGTAATGCCAGCACTTTGCGAGGCTGAGGCTGAGGCTGAGGCTGGCGGATCATCAGAGGTCAAGCAGTTTAAGACCAGCCTGGCCAACAAGGTGAAATCCCGTCTCTCCTAAAAATACAAAAATTAGAAGAGTGTGGTGGTGCATGCCTATAGTCCCAGCTACTTGGGATGCTGAGGCAGGAGAATCACTTGAACCCAGGAGGTGGAGGTTGCAGTGAACCATGATAGTGACACTGCACTCCAGCCTGGGCAACAGAGCAAGACTGTTTCAAAAAAAAAAAGTCCAGGCACAGTGGCTCACACCTGTAATCCCAATACTTTGGGAGGCCCAGGTGGGCGGATCACAAGGTCAGGAATTCAAGATGACCAGCCTGACCAACATAGTGAAATCCTGTCTCTACTAAAAATACAAAAAAATTAGCCGGGTGTGGTGGCACATGCCTATAATCCCAGCTACGAAGCAGGCTCAGGCAGGAGAACTGCTTGAACCCAGAAGGCAGAGGTTACAGTGAGTCAAGACAGTGCCACTACACTCTAGCCGGAGCGACAGAGCAAGACTCCATCTCAAATAAATAAATAAATAAATAATCAGAAGAACTAGGCAGAAAGAGAAAATTCTCATTGCAATTGAAGATCTAAAGAGCAAGTAACAAGAGAAACTGGAAAATACACATCAATTAAATTATATAAAAGCACAGAATTTATACACCAGAAAATCTAAGCTGAATTTTAAAAGAATAAACTAAGGAAGACATCTTCATCTACTTTGATAAATAATAAAGCATTTCTTTTAGTCATAAGAATATCAAGACTATAAAAAATGAGCACAATCAGAGGCAAATAATTCACATGGTAAGATACAAAAGAATCAGTGTGGTTTTTTCACATTTCACCACATAACTAAAATGACAGGGAAAATCCCAAGTTAACATCTGTTCCTACCATCTAGATCTAAAATATTAGAATTTCTTCTCTAAGGAGCTAGCTGATTAAGTTTATAATCCTTGGCACAAATATTTTAAAAGCAAGTAACATTTAAGGAAGCACCACCAGGCTGGGCATAGTGCCTCATGCCTATAATCCCAGCACTCTGAGAGGCTAAGGCAGCGGCAGGATTGCTTGAGCCCAGGAGTTCCAGATCAGCCTGGGCAACAAAGCAAAACCCTATCTCTACAAAAATTCAAAAATTTGACAGATGTGGTGGCATGCGCCTACAGGCCCAGCTACTTGGGAGGTTCAAACAGGAAGATCCTTTGAGCCCAGGAATTGGAGTTTGCAATGACCTATGACCATGTCACTGCACTCCAGCCTGGGTGGCAGAGAAGACCCTGTCTCAAAAAAAAAACAAAAAAAAAAAAAAAAAAAAGAAAGAAAGAAAAAATCAAAACACATCACCACCATCAGACTTGCTAAACAATATATTCCAAACATACTGGGCTTTTTCTCTCATTTGTAATGTGTTTTTAAAACCTTGGCCAGCACAGTGGCTCATGCCTATAATCCCAGCAATTTGAGAGGCTGAGGCGGGTACATCACTTGAGGTCAGGAGATGGAGACAGCCTGACCAACACGGCAAAACCCTGTCTCTACTAAAAATACGAAAGAATGAACCAGGCATGATGGTGGGCACCTGTTATCCCAGCTACTCGGGAGGCGGAGGCAGGGAGACTCGCTTGCAGTGAGGCAAGGTGGCAATAAGCTGAGATCATGCCATTGCACTCCAGCCTGGGTGACAGGGCAAGACTTTGTCTTAAAAAAAAAAAAGAAACCTTTTATTGCTTATACTTAGGAGAAAACTTCACACAACACCCTCCAGAACTAATAATACTAAGAGGGAAAAAAAAAATCCACACATTTTACCAATTAAAAGCCTAGGCACCAGAGATTATGACCTCATCTAACATCACAAATTCTATTTAAGTCTGAACTCTTCACAAAAAACGAGGTTTCTTTGATTCTCATTTCAGTGTCCCTACTATACTCAGCACTTGACCCTATTATTTGAAAAATATGTGAAAGAGGTGACTTTTTCAGTTAAACATTTACACATTTTATAAACTTCTATATCATTCCTATCACTAATTAAAGGACTGATTCAGAATTAATTTCCACAAGAAAAAAAACTGAACTTAAAGTAAAAAACCTAGCTATTTGTATCAGTTTGCTAATGCCAGTTTTATTAGAAAATATTATTTATGAGCATTCCCTCCTTTAATAATTCATGGCCTACAGGCTCATGGGGCCCTACCTTGTGGTTTATAGGGCTTATAATAAATCTGAATTCAGTCGCTTTGCTTAAATAGTAAGAGTGCCATCTTTATCTGATACACTAAAGCAAAAAATTTACACCATTGTTTTTCATTTGCCCTCACTGTTAACATTTCCAATTTTAAATTACTGGAGTCTTTTGTAAATAAATTATGAAAATGTCCACAATAACCTACCATGGTTTTCTATAGTATTTCAGCTTCTTTTTCCGATCCTTTCCCCTCTTTCTTGTCGTCTTCACTAGACACTGTTTCGTGTAACAATACCTCCTCATAAGCCTGAGTCCCCTGACAGCTAAGTGTCAATATAGCAAATATGTTTGAAGACTTGTTCTCTGGAACACACCTGCAAGAGAAGAGGAAAACAACTTCAAAAATGCTTATTTACTATTAGCTTCCAATCTGAGTGTGTAGCCCATAAACATATCACTAATTAAAAACTTAAATAAACTCAAAGAGGAAAATTCCCTCAGTTCAAACAAAAATCTAACATATTCCTTTGAAGGCCTGGGCCCAGGAGCCTAGGAGATATGGCCAGAAAAGTAAGCCTCCTGGTAGCTACAATGTGGCAGCTGGCTGACTGGCACTCAATAAGATAAATACATTTGCAAAGAGACTCAGTCAAGAAGCATCACCTGAAAGTAGTATTACTAGCGGCTAAATGTTGCAATTAATCATCAGGTTTTCAACTAGAAATTGGCATTAGACCCATCTGAAAATTTAGGAAAGACACCTGAAAACATAACAATATCAATGATTGTTCCATGATGCTTTTACATTTGATACTGCCATTAAAAACTACATGCTGGCACAATGTTTGTTCTTTTTTTTTTTTGGCCTAAAATTCAGAATTTTGGGGGGGGGGGCTTTATTCCTTAACTCCCAAAAGACCCTATTTATCCCTGTGCCTGTACGCACTGCTACGCCAGACTTCTGAATATTCACTAGATCCTGACTTCATTACCCCTAGATGTCCCTCACTAGAATTCCACAGTATATTTCTATCCAGAGGCCTAATCATTGTTACCTATTTTGTTCCACCTTTATGAGATTTTATTCCAGAGTAAAAGTAAACTTTTCTGAGCATTGATTAAATACTTAGAAACCCAGCTACAAGAAAAAGAGAAAAAAAAATTTTTTTTAAAAGAGCTAACATCAAAATACAGCACACACTTTATGTGACTACAAGAGGACATAATTTACATAGTATGTATCGTATAAACTCACAAAGAAAATAACTTTCTCTTCATCTAAATATCTTTCCTTTAAATCAAATTTCCTTTAATAAGGAAACACCCTCGCTATTGTCAATAACAGTTTCTTAATATTATCAGTTATGCCAAGTAAGGTGACTCATGCTTGTAATCCCAGTGCTTTGGGAGGCCAAGACAGGATGATGGCTTAAAGCCAGAATGATGGCTTAAAGCCAGAAGTTTGAGACAAGACTAGGCAACAAAGCAAGACCTATCTCTTTAAAAATACTACTACTACTACTATTTAATAGAACAGGTTCTAATAAATTTGACTTACTTTATTATTACTTGTATCACATTAAGGAAGAAATGCACAGTGCTACAATTCATGGGATCTTTTTGGGCAACCAAACAACAGGGATTCAAGTATGCTCCCACAGCAAGAGATATCTCAAAAATGCTCTGGTCACTAAAATTATACCTTCCATATAAAGACCTTACCATATAACTAAAGTCTTCAGCATCTCCCATTCCCAACCCTACTCCATTCTAAGGGACTCAACTATTTACTACTTAGCTGTGAATGCAGCAGCCAAAAAGTATTGCTATGTGTTCAGTCAATAACTGAAACAAAGTATACAAGCTTTCTTTGTATAAGTGAAGCCAGTTCATGACCAGCCTGGCCAATATGGTGAAAGCCTGTCTCTACTAAAAATAAAAAACTTAGCAGGATGTGGTGGCGGGTCCCTGTAATCCCGGCTACTTGGGAGGCTGAGGCAGGAGAATCGCTTGAACCCGGGAGGTGGAGGTTACGGGGAGCCAAGATCACTAGAGTGCCACTGCACTCCAGCCTGGGTGACAAAGCGAGACTCTGTCTTAAAAAAAAAAAAAAAAAAAAAAAAAAAAAAAAAAAAAAAAAAAAAAAAAAAAAAAAAAAAAAAAAAAGTGGAGCCAGCCAGGCACGGTGGCTCATGCCTGTAATCCCAGCACTTTGAAAGCTGCAGCTAGGAGGATCACTGGAGCCTAGGAGTTGAAGACAAGCCTGGGCAACACAGTGAAGCTCCATCTCTACCAAAATAAATTAACAACGAATTAGATGGGCATAGTGGCACATGCCTGTAGTGCCAGCTGCTCAGGAGGCTGAGGTGGGAGGATCACTTGAACCCAGTAGGGTGAGGCTTCAGTAAACCATGAACAACACACCACTGCACTCCAGCCTGAGCAACAGAGCAAGACCCTGTCTTAAAACAATTGAATAGACCGAAGGCAGAAAAAGAAGGAACAATGCTATGAGACAGCTTCAGATGTCGTGAGGAAATCATGGATCACCAATATAAAAAGTACAGCACTCCGCAGTCATTTAGCATGGAGGGTAACTACCCTACCATCAAGAACCTCTGGGAACTTCAGAGTATGATAGCATAGTGTAATAACTCATGAAAAACAACAACTGTATCTCTCTTCACTATATATTCTATTGGTGTTAAAAAAACAAACTTAAAAATCATCTGACCAACTCTACCCTCATTTTACAAATGAAACAGAATCAAATATTTAAGGTTATATAGCAAAGTAGGGACAAGATATGACTTGGAACCTAAATTATAGACCAGTGCTTTTTCCTATTTATCAATCTGATTGAGAAAAAAGCCTAATTTATAATATATCTGGTTTATTCTAAACAGATATGGAGAAACTAAAATCTTTTTTGAGAGTTTTTCTTTTTTAAAAAGAAAAAAAAAGGTGAACAGATAAAATTCTGGTCTTAAAATTTTTTAAAAAACTAACTTTGTTAGTTAATAGCTATGTGACTTTAGAAGCTATGTGACTCAGAGAGTCACTTAATTTCTTTGGGTCTCTGTTTCCTTTATTTATAAAATGAGAAATAATTCCATTATTAATTAGTGGAATTACATGTATGGAGCTCAGACTTTGTACTTGGCCCTGTTCTGTTTCATATATTAACTCAGCCCTCCTAACAATCCCAATTACTGTCTCCAATGAACACATAAGGAAACCAAAGCATAAACAGATAACATAACCTAAATAAAACCACAAACAGTAGAGTCAAGATTCATATCTAGACAATCCTCTTTAATATTGTTTTAGCTTTAAAGGTCTTACATTTACTTTAGGGGACAAACTTCAGCTATTGCACAAAAAAAAAAAAAAAAAAAAAAAAAAGTCTATGTGAATTACTAGGACCACAGAGCACCCAGGCTTTGGAGTCAAGTACCAGCTTTCCCACTTCCCTTATCTGAGCCACAGTTTTCTCACCCATGCAATGGAGTGATTAGTATCTACTTCAAACTAAATAGACATGTTGTACAAAAATACCTAATAATATCTTACAAATAGTATACACTCAATAAATGGCTTCAAGGGAAAAAAAACACACCTCAAATTTCCTAATGTCAGTAGAAACAATTTGTTTATACATGAGATATATGTACGTTTCTCTGAAAAAGTGAGATTAGAAAAATATTAACTATGCTCTCCTTCATAAGAAAATATTAACTATGCACCTCCTTCCTTATGTAGAAGGTAATATTATATATAAAGGAATGTGTGTCACTTTTTAATTGAGCACTTTTTTTCAATTAATGGATATTATTGTCTAGAGCAGCTTTAGGTTTACAGAAAGGTTGAGTGGAAAGTGGAAAGAACTCCCATATACCTCTTCTCCCCAGCACCCACCACACATATCTTCTCCTATTATTGACATATTGCCTTAGTGTGGCATATTTGTTGCCACTGATAAACCAATGATGATACATTATTATTAAAGTTCATCGTTCACATTAGGGTTCACTCTTTGTACTGTACATTCTACAGACTTTTACAAATGACATGTATTCACCATTACAGTATCATACAAAACAGTTTAATGGCCCTAGGAATGCCCTGTGCTATTTGACCTATTTGACCCTCCTACCTTCCCCACCTTTGGTAACCACTAATTTTTTTCTCAGTCTATAATTTTGCCTTTTTCAGGAATGTCATAGTTAGAATTATATATCATATGCAGCCTTTTGAGACTAGCTTCACTTAGCAATATGCATTTAAGGTTTCTCCATCTTTTCACGGCTTGATAGTTCTTTTTTTTTTTCTTTTTTTGAGACAAAGTCTTGCTGTCACCAGGCTGGAACGCAGTGCACAATCTCGGCTTACTGCAACCTCCACCTCCCGAGTTCAAGCGATTCTTCTGCCTCAGCCTCCCGAGTAGCTGGGACTACAGGCACGTGGCACCACACCCAGCTAATTTTTGTATTTTTAGTAGAGACGGGGTTTCACCACATTGGTCAGGATGGTCTGGATCTCCTGACCTCATGATCCACCCGCCTCGGCCTCCCAAAGTGCTGGGATTACAGGCGTGAGACACCTCACCTGGCCGACAGCTCATTTCTTTTTATTGCTGAACAATATTCTATTGTATGGATATATCATAATTTATCCATTCACCTACTGAAGGATATCTTGATTCCAAATTTTGGCAATTATGAATAAATTCTTAAAAGCATTCATGTGCAGGTTTCTGTGTAGACATAAGTTTTCCAAGTTTTTGGGTAAATCTCTAACAACTTTGCTAGCTATATTCAAACTATGAAACTTAGGTAAATATTTAGGTATTTTTTTTCCTCCTGAAATGCAATGAAGAGAATGTAAAAATACATTTTTTTTTTTTTTTTTTGAGACAGTCTCTCTCTGTGGCCAGGTGCCAGGCTGGAGTGCAGTGGCACAACCTCAGCTCACTGCAACCTCCGCCTCCCAGGTTCAAGCAATTCTCCTGCCTCTGCCTCCTGAATAGCTGGGACTACAGGCGTGCACCACCACGCCCAGCTAATTTTTGTATTTTAGTAGAGACAGGGTTTCACCGTGTTGGCCAGGATGGCCTCGATCTCTTGACCTTGTGATCCGCCTGCCTCAGCCTCCCAAAGTGCCGGGATTACAGGCATCAGCCACCTCACCCAGCAATACTTTATTTAAAAATCCCAAGTAATGTTTTGCAAAGTTTGTCATAGAATCCAATAAATTTACTCTCACAAAAGTAACTGAATAGAAAACCTTCAATTTTGTTAAACTAATATAGGCCACCTCTCTAAAACAAGCTATGTCAAAATAAATAGGTTTTATTTCATTATGAAAGAAACACCACACATCTACTGTATTAAAGATGGGCAAGAAAAGGTTAGAAAAAGACACCTCACTGGCTCTCCAAGAAGATCACTTTAAGATAAATTATGTGAGATTTACAAGTAAATACTTACTAATTGCCTGTTAATTAGCATGTATATGCTGAGTAGTATGGAGAATACAAAGAGGAATCAAATCAGAACACACTAAGGGGCCAGGCAAGGTGGCTCATGCCTGTAATCACAGCCCTTTGGTTGGCTGAGGCAGGCAGATCATTTGAGGTCAGGAGTTCAAGATCAGCCTGGTCAACATGGTGAAACCTCATCTCTACTAAAAATACCAAAATTAGCAAAACGTGGTGGTGGCGTGACTGTAATCCCAGCCACTCGGGAGGCTGAGGCAGGAGAATCACTTGAACCCAAGGTGGAGGTTGCAGTGAGCCAAGATCGTGCCACTGCACTCCACCCTAGGCAACAAGAGCGAGACTTCATCTCAAAAACAAATAATACTAAGGAAAGTAAGAGCAAACAGACAGAAATGCAATACTCATCCCAAATCCCTTCAAGTAAATTCAACTTTCTCTACATGGTGGCATTATTTCTATCACTACTAATGTGAAAAAAACACTGAATTTCAGTATTTTTCACTGAATTTCAACATTTTCTTCTGGAAGTTTCATTTTATGTTAATAGGCAAATGAAAGAAGGTTAAGCTAATAAACCTATCAATTACTTATCAATAGCTAATATAAAATTATCACCTAGTTCCAAACTCCAGCTATTCCTCCTTACCCAAAAATACCTATCATGATGGAAAAGCTCTATTCTACCATATCACTTGAAGGCTTGTAACAATGGGCAGAGGCCAAAAGGTCTTTTCTCAACTAACAGTATGTACAAAGAAGATGTGATGGCCATAAGCTGAACCTAAAATATACTAAATGACCCAGCTAAGTGGAACCAGAATAGTTCCTGGATATTTACTGTCAGTGAGCAAAATGGAAAAGCTCTTATTGAGTAACCAATCAAAAGAGGGGGTAACAGAAGAACACATCCCTTCACTAAAATAGTTATTTGCCCTTCCCAATAACTGGTACCTTATGTGACAAAACAACATTCAGCCAGACAGATGACTCACTTGGTCAATGAACCAAAAATTCAATGCATTTCAACAAGTACTTACTGAACACCTGTAATATCCCAGGCACTGTGCTAGGCACTTTGGCTACCAACAGTGAACAAAACAGACAAAAATCCTTGTCCTTGTGGTCTAAGTCCAGAAGAGGGAAACAATCAAAAAACAATAAATGTAAAATTAGGGGAATTAAACATTATGTTAGAAGGTGTGAAATGCAAGCCGGGCGCGGTGGCTCACGCCTGTAATCCCAGCACTTTGGGAGGCCGAGGCGGGTGGATCACGAGGTCAAGAGATCGAGACCATCCTGGTCAACATGGTGAAACCCCGTCTCTACTAAAAATACAAAAATTCAGCTGGGCATGGTGGCGTGTGCCTGTAATCCCAGCTACTCAGGAGGCTGAGGCAGGAGAATTGCCTGAACCCAGGAGGCGGAGGTTGCGGTGAGCCGAGATCGCGCCATTGCACTCCAGCCTGGGTAACAAGAGCGAAACTCCGTCTCAAAAAAAAAAAAAAAAAAAAAAAAAAAAAAAAAAAAAAAAAAAAAAAAAAAAAAAAAAACGAAGGTGTGAAATGCTTGGAAAAAAGAGCAAGCAAGTTGAGGAGGCAACAGAGTAAGCACAATGCAGGGCGAGCGCAATTTTAAACAGATAATCAAGGCTTCACTGCAAAGGTGGCACCTAAGCAAAGACTTGATAGGATGAACAGTTAGCCATGCAGTTATGTATGAACTGAGCACTTCCGGCAGGGGAAAGAGCTAAAGCAGTGGCCCTAAGGGTGTGCCTGTGTAAGTAGAATAGTAATAAGGAATCCAAAGTGGCTGCAGTGGGGTGGGTTGGAGAGAGGAGGACAGAGAGGACAGAAAGGTGGGGGTGAGGGGGCCAGACCATATATGGCAGAGGCTGGCAAACTTTTTCTTTAAAGTGCCAGATAGTAAATATATCAGGCTTTTCATGCCATAAATTCTCTACCACTCAACTCGGCCTTTGTAGTGCAAATGTAGCCATAGGCAATATGGGAACAAATAGGTGTGGCTCTGTTCCAATAAAACTTAATTACAGACACTGAAATTTCAATGACACATAATGTGCACTCAAAAATATCAATTTTGATATTTTTTAACCATTTAAAAATATAAAAACCATTCTTAGCTCACTGGTCATATAAAAACAGGTAATGGGCCCAATTTGGTCATGGGTCAATTTGTCAAGCCCTAATTTGAGGTCTCTGGTCACTTTAAAGACTGTAACTTTTACTCTGAGATGGGGAGCCCTTAAAGGGTTTTCGGCACAAAATGACAATATCTAAGTCATATCTTCAAAAGATCACTATGGTTATTTTGAAATACACTGTAGAAGAGTAGAAGGAAGGAGACCACTTAAAGAGGTTTAGTGATGATATTCTGGATACATTCTGAAAGTAAAGGCAACAGCATTTCTAGTAGATTGGATGTGGAGTACAAAGGAATTGGAGATACCGGGATTGACTTCAAGGTTACTGGACTGAGCAACTGAGTGAAAGAAGGTGCCAGGGAGAGCAGGTTTTGGGAGTAAAATCAGAAATTCAGCTTTGGATATCTGACATTGAATTTAAGATATTTATTAGATAGCCAAGAAGGAAACTGGATATGGACATAATGTTCATCAGAGAGGTTTGGATTAGGATATAAATATGGCGGTTTTCAGTAGTATGTGAAGCCACAAAATCGCCAAGGGAGTGGGTGTACCAATGAATACAAAAAAAAGCAAAAGGAGAAGCGTAACTATACTTACAGAAGGAATAACCTGAGAGATTAGAGGAAAATGAGGCTGTGCTATTTGGAAAGTCAAGTAAATAAAACTTATAAAGGAAGCAAGATGTCTAAATTAAACACAAACAAAGGGCTGGGTGCAGTGGCACATGCCTATAGTCCCAGCTACTCATGAGGCTGAGGTGGAAGGATCATTTGAGCCCAGAAGTTCAAGGCCAGACTAGCCCACAGAGAGACCCTGTCTCAATTTTTAAAAAAGGAAGAGGAGATATAGCATAGGAACAGGAAAATTGTTTTAATTCTTGTTTTACTACTATGGATATCTAATCATTTACGGGTATTCACATATTTGGAAGTCTTGTATACTACTACGTAAAGCTGTTTTTCTACATTTTACCATTTACGGGGATTTATCCTCTTCTAGGCCACGATACTATTCCCACTTCCGCCCATCATTGAGGAAAATTTTACCTTGAGAACATCAGACTCCTCTTCAAAACCTTTGATAACCATTAATTACCTAAGTAACTAGCACTAAACTCAAATATTCAGTGGCATCCAAGGTCCTTCACAATTTAACACTATCATAATTCCTGTCATTTCTCTCAACACCATAGCTCCAGTCAATATGGGAATAATGACTCTACCCTAGAACACCTTGCATTGTGCTACTGCTAAGCTTGAAGTTACCCAATTCCCTTACCTAGATTACAGACACCACACCATCATGATTTGTCCTTGTTCTATTCATCAAATGCCCATCTCAAATCTACCCCTCCATGAAGCCTTACCTAATACTTGAGTTTATACAATTTCTTCCTGCTTTGAGCCATCCAGCACTTTTTCAGCTTCCTTTATATTTCTATTACTCAGTTTTAATGATTTACTATTATCTCCACAGTACCTAGTACATCACCCTGTACGCAGCAGATGCTCAATATAATTTGAATTCAACCCTAAATTTATCTTTCCTTGGGATGCCATAATCTCAGAATCTAAAGAGGTTCCATCTGAAGGTCACCATCTCTTCCCATGTATTTCCATGGCAGTCATCACCACAGTGACTTACAGGGACTTTCTGGCTCATCCTCCATAAGCACAAATTCCATTACTTATTTGACTTATCCATCTTGGATTAATCCCCCAAATTCTCTCCCATTCCTTCAGGACTTTAGTACTGTACTTAGCTTACTGACACATACTCAACTTGACTTCTGGCATAAGTATTAGAATTTTAATAACTACAGAGATGGCCCTTCTATAATTCTGGCTTCTCCAGTCCTTGCATTCCTTTCCTCCAGTGTTCTTATCATCTTTCCTATTTTAGACAAACATGCCCCACTGGGACCTATAATCACTAAAGCTACCACCTTTCACTGTCCCTCATCCTTTTCCTGCCCTCATTTCTGTCCTTATCCAACTGAAATGATGTGATCCACTATTTATCACTCACATCAGCAACTGCTTCTCTTTTCTTCTCCTGGAAAAACTCTAACCCTGTTTAAATCCAACCCTCTTGGCCATACAACACCATTAACCTTATACTATTAAATGTGGCTGAAAGAAAAAAAAGTATCATATAATCATGCTAATTAGTCCTTTTCATGACCGTTGGCCTTATAAGGCTCAATTATCAATAGTTCTAAGGGAATCTGAAAATGTGGAGTCGAGGTTTTGCGGTTCGAAGAATGACTACTTTTTTTTTTCCACTGTATTTAGGCTCTGGGGTACATGTGAACATCCTGCATCCTGCAGGATTGTTGCACAGGTACATACATGCCATGATGATTTGCTGTCTCCATCCCCCCCACCCCCCATCACCTACATCAGGCATTTCTCCTGGTGTTATCCCTCCCCTTCCTCCCCACCCCACCCCCGCTTGCTATCCCTCCACTCCCCGACCTAGCCCTGTAAGTGTTGTTCTCTTCCCTGTGCTCGTGTTCTTATTGTTCATCACCCACCTATGAGTGAAAACATGCAGTGTTTTGTTTTCTGTTCTTGTGTCAGTTTGCTGGAAATGATGGTTTCTAGATTCATCCATGTCTCTACAAAGGACACACAATTCGTCATTTTTTAGTGCGTATTATTCCATAGTGTATATCTGCCACATCTTTTTTGTCCAGTCTATCATCGATGGGCATTTGGGTTGGTTCCAGGTCTTTGCTATTGTAAACAGTGCCACAATGAACATACGTGTGCATGGGTCTTTATAATAGAACAATTTATAATCCTTTGGGTATATACTCAGTAATGGAATTGCTGGGTCAAATGGAATTTCTATTTCTAGATCCTTGAGGAATCGCCACACTGTCTTCCATAATGGTTGAACTAATTTACACTGCCACCAACAGTGTGAAAGTGTTCCTTTTTCTCCACATCCTCTCCAGCATCTGTTGTCTCCAGATTTTTTAATGACTGCCATTCTAACTGAAGTGAAATGGTATCTCAATGTGGTTTTCATTTGAATTTCTCTAATAACCAATGATGATGAGCATTTTTTCATGTTTCTTGGCTGCATATTTGTCTTCTTTTGAAAAGTGTCTGTTCATATCGTTTGCCCACTTTTGAANGTTTGTTTTTTCCTTGTAAATCTGCTTTAGTTCTTTGTATACAGAGTCTGGATATTAACCCTTTGTCTGATGGGTAGATTGCAAAAATTTTTTCCCATTCTGTTGGTTGCCCGTTTAATAATTGTCTCTTTCGCTGTGCAGAAACTCTTAAGTTTAATTAGATCTCATTTGTCTATTTTGGCTTTTGTTGCCATTGCTTTTGGTGTTTTAGTCATGAAGTCCATGCCTGTGCCTGTGTCCTGAATGGTGTTGCCTAAGTTTTTTTAGGGTTTTTATGGTGTTAGTTCTTATGTTTAAATCTTTAATCCATTGGAATTAATTTTTGTACAAGGTGGAAGGAAGAGGTCCAGTTTCAGCTTCCTGCATATGGCTAGCCAGTTTAACCAATATGATTTATTAAACAGGGAATCCTTTCCCCATTGCTTCTTTTTGTCCAGTGTGTCGAAGATCAGATGGTTGTAGATGTGTGGTGTTGCTTCCAAGGCCTCTGTTCTATTCCATTGGTCTATATCTCTCTTTTGGTACCAGTATCATTCTGTTTTGATTACTGTAGCCGTGTAGTATAGTTTGAAGCCAGGTAGCATGATGCCTCCAGCTTTGTTCTTTTTGCTTAGGATTGTCTTGGCTATGTGGGCTCTCTTTTGGCTCCATATGAAGTTTAAAGTGGTTTTCTCCAGTTCTGTGAAGAAGGCCAATGGTAGCTTGATGGGGATAGTATTGAATCTATAAATTACTTTGGGCAGTATAGCCATTTTCACAATATTGATTCTTCCTAACCATGAGCATGGAATGTTTTCCCGTCTGTTTGTGTCTTCTCTTATTTCCTTGATCAGTGGTTTCTAGGTCTCCTTGAAGAGATATTTTATGTCATTTGTTAGTTGTATTCCTAGGTATTTTATTCTCTTTGCAGCAATTGTAAATGGGAGTTTGCTCATTATTTGGCTCTCTGTTTGTCTGTTATTGGTATATAGGAATGCTTGTGATTTGTGCACACTGATTTTGTATCCTGAGACTTTGCCGAAGTTGCTTATCAGCTTAAGCAGGTTTTGGGCTGAGACAATGGGGTCTTCTAAATATACAATCAGTCATCTGCAAATAGGGACAATATGACTTCTTTTCCTAACTGAATGCCCTTTATTTCTTTTTCTTGCCTAATTGCTCCGGCTAGAATTTCCAATATCATATTGAATAGGAGTGGTGAGAGAAGACATCCTTGTCTAGTGCCAGTTTTTAAAAGGAATGCTTCTAGTTTTTGCCCATTCAGTATGATATTGGCTGTGGGTTTCTCGTAAATAGCTTTTATTGTTTTGAGGTATGTTCCACCCATAGCTAGTTTATTGAGAGTTTTAAGCATAAAGGGCTGTTGAATTTTGTCGAAGGCCTTCACATGGTTTTTGTCTTTGGTTCTGTTTATGTGGTGAATCACGTTTATAGATTTGTGTATGTTGAACCAGGCTGGCATCCCTGGGATGAAGCCTACTTGATCATGGTGGATAAGCTTTTTGATGTGCTGTTGGATTCGGTTTGCCAGTATTTTATTGAAGATTTTTGCATCAATGTTCATCATGGCTATTGGCCTACAGTTTTGTTTTTTAGTTGTGTCTCTGCCGGATTTTGGTATCAGGATGATGTTGGTCTCGTGAAAAGAGTTACAGAGGATTCCCTCTTTTTGTATTGTTTGGAATAGTTTCAATAGGAATGGTACTAGCTCCTCTTTGTATGTCTGGTAGAATTCAGCTGTGAACCCATCTGGACCTGGACTTTTTTTGGTTGGTAGGCTATTAATTCCTGCCTCAACTTCAGACCTTGTTATTGGTCTATTCAGGTTTTCAACTTCTTCTTGGCTTAGTCTTGGGAGTGTGTAAGTGTCCAGGAATTTATCCATTTCTTCCAGATTTACTGGTTTATGTGCATAGAGCTGTTTGTAGTAATCTCTGATGGTAGTTTGTATTTCCGAGGAATCAGTGGTGATCTCCTCTTTATTGTTTTTTTATTGCATCTATTTGATTCTTCTCTCTTTTCTTTTTTATTAGTCTAGCTAGCAGTCTATTTTGTTCTTTTCAAAAAAACCAGCTCCTGGATGTATTTTTTTTTTGAAGGGTTTTTTGTGTCTCTATCTCCTTCAGTTCTGCTCTGATCTTAGTTATTTCTTGTCTTCTGCTAGCTTTTGAGTTTTTTTGATCTTGCTCCTCTAGCTCTTTCAATTTTGATGATAGGGTGTCGATTTTAGAACATTTCTTGCTTCTCATGTTGGCATTTATTGCTATAAATTTCCCTCTAGGCACTGCCTTAAATGTGTCCCACAGGATCTGGTACACTGTATCTTCATTCTTGTTGGTTTCGAAGAACATTTTTATTTCTGCCTTCATTTCATTGTTCATCCATTCGTCATTCAGGAGAAAGTTCTTCAGTTTTCATGTGATTGTGCGGGTTTGAGTACTTTTCTTAATCCTGAGTTCTAATTTCATTGCGCTGTGGTCTGAGAGACTGTTATGATTCCCGTTATTTTGCATTTGCTGAGGAGTGATTTACTTCCAATTATGTGGTCAATTTCGGAGTTATGTGCAATGTGGTCCTGAAAAGAATGTGTATTCTGTGAATTTGGAGTGGAGTGTCCTGTAAATGTCTATTAGGTTCACTTGGTCCAAATCTGCATTCAAGTCCTGGATATCCTTGTTGACTTTCTGTCTCGTTGATCTGTCCAATATTGTCAGTGGAGTGTTAAAGTCTCCCACTATTATTATGCAGGAGTCTAAGTCTCCTTGTAGGTCATTAAGAACTTGCTTTATGTATCTGGGTGCACATATATTTAGGATAGTTAGCTCTTCTTGTTGCATTGATCCTTTTACCATTATGTAATGCCCTTCTTTGTCTCTTTTGATCTTTGTTGGTTTAAAATCCATTTTATCAGAAACTAGGATTGCTACCCCTGCTTTTGCTCTCCATTTGCTTGGTAAATCTTCTTCCATCCCTTTATTTTGAGTCTATGTGAGTCTCTGCATGTCAGATGGGTCTCCTGAATATAGCACTCCGATGGGTCTTGACTTTTTATCCAGTTTGCCAGTCTGTGCTTTTTGACTGTGGCATTTAGGCCATTCACATTCAACATTAATACTGTTATGTTTGAATTTGATCCTGGTTGTTTTGCCTATTAGTTGATGTGGCTTCCTCCTTGAGTCATTGTTCTTTACCATTTGGTATGTTTTTGCAGTGGCTGGTACTGGTTGTCCCATTGCCTGTTTAGTACTTCCTTAACTCTTCTAAGGTAGGCTTTGTAGTGACAAAATCTCTCAGCAATTGCTTGTCTGTAAAGGATTTTATTTCTCCTTCACTTATGAAGCTTAGTTTGGCTGGATATGAAATCCTGGGTTGAAGTTTCTTTTCTTTAAGGATGTTGAATATTGGCCCCCACTCCCGTCTAGCTTGGAGGGTTTCTGCTGAGAGATCCCCTGTGACTCTGATGATCTTTCCTTTGTGGGTGACTCAACCTTTCTCTCTGGCTGCCCTTAGGATCTTGTCCTTCATTTCAACCCTGGTGAATCTGACAATTATGTGCCTTGGGGTAGCTCTTTTTGAGTAGTATCTCTGTGGTGTTCTCTGTATTTCCTGGATTTGAATGCTGGCCTGCCTTGTTAGGTTGGGAATATTCTCTCGGATAATATCTTCTTGGATTCATTCTCCCTGTCACATTCAGGTATGCTGATCAAGCATAGATTAGGTCTTTTCAACAATCCCATAGTTCTTGGAGGCTTTGGTCTTTTTTTTTCACTCTTCTTTCTCTCATCTTGCCTTTCACTTTATTTCATTGATTTGATCTTCTATCTCTGATATCCTTTCTTCTGCTTGATCAATTTGGCTGTTGAAACTTTTGTATGCCTCACTAAGTTCTCGTACTGTGTTTTTCAGCTCCATCAAGGCATTTATGTTCTTCTCTTAGCTGGTTATTCTAGTTATCATTTCGTCTTTTTTTAAAGGTTCTTAGTTTCTTTGCATTGGGTTAGAAAATGGTCTTTTAACTCAGAGAATTTTGTTGTTACCCATCTTCTGAAGCCTACTTCTGTCAATTCGTCAGATTCATTCTCGTTTTTTGTTCCCTTGAGGGTGAGGAGTTGTGATCCCTGGGAGGAGGAGAAGTGTTCTGTTCTTTGATAGTTTCATCTATTTGCGCTGGTTTTTTCCCATCTTCAGGGATTTCTCTCTCTCCCTTTGATCTTTGAAGTTGGTGATTTCAGGAGTCGTCTCTGAGTGGACTTTTTTTCTACTGAGGTTGGAGCTGTATCTTTTTTGGCCTGTAGAGGGCGTTGCTGGGCTCTCTCAGGTTGAGTCAGGTTGTTGGGTGGATGGTCCTTCCCTGAAGTTTGTCTGCAGGTGAGATTAGCCCCGCCTTCCCAATGGCTCCTCTCCCATAGATCAATCTTCCTGGTTGGGGTCAAACTGGTGGATTTGCTGCCAAGCTCTCTAATGAGGCTTTCAGTTTGAGTTCTGCGGAGGTGGGGCCTGCCAGGCCTTATGGTCTGTTTCCCTGCTTTCAACTCTGCCTCCCTCAGTGGGATGGTCTGTCCTGCTGGCCTTAGTCCAAACTGCCGCCCAGGTCCGTCAGACAACTTGTCGCGCTCGGCAGGAGCTGCTGTTCATATTTGCATCAACAACCTACAGCGCCCCATGGTCTGGCAGGGCTCTTGTGGACTGTAGATTGTAGGAGGGATGAGGTAAGCACAGGATCCGAATCGGAGCACCAAGGGGGCAAAGTCCCCCAACCCTCCGAGCCAGCTGAACTCAGGTGGGGACATGCCCCCGTCTTGATAGTGAATTCATTTGTGACAAAGGTGCAAAGGACACATACTATGGAAAAAAACAGTGTCTTCAATAAATGGTGCTGAGAAAATTGGATATCCATATGCAGAAGAATGAAATTAGACCCCTATCTCACATCATATACAAAAATCAAATCAAAGTGGATTAAAGAATTAAATCTAAAGCCTGACACTATGAAACTACTAAAAGAAAATATTGGGGAAACTATCCAGGACATGGGACTGGGCAACACTGTATTAAGTAATACCGCACAGCAAAGGCGACCAAGGCAAAAATGGACAAATGAGATCACATCAAGTTAAAAGCTTCTGCACAGCAAAGGAAACAATCAACAAAGTAAAGAGACAACCCAAAGAATGGAAGAAATCTGCAAATCATCCATCTCACCAGGGATTAATAACCAAAATATATAGGAAGCTCAAATAGCACAATAGGAAAAAATCTAATAACCCAATTAAAAAATGGACAAAAAAATCTAAATAGATATTTCTCAAAAGAAGGCATGTTAATGGGAAACAGGTGTATGAAACGGTACTCAACATCACTGATTGGAGAAGTGCAAATCAAAACCATAATGAGATATAATCTTATCCCAGATAAAATGGCTTTTATCCAAAAGACAGGCAATAACAAATGCTGGCAGGGACATAGAAAAGGAAACCCTTGTATTCTGTTGGTAGGAATGTTAATTAGTACAACCACTATGGAGAACAGTTTGAAGGATCCTAAAAAACTAAAAATGTAACTACCATATGGTTCAGCAATCTCACTGCTAGGTATGTACCCAAAAGAAATCAGTACATTGAAAAGGTAACTATGTTCCCATGTTTATTGCAACATTATTAACAACAGCCAAGATTTGGAAGCCACCTAAATGTCCATGAAGAGACAAATGGATAAAGTAAATGTGGTACATACACATAATGGAATAATATTCTGCCATAAAAAAAGAATGAGATCCTGTTATTTGCAACAGCATGGATGGAACTATAAGTCACTACATCAAATGAAGTAAGTCAGGCAAAGGAAAACAAACTTAAAATGTTCTTATTCATTTTTGGAAACTAAAAATTAAAACAATTAAACTCAAGAAAATAGCATAATGATGGTTATAGGAGACCAAGAGAGTTGGGAAAAGTGGAGATGATTAATGCATACAAAAAAACATAGTTAAATAGAATGGAAACAATCTAGTATTTGATAACACAACATGGTTATTACAGTTTTTATTTCAATACTTTTTGGGGTACAAGTGGCTTCTGTTACATGGATGAATTATATAATAGTTAATTCTGAAATTTTAGTGCACCCATCAGCCAAGTGGTGTTCACTGTACCTAAAGTGTAGTTTTGTTTATTTTTAAAACCCTGGCTCCCCTCCCAACCTCCCCCTTCTGAGTCTTTTTTTTTTTTTTTTTTTTTTTTTTT
>NW_016107521.1:3127406-3128750 GCF_001604975.1 Cebus imitator | reverse complement strand
GCAACCTCCGCCTCCTGGGTTCAAGCAATTCTCCAGCCTCAGCCTCCCGAGTAGCTGGGACTACAGGCATGCGCCATCATGCCCAGCTAATTTTTGTATTTTTAGTAGAGACGGGGTTTCACCTTGTTGACCAGGATGGTCTCGATCTCTTGACCTCGTGATCCACCCGCCTCGGCCTCCCAAAGTGCTGGGATTACAGGCTTGAGCCACCGCGCCCGGCCTCCCTTCTGAGTCTTTAAAGTTCATTATATCACTCTGTATGCCTTTGGGTACTCACAGCTCAGCTTTCACTTATGGTTTTTGACTTTCCACTCCCGTGATACTTCACTTAGCATAATGACCTCCAGTTCCATACAAGTTGCTGCAAAACACATTATTTCCTTTCTTTGAATGGCTGAATGGTACTATATGGTATATACACACCACATTTTATTTACCCACTCATTAGTCGATGGGTACCTAGGTTGGTTCTACATCTTTGCAATTGTAAACTGTGCTGCTATAAACATACACATGCAAGTGTCTTTTTCATACAATGACTTCTTTTCCTTTGGGTAGATACCCAGTATTGGGATGGCTGGATCAAATGGTAGATCTACTTTTAGCTATTTGAAGAATCTCCATACTGTTTTTCAGAGGTTGTACTAATTTACATTCCCACCAGTAGTGTATAAGCTTCTCTTTTCCCCACAACCACAATATCATCTACTGTTTTGTGTTTTGTTTTTTTTGAGATGGAGTCAGTCTCACTCTGTGGCCCAGGCTGGAATGCAGTAGCACAATCTCAGCTCACTGCAACCTCTACCTCCCAGTTCAAGCGATTCTCCTGCCTAAGCTTCCTGAGTAGCTGGGATTATAGGCACCCGCCACCATGTTCAGCTAATTTTTCTATTTTTAGTAGAGACAGGGTTTCACCATGTTGGCCAGGCTTGTCTTGAACTCTTGACCTCAAGTGATTGGCTTGCCTCGGCCTCCAAAAGTGCTGGGATTACAGATGTGAGCCACTGTGCCCCCACCATTTTGTTTTAATAATGACCATTCTAGCAGGAGTAAAGTGGTATCTCACTGTGGTTTTAATCTGATGATTAGTGATGTTAGGCATTTTTTTCGTATGTATGCTGACCATTTGTAGATTCCCTTCTCAGAAATGTCTATTCATGTCTTTTGCCTACTTTTTATTTTTTATTTTTTCTGAGAGTCTCACTCTGGCACCCAGGCTGAAGTGCAATGGTGCGATCTCAGCACACTACAATCTCCACTTTCTGGGTTCAAGTAAATCTCTCACCTCAGCCTCCCGAGTAACTGAGATTACAGGAACCCATCATCATGCCGAGCTAATTTTTT
>NW_016107521.1:3122186-3126346 GCF_001604975.1 Cebus imitator | reverse complement strand
AATTACTGATTTGATTCTCAGCTTGATTGACGTTGGTATATAGCAGTGCTACTGATTTGTCTACACTGATTCTGTAACCTGAGACTTTACTGAATTTATCAAATCTAAGAGTCTATGATTTTCTAGGCATACAATCATATCATCTGCTACAGCAATAATTTGACTCTCTCTTTTCCAATCTGGATACCCTTTCTCTTGCCTAATTGTTCTGGCTAGTACTTCCAAGAACTGTGTTGACTAGGAGTGGTAAAAGTGAGGCATCCTCGTCTTGTTCCTGTTCTCTGGGGCAATGCTTTCAAATTTTCCCCATTCCATATGATGTTGGCTGTGGGTATGTGTCCGGATGGCTTCTTATTATTTTGAGGTAGGTCTCTTCTACTCTCAACAGTTGGTTGACAGTTATCATAAAGTGTGCTGGATTTTGCATCTATTGAGATAATATGTTTTTTGTTTTAAATTCTGTTTATGCCCTGTATCACATTTACTGACTTGCATATGTTAAACCATTCCTGCTAGGTGAGTTTCCTGAAGACAGCAAATATTTGGATTCTGTGTCCATTCTGCCATGAAACCCACTTGGTCATGACGAATTATCTTTTTGATGTGTTGTTGGCACTTAGCTAATATTTTGTTGAGGATTTTTGCATCTGTGTTCATCAGAAAAATTGGTCTGCAGGTTTCCTCTTTTGTTGTATCCTTTACTAGTTTTCTAATTGGGATGATACTGGTTTCATAGAACGATCTAGGGAGGATTTCTTCTCTCAATCTTTTGGGAATAGTTTCAGTAGGATTGGTACCAATTCTTTGAACGTCTAGTAGAGTTCAGTTGTGAATCCATCTGGTCCCAGGCTTTTTTGTTGTTGCTGGCAATTTTTTAATTACTGATTCAATCTCACTGCTTGTTATTGGTCTGTTCAAGGTTTTACTTCTTCATGATTTAATCTAGGAAGGTTGTTTCCAGGAATCTGTCCATTCCCTCTGGCTTTTCTAGTTTGTGCACATAAAGGTGTTCACAGTAGTCTCGAATGATCTCTTGTGTTTCTGTGGTGTCGACTGCAATGTCACCAGTTTCATTTCTAATTGAGCTTATTTGGGCCCTCTTTCTTCTTGATTAATCTAGCTATTGGTCTATTAAATTTATTTTTTCAAAGCAACAGCTTTTTGTTTCACTGATCTTCTGTACTTTTTGTGTGTTTGAATTTCATTTAGTTCTGCTCTGATCTTTGTTACTTCTTTTCTTCTTCTAGCTTTAGGTTTAGTTTGTTCTTGTTTTTACAGTTCCTTGAGGTGTGACATTAGGTTGTCAATTTGTGCTCTTTCAGACTTTTTGATGTAGGCATTCAGTGATATAAGCTTTCATCAGCACTGCTTTTGCTGTATCCCAAAGGTTTTGATAACTTGTCTCATTATTACCATTCAATTCAAAGAATTTTTAAATTTCCATCTTGGTTTCATTGTTAACCCAGATATCATTCAGGAGCAGAATATTTAACTCACATGTATTTGTATAGTTTTGAGGGTTCCTTTTTGAGTTGATTTCTAGTTTTATTCCACTGTGGTCTGCAGAGATATCTGATGTAATTTCGATTTTTTAAAAATTTATTGACATGTGCTTTGTGGCCTATCATATGATCTATCTTGGAAAATGTTCCATGTGCTGGTAAGTATATTCTGGCCAGGCATGGTGGCTCACATCTGTAATCCCAGTACTTTGGGAGGCCGAGGCAGGTGGATCACCTGGTGGATCATCTTGGCCACCCTGGCCAAGATGGCAAAATCCCATCTCTACTAAAAGTACAAAAATTAGCTAGGCATGGTGGCAGGCACTGTAATCCCAGCTACTCAGGAGGATGAGGCAGAGAACTGATTGAACCCAGGAGGCAGAGGTTGCAGTGAGGCAAGATCTTGCCACTGCACTCCAGCCTGGGCGACAGAGCAAGATTCTGTAAAAAAAAAAAAAAAAAAAGAATGTATATTCTGCAGATCTTAGGTAGAATGTTCTGTAAATATCAGTCCATTTGTTCTAGCATGTCATTTAAGTCCCTTGTTTCTCTGTCGACATTAGTCTCAAAGATCTGTCTAGTGTTGCCGGTGGTGTACTGAAGTCTACCACTACTATTGTTTTGCTGTCTACCTCATTTCTTAGGTCTAGTAGTAATGGTTTACAAATCTGGGAGCTCAGTGTTAGATGCATATAAGTTTAGGATTGTAGTATCTTGTTGAATTGATCCTTTTATCATTATATCATGACCATCTTTGTCTTTACTGTCGTTGCTTTGAAGTTTGTTTTGTCTAAGAATAGCTACTCCTGTTTGATTTGGGTTTCCATTTATGTGGAATACCTTTTTCAACTTTTTGAGTTTATATGACTCCTTTTGTTAGGTGAGTTTCTTGAAGAGAGCAGATAATTGGATTCTGTGTCCATTCTGCCATTCTCTGTTAAGTGGAGCATTTAGGCCATTTACATTCAATGCTAACACTGAGATGAAGTATCATTCTCTTCATCATGTTGTTATCTAGTTTGTTTTTATTTTTATTTTTTCATTGTGTAATTGTTTTATAGGTTCTGAGTTTTAAGCTTTCTACTTTGGTGCATATCAGGCATTTGTTTCAAGGTTCAGAACTCCTTTTAGCATTCCTTGTAGTGCTGGTTTGGTAGACTTCATTTCTCCTTCATTTACAAAACTTAGTTTTTGGGATCAAAAAAAATCTTGGCTGATAGTTGTTCTGTTTAAAGAGGTTGAAGACAGGACCACATTTCTTTTGGCTTTTAAGGTTTCTGCTGAGAAGTCTACTGTTGGTCTGATAGGTGTTCCTTTGTAGGTTATCTGATGCTTTTGTCTTACTGGCTTTAGAATGCTTTCCTTCATCAGTCAACAATAATTTACTGTACATTTAAAAAGAAATAAAAGTATACTTGGAATTTCTGTTACACAAAGAAATGAGAAATGCTTAAAGTGATAGATGTGCCATTTACCCTAATGTGATTATCAAAACATCACATCTACTCCATAAATATATATACCTACTATATATCTTTAAACACTAAAAACTAAAATTTAAAAATCTAAAAAATACAAATAAATTCTGACCACTTTTAATCACCTCCACTATTATCAACCTGGTTGGAGCAACCACCATCTCTCACCTGGATTATACATTGCCTTCCAACTAGTCATCTTACTTTCTCACCTGAAAATAAACCTTTCCCCAGAGTTTACTCTCAGTAACAGCATCCAGAGTATTCCTGCTAAAGTATATTAGCATCCAAGCATGGTGGCTCACACCTGCAATCCCAACACTTTGGGAGGCTAAGATGGGAGGACTACTTGAGGCCAGGACTTCAAGACAGCCTGGGTAACATCACAAGACCCTGTCTCTACAAAAAATTTAGCCAGGCATGGTGGCATGTGCCTGTAATCCTAGCTACTTGGTTGGCTGAGGAAGGAGGATCACTGGAGCCCGGGAGTTTGAGGCTGCAGTGAGCTATAATCACTCCATTGCCAGCCTGGGCGACACAGCAAGACCCCATCCCTAAAAAAGAAAAAAAAAGAAAATTTAATTAGGTAATGGCATTCCTCTGCTCAAAATCTTCCAACAGTTTCCTGTCTCTGAGTAAATACTGCATAATAAATAAGGCTATAAGGCCCTAATAATATGATTCCCATTAACTTCCTAGCCTCAACCTCTCTCACTATTCCTCACTCACTGTGCACTATTCACATTGGTATCCTTGCTGGGCTCCCAGCTCAGAGCCTTTCCACTTGCTAGTTTACCCCCAATATCCACATCACTCCTTCTCTCACTTCTTCAGGTGTCTACTCAAACATCATCTTTTGAGCCTGTCTCTGACCACCCTATCTAAAATAGCAACCTAAGCCAAGCGCAGTGACTCATGCCTGTAATCCCAGCACTTTGGGAGGTCAAGTCAGGTGGATCACCTAAGGTCAGGAGTTCATGACCAGCCTGACCAATATGGTGAAACCCTTTCTCTACTAAAATTACAACAATTAGCTAGGCGTGGTGGTGTGCACCTGTACTCCCAGTTACTCAGGAGGCTGAGGCAGGAGAATTGCTTGAACCTGGGAGGCAGAGGTTGCATTGAGCCGAGATCGTGCCACTGCACTCCAGCCTGGGCGACAGAGCAAGATTCTGTTTCA
>NW_016107521.1:3110951-3122162 GCF_001604975.1 Cebus imitator | reverse complement strand
CAGTCCCTCCCAAAGCATATCTGCTTTATTTTTCTGCAGAGGACTTACCATTGGCACATGGTGTCTTTATCTACTCTGTTTTGCACCCTTAGAACAATGCCTGGTACAAAGGAGAAACACAAACGAATTTCTCAAAATATTTTCTCATACAGGATCCCAATCAATGCTCACACGATGATCGTGAAAAGTAGTAAAGAACAGATAAATTTCTTTTATAATCTTTTAAAATGTGAAAGCACAAATATACAAAGATGTTAAATGATTTGTCTATAATCATATAGTGAAGTGCTTGCAGAGCTAACCCTAGAATTGGGTTCCCAATATATTTTCCATTTCACATGACTGTCTCCACAAACAAATCAAAGACCAGGTAAATATATGATTTCACACAGTGATCTTTAAAAGCTCAACTTGCCATCTATTCCTTTAAACCATGATCAAACATGAAATAGCACCAGACTGGTAACATGACTCCACAGCTATTTATTTTCCTCTCACTAAAAGGGAGTAATAGAGGTCATCAGACTATTTTTAGAATTTACAGATTTTGTGACAATTCTGAGCAAAAGGAAAAAGAGGTAATGTGCCATGAAACAGTTAAGCCAGTAATCCCAGCACTTTGAGAGGCTGAGGCAGGTGGATCACCTGAGGTCAGGAGTTCAAGACCAGCCTGGCCACTATGGCGAAACCTTGTCTCTACTAAAAATACAACAATTAGCCCAGTGTGATGGCAGACACCTATAATCCCAGCTACTCAGGAAGCTGAGGCAGGAGAACTGTTTAAAGCTGGGAGGCAGAGGTTGCAGTGAGCTGAGATCACGTCACTACACTCCAGCCTGGGCAACAAGAGCAAAACTCCAACTCAAAAAAAAAAAAGAATTCAAATATTTTCTGTCCTCCCCTGCCCACTGAAGCACACTTAACACTGAAGGGTAAACCAATATCTTGGTAAACAAGCTTAAACCTGTGTCTTTGACTCTCAAAAGACCTTCTATTGCTGTTCTATACAACAGAGCATGGCAAAACAAAACGAAACAAAACAAAACCTCTATCTGGAGAGAGAATGGACATGATTATTTCTCGTAATGAGGCAAGTTTGCAAAATGAACTTACAATCTGCAATCTAGTTATAAGCAAGCAGTATTGTCAACAAATTACCAATTTTAAAACAAAAGTCATTTTGTTTTCACATTGGCAAAATAAATAGGTTTTAACCTCCAAAAATAAAAATACATAGATTCACCAATATGTGTCCATACAGGAAAATTTTCTTATATTAATTAAAAGTGCTAACAATTAGTAAGTACATTAGATTCTTCAGTAATATAGTAATTTAATTTCCAGGTTCTCACCAATACTCATTCTGCTCTTTCTGGCATCCTCTGCCACAGTTGGAAACTATGTATCTAGGTCAGAAAAGACAAGTCGCTTTTCAGAATAATTCAGTATCTTTGGCTCAAGTGTTGATATTATAATTCAACCCTTTCACAAACTCCTTTTAAAATAAAACCTGACGTAAATCACAAGATTAGTACTACTGATATTTATTAAAAACCACTGGAAAAAATAATTCTGAGGTAATGGACAAAAGAAGAACCTAAGATAGGCCATCCAATGTAATTGGTGTAAAACCAATAGGTTGGGGTCAAAGGATCTGCATTAGAGTTCCAGCTCGACTCCTAACGTGCTCGCCAATTGTGAACAAACCTCAATTTTGAGCCTCAATTCCATTGTTTATAAAGGAAAAGGGATGGACTAGACCTAGATTACTTTTACTTCTTTTAAGTCTACTTATACAAGATTTTATGATACATGAGAAATCTACAAGTACATTTCGTATTAAATCAATTAAAACTATTCCTTAAAAGTGTATGTTTTTGCAATGTAATCATACTTTAAATATCTTAGATTAAAAACTAAAAAACACAACTGGGGAAATTTGGACACTAAATATTTGACATTTGCGGATTATTTCTGGAGTGTGATAATGGTATTGTGTGAGTTTCATTTTGGGATAGGGGAGTCATACCTTTTAGAGATATATACCAAACTATTTAGAGATGAACCTATGTGAAACCTGAGATTAAAAAAATTGTAATAATCCAGTTGCAGGGGCAGGGAAGTAAAATACAATTGGTCACATGTTGATAAGAATTGAAAATGAATGACTGGGTTATTTACAGTTCACTGGGGTTCTCGCTACTTATGTATGTCTGAACATTTCCATAAGGAGATTTTTAAAACAGAAATGAATTTATTAAGCATCTAAACAATCAACTTTCCATTGATCTGTAGCAAGATGAGATTTTCATGTCATATTTTCTTCAGGCACAGCATGTCTGCTTTGGAAAGTCAATTATATCTAATTGTATAAAACCAAAGCAGGCGAAACTGTAAAAGAATAAAAAAACAGCTCGAGGAGCAATTAAATAGTAACTGACAATGTCAAAGATGTGGATACCCTATAAGAAACGATCCCGCTTCTGGTTACAGCACCTAGAGTAACTTCAACACAGAAACCCATTAAGACAGACAACACCAATATTTACTGTAGCACTGATGTTGTGCATAATCACAAAATACTGGAAATCTAAATGTCCATCAACAAGAGAATGACGATATACACTGCACAGTTTATGAATGACAGTGATCCATTTCATCATGTCTGAAGTCAAAAACAATGTTTGTTGGGGGGAAAAGCTAGTTGCAGAGTAACATAAACAAAGTGATGCCTTGAATAGATGCTTGAAAAAATGTAATATTACATATAATTTGTGGAGAGAGAGATAGACAGTTTTTTAGTGTAAAAAACATTCAAAGTAATGACAAAAAATTCTAGAGAGCGGTTACCTTTGGGAAAAGAAGGAACAGAACACATCAGGGAGGGATATACACATAATACATATCTCAGTTACGATTTCTTAGAGGAAAAAAAATCTGAAACAAGTTTGGTAAAACATTAGAATAAGAGAGAGTTATTTGTGGTGAATACACAATTGTTTATCATATTCTATTTTGTCTATAAGCTTTTAACAATTTCTAATTTCAAAATATTTTTAAAATTATGTCCACGTGTAAGAAATGTAAAAACAAAAGGAACTTTGCTCCTCTTTAGCAAGAAGCTACTTTAGCTTTGGTCTCAGCCTTCCACTACTAGCAAAATAAGTATTCAATGCAAACTAAATATTGATATTGAGCAGAAGATACAAGAAAGTTCTCCATCAAAGAAGATTATAAGGGTTTTTTTTGTTTTGTTTTATTTGGCTTTTAAGTAGAATGAGACATATTCCAACACAGAACTATCTAGGGGAGTAAAGAAGACATTCAACACGTTAGAGGGTGCTGGCTAAAGTCACTGTCACTATTATGAAGGTTCCAAAAAACACAAAAGAAGGTAATACTGCTCCAAACATTCTAATTTTAAGTACAGTAATACTTTTGTTAGGACAGATCTATGGAAAGCCCAAGATACTTCCCAAGTCCTGTAACCTGGCAGAACTCAGCCTCCAAGTTCTGCCTTTCCTGCAGATTTTGTCAGGATCTTAGCTAGTGCACAGTTAGTTGTTAGGAGGGTCCTAGAGTAGGACTTACTCTAGAGCAAGAGTCAGCAAACTTTTTCTTAAGGGCAAAGTAATAAACATTGTAGTCCTGTGAGCCACACAGTCTCTGTGGAAACTACTGACCTTTGCCATTATAGCACAAAAGCATCCATAAACAATATATACTTGAATGAGTATGACTATGATTTAATAGTATTGCTTATCCCAGCTTTACCACATGGTTTTTTCTAGTGTTTCATCCAGATGCCTGGGAGGTCTCTCAATTGTGGCCGGGACAAAGTTCTAACATCCCTTAGCCACATATTTCCAGTATTTGTTCCACTGCCAACCCTGTGGCAGCCACCTAATAAACCCTCCACAATCTTTCCGAATCACGGATAGCCCAACACTCTGGAAGAATTCATGAGAAACTCAAACACAAACATTTGGGAACCTCTCTTGTACAGCTTCCTCTTATCTGGTTCCCTTCCCCAAAGACTTTAGCTGTATCAAGTGTACCAAATCCCAACCTCTGCCTCCTCAGCGTAGTTAAAGTGACCACACTCTGCTTGCACTCCAGGTCAGCAAATTGTCCTCGGGCAGAAAAAAGGAGTAATCACTTAGCTCTCATCATCAGTGTCAAGACTGCAATCTTGTGCTGCCTGTTGCCCAAAGCCTGAAAATGTTCCCACATATATTCTGTCGAGTTTCATAGTTGTTTATGGGAAGAAGGCTAGTCTAGAACTAGTTACCCATAATACTTACAAGTCTTAGTCAATAAACATTCCAGTTTCTACTATATATCAAAACCTTACCTGGGGTACAGTTAAATCTGATGCTATCATGTAATCGAAAGAACATTATGATGGGCATAACTAGCCATTTATTCATCCATCCAACCAAAAAATACTTAATACAACAAATACCAGGAAAGGACTTAACTTTATGTCTTCAAGCTTCAGTATCAACAACACAGCCTAAAGTGGGATTACAACCTGCCCAGCTAATTACATAGACTTGTGGTAAGAATTAAATGAAAAAATGTAAAGCATCTGATAAAGTACTACACGAATATGCTATTTTTGTGATGGCAACAATCGTACTCTTATTAGTAAAGCACAAGAAGTTCACTATGTATACTTTCCCAAAAGCAGAAACAACATGTAAGGAGGATGGCTATAAAAGTGTATGGGGTATGTGTGTGCATGTATGTGTGCACAGGTGTGCTGGTGAAGGTTTCCAGATTTCAAATCTGCTAGAGAACAGGGCGCATATATAGAAGGGACAGGAGATATGGGTATGTACCATACAAATGTTGATAAGCAGAATGAATAGAGAAGCACTTAAGTGAAACACTTTTTTAAAGTTAAAATTAAAGTTTAGAAAAATTCATTTTTAAAACTGTTTTATTACAAAAATGTATATATTTCTTTAGGTTAAGCTTATAATACATGGTTTCATTTCTAATATTTTCAAGCTCAACAATAAAAATAATTTTCAAAATAAGTAATAAATTTGTTTAGATAAGTAACACAGGTCAGACACATTTTCTCAACAATGGTTGCTGTACCCAAAAAACTATATAAAGAGAGAGAGAGAGAGAGAGAGAGGGAGAGAGAGGGGGGAGGGGGAGAGAGAGAGCGAGAGAGAGTGCTCCAGAGAGAGAGAGAGAGCACGCACGCGAGCACAACCATGAGCAAGGTTCCAAGAAAGGGTAAATCATTCATGAAACATACAGGCTGCTGAGAGTTTAGGGAAAAGTCATGGTAGCAGATCAGTGAACCTTATTCAGGTACTTGTATTCAAAAAACAAATGTGTATCTACCTTTTAACATAGGCTTATTTTCTATTTGGGGATTCGGAATGAGCAATTTGTAGTTATACATATTGGTATATCTGAAATGCTTCCTATTCTTTCATTTTCTTAAACTATCTTACTCCTTTTTATCTATTCTACCACTGCAATCTCAAGCCTTTAAATAAGTGTCAGCTATAGTGTTAACAGACATTGGCCTACAAAATGAGAAAAAGAAAAGTCAATTATTTCTTAAAGACACAAAAGTGTAACTATAAAATAAATCTTAGTGTACTAAAATCAAGAACTTTTGGTCATCAGAAAACACTGTGAAGATACATCAAAAACCAAGTTACAAACAAGTTTTGAAATACATACATCCAACAAAAGATAGGCATCAAGAATATAAAAAGAAGTCTTAAAATCCAAAACAAAAGCGTGCGTGCACACACACACACACACACACACACACACACACACACACACAAACAGGAGAAGGGGAAGAAAAAAGGGGGAAAAAAAGGCAAGAACAAGCATTTCACAGAAGGTAAAACACAAAACCAATAAAAATAGAAGAAAAAGTATTATAGAAAATAATCAAGCAGGCTGGGCACAGGGGCTCACTCCTGTAATCCCAGCACTTTGGGAGGCGGAGGCGGGTGGATCAGGAGATCGGCAGTTCAAGACCAGCCTGGCTAATATGGTGAAACCCCATCTCTACTAAAAATACAAAAGATAGTCAGGTGCAGTGGTGGGTGCCTGTAATCCCAGCTACTTGGAAGGCTGAGGCAGGAGAATCACTTGAACCTGGGAGGCGGAGGTTGCAGTGAGCTAAGATAGTGCCACTGCACTCTGGCCTGGGGGACAGAGCAAGACTCCATCTCAAAAAAAAAAAAAAAAAAAAAAAAAAAAAAAAAAAAAAAAAAAAAAAAAAAAAAAAAAAAAAAAAAATCCAAGCAAATGAAACAAAACTAAAATATCATTTTACATCTATTCAAGTTCCAAAAAAAATTAGAAGTCTGAAAATACCAAGAACTGGAAAGAATGTGGACCCACTGAGTCTTTTTTATGTATTGATGGTGGAAAAAAATGTTCAGTCTTATTTCACAAACTGAACAGTCCCATAACCTATTATGTAAGGATTTTACTCCTAGGTATACACCAAGAGAAACTCACACATGTACAAACAAGAGACACATATTAGAATGTTCATAGCAAAACTGTTCACAACAGCAAAAACCTGGAAAACGTGAAATGTCCATTTGCAGGTAAATGAACAAAGTATGTACATTAAGATAATAGATTATTCGACCAAGTGGATGAATTACGATGACATGCAACAATATGAATAAAATTTAACATTACATTAAGTAA
This sequence comes from Cebus imitator, assembly GCF_001604975.1. NCBI lineage: Eukaryota > Metazoa > Chordata > Mammalia > Primates > Cebidae > Cebus > Cebus imitator. Next base: position 3,115,454 of record NW_016107521.1, on the reverse strand, counting down.
AAACGCTAAGCCCCAAAATGATTAAATCACAGAATAACCTTTTTATAAAAATAAAACCAAAATAAAAAAGTATTCCTTCTAAGAATCCATATATGATAAAGTTATATAAAAACAGAAAGCAAGAGGATGACTATGAAATTCAGGCTTGAATTCAGTCAAGGGAAGGCATGGGGATAGGATGGTTGGGGAAACCTAGAGGTCATAAGTACCTACCTTCCCCCCCCGACCATGGTGGATAAACAAGTGCTTATTGCATTTTTTAAAATAAAACAAAAACAGGCCAATGAGACTATGTCATAAACAAGGATTGTGACTAATCCATTATCCAATTCTGAATACATTATATCCAATTCTTTAAAAAGCTTTTCAGCCTATATTAAACTTTTACTAAATTAAGTTTTGGTCTTCCCAACTGGAGTATAATTTGTTTAATTTAGGCCAAATCTGTTCAACTATAAACAGTTGTTATACTATTTTCCTAATATGGATAACTTTAAACTACTAAATTACTAATACAGTGTCCTCCTAATTTATCACATCAGAGTATAATTCAGACTATAATCTAACTCATGGTATATCCAATCTAACAGTATTAATAAAACTTCAACTTAATAAGTACTCAGTTTGCTACATACTAGAAAGAGAACAAAAACTTCCACAATCTATGGAAAATAATCTTTCTTTTTACAAGATGACTCTCACCTAACCCCTAAAACATAGACACCAACTCAAAAAAGAACATTCTTTGTCCTGAATGACACTTTCAAGTCAACCTTAGTAATTTTTCCAACCTTTTGCTCAGGGAAAAAAAAAACTACAATGCAAAACTTCTTCCTTAATACAGATTTTTCTCAGTTATTAGAAAACTCAACATTAGGATTTTCATAACAACTAACCCAGCCACTTAATAAATAAATGCATGCATATATACTTAATACTTCAGGAGAAAGTAAGACCATAAAAAGAATTTGTTCTAATGAGTTTCAATTACTGTATTTTGTAATTTCCAATGTGTTACTTATAGAACTTTATATTTACCTACCTATAACAGGGGTTCATGAAGAAAACAGTATAGGTATATTACTAATTGATAAGCATTTGTCAAATGATTTTCATATGTAAAAAGGGTCTCCTGTCTGAATTTCTAGTGGAAAACAAACTTCAAACTTTTAAAAGTTGTATATTCATTAGCTGCAAGGTTTTAAACTGTCCAACTATTTGGATAATACTGAACTCTCCAATCCTCGCCCCCCACCCCCCGCACCAAGAGAGAGAGAGAAAAATGGGAAAGAACAACCAACACCAGTAATAATGTGACAAGTGGACTCAGTTATTTAGTTGTTATTCATCTGTCAAACATTCCCAGATCTCTTTGGCTTTCCCAAGATAGGTCCTTCACATTGCTATCAAGAATATTATTCCCAGATAAGGAGGATAAGAACACTGAAGGCAATCTAGAAATAGAGACACTTCCTACCAGGCAAGATATGAATAAGTGAATAAATTTGAGTCGTAAATATACAAATACACATTCCCATACAGTGCTATACAAAGCAATTCTTATTAAGAATTAAGCAAAATAAATTATGCATCACAGACATTCCTGTGTGGTTCAAAATGTCAACATTTGACAGATGAAAGGACCAGACTCATAAATTTAAAAATTCTTACAAGATCGTGCAACTAGTAAATGGCACAGATTAAATGCAAATTCAGGTCGGATGACTAGACTTCACAGAAAATTTAAGAAAAAAAGAACTATGTAAGGAGACCAGAGCTACAGTGTTGAAATGTCCACTTGGCCATAAAGGCTTTTCCCTGACTCTGCAGATTCCGTTTCCTGAAAAATAATCATCACCTGCCTACGTGCTCCCCAAGGCTACAATGAGGGTCCACTTACTAACAGTCATGGAAATAGTTCGAAAATTACAGAGCCTTAAATAAACAGGAAAGATTACCCTTCCAACCTAATCAGTATACTGAAACTCAAGGGACAGCGATACAATGCCATGAGCTTGTGACTGGTGTTTTCTCAGTCTGCAACAAACTCGGCACTTCAAGAACAATCCTGACTAAATCTTAATTATTCAGAGTGTGTAACTGATAAATGGAAAAGTACAACCACCAGGCTTGTTTTTCGAAACTTGGTAACTTTATTAAAGAAGGAGAACAGAATCAACTAAATTCAGTTTCCAAAGGCCTCTCCACCAGTCTCTAATAGTAATAATAACCAGGTACTCAGTTACACCTTTACATGAATTACTTCAGTTAATCCTCAAAAACCGTCGGTGGAGGATATGATTATACCAACTGGACACAGGAAACAATAGTTTAGAGGAATGAAGTGAGTTACCTGAGATCAAGCAGCTAGTCTGCAACAGAGATGGGATCAGAATTAGACCACCTGCACTGGGAATGGTGGTTCACACCTATAATCCCACCACCTCGGGAGGCTGAGGGAAGTGGATTACCTGAGGTCAGGAGTTTGAGACCAGCCTGGTAAACATGGTGAAACCCTGTCTCTACTAAATATACAAAAATTAGCCGGGCAGGGTGGTGCACACCTGTAGTCCCAGCTAGTCAGGAGGCCAAGGCAGTAGAATTGCTTGAACCTGGGAAGCAGAGGTTGTAGGGAGCCAAGATCACACCACTGCATTCTAGTCTGGGTAACAAAGCAAGACTCTGTCTCACCAAAAAAGAATCACTGAAAGTAAAACTACAGTTTGATCCAACAATCGCACTACTTGGTATCTACTCAGAGAAAAAGAAGTCATTATACAAAAAAATACTTGCACATGCATGTTTATAGCAGCACAATTCACAAAACTGCAAAAATGTGGACCAACCCAAATGTCCACCAATGAGTGGATAAACTTTGGTTTGTGTATACACACACACACACGTGCGTGCACATGCAATGGAATACTACTCAGTCATAAAAAGGAATGAATTAATGACATTCTCAACAACCTGGGACTCGAGACCATTATTCTAAGTGAAGTAACTCAAGAATGGAAAACCAAACATCATGTGTTCTCACTAATAAGTGGGAGCTAAGCTATGATGATGCAAAGGCATAAGAATGATACAAATGACTTTGGGAACTCGGGAAAGGCTGGGAGGGTGGTGAGGGATAAAAGACTACAATTCGGGTTCAGTGTACACTGCTTGGGTGATGGGTGCACCAAAATCTCACAAATCACCGCTAAAGAACTCATGTAACCAAATACCACCTGTTACCCAAACATCTATGGAAATTTTAAAAAATTTAATTGATAATTTAGAAAAAAAAAAATCAAACCACCCAGCTACAGAGCTGAGACTCTTCATGACTCATTATGCTAATAAAGCTTCTGCAAAAAAGCCCATCCCGTCCAGGCATGGTGGCTCACACCTGTAATCCCAGCATTTTGGGAGGTCGAGATGGGCAGATCAGGAAGTGAGGAGATGGAGACCATCCTGGCTAACACAGTGAAACCCCGTGTCTACTAAAAATAGAAAAAATTAGCCAGGCATGGTGGCGCAGCTGCTCCAGAGGCTGAGGCAGGAGAATCACTTGAATCCAGTAGGCGGAGGTTGCAGTGGGCCGAGATTGCGCCACTGCACTCCAGCCTGGGCAACACAGCTCCATCTCAAAAAAAAAAAAAAAAAGAAACAAACAAAAAAAAAGCCCATCCCTCTAATCAGGTCACAAGCTACCTCTCAAGAAAGCCTTCCCTCATCCCATCCCAAGTCTAACATTAACTCTCCCTCCTTTTTGTTCTCAAAACAATTTCCTCTTGGACACCTTACCTACCTATATCATAGTCATACAAGTATGAATGAACAACTATGAAAATCTTAGTATTATGAATCTTCACATTTATGCACGTGTTTATATGTTTACGTGTACATATACATATAAAATCCTGATTTTTTAAAACAAAATTTTACTTTAGTCTCTGGGCATATAAATTGCTTTGCATTATAGTTTCTGGTGTCCACATTTTTGCCCCTCTCATTAATAATCAGAGACCATGGTACCGATAGTGATTCCACCGTTCCTGGGTTAGTGGTCTACGGCAAGCATGTAACTAAGTCAGCGGAGCTGCCTCATGCCAAAGCCCAATTTCTTTTTTTGTTTATTTGTTTGTTTGTTAAAAGAGATGGGCTCTCACTCTGTCACCCAGGGTGCAGTACAGTGGCACAATCATAGCTTACTGCAGCCTTGAGCTCCTGGGCTCAAGCAATCCTCCCACCTCAACCTCCCAAAGTAACTAGGACTACAGGCATGCACCACCAAGCCTGGCTAATTGTTTATTTTATTGCAGGGACAGGGTCTCACTCTGTTGCCCAAGCTGGTTTCCAACTCCTGGGCTTAAGCAATCCTCCAGCTGCAGCCTCCCAAAGCACCAGAATTACAGGCATGACCCACTGTGCCCAGCCTGAAGCTCTTTACTTACATAGCTCACCCAATCATTAAAGCCACTAAGATCTTAATTCTTTTTTTTTTTTTTTTTTTTT
>NW_016107521.1:3105519-3110006 GCF_001604975.1 Cebus imitator | reverse complement strand
TGATCCACCCGCCTCGGCCTCCCAAAGTGCTGGGATTACAGGCTTGAGCCACCGCGCCCGTCGAGATTCTGGATTCTTATCTTTTCAAAGCACAAAGTTAGATCTACTCCTAATCTCTGATAACAGTTAAAGAAAGGATTTCAGAAATCTGATTTCCCACTATTCTGTTGAAAATTAGACTCAATCATGCTTACTCCATAACCTACTCACAGAAATAAAACGTTTAACGCTTGTAATGAAATTTTTCAAAATACCATTCTTAACATCTTAAACCCTCCACTCTTATGCATTCAACTTAGGACATTACCTTCTCCCTCAGGAAGTGTCCTCTGATCTTGACCTATACCTCTACCCCTTCCCAATCCTTTCCCTAGCATGGACTGAATTAAGCAGTCCTCCCGTATCTCCCACTGCACTAGTTTTCCCTTATGTTTTACCACTTACCAGCTCTGTAACTACATGTTCCTAGAAGGCAGATACTGTGTTTTGCTCTCTGCTGTATATTCCTACTATATATCACAATGCCTAGATAGTAAGCTCTCAAATAGTTGTCAAGTGAATAATCAAATGTATAAATGATTGATGACTCAATTATAACTCCTGGTACTTCCAGGTGGGAATATGTACAACTCCTCATCATTCTTCATAGTTGTAGCACAGCTAGGCTCATAATTTACAACAGACAGTCTTGCCATAGAGATGTCTATCGTACTCTATGCAAATATATGCCATGACCACAGCTATTGTGCTTACCACCCCTTAGTCACTGAGAAGCAAATCCAAGCTTATCAGAGGGTATCTGAACTGAGGTCCTGACCACAATTCGTTCTAAAATGCTTTATTCCCAGATATTTTAATCAAGGAAACTACCCATATAAATAGCAAACAGTGCTACGATATCATGTACGATTACATGTCCCATTTCTAAAACTGATTACCTTGGCAAATGAATCTTCATTTCTGATCTCCCATATTCCATAGAGTGTATAAGACACTTCACGTTAATTATCTAAATTAATATTTACATCAACTCTACAGGGTAAATGTGATACAATCAGTTTCCATTTTAAGGTTTACAAAATGAAACTCAGTTAAGTAACTTGTCCAAAAGCACACAAGGGCAAATCTACAATTTGAATCCAAGTCTGTTAGGTGCCCAAACCTATGGTTCTCTACAATATTAAGTGCCCTCAAGTAAAAGATACCTGCCTTATCTGCTTCACAAGATACTATGAATCAACTAAAAAATTGAGCTACAGTGTCAGGAAGAAATAATCACCCAGTAACTTAAAGTCAGGCTTTCCATTTAGTATTATATATAAATACAAACTCAAGCCAAAATATAAAAGGAACTTCAAGAATCAAAACTGCCATAATGAATGAGTTACCGATGCTATCACGTGAAAATCTAACTCACCGTTACAAGTTGGGCTTTTTCAAAACTAAGTTATTCAAAATGATAGAAGGATAATCTGACCATCTGTTAACCAGGTGGTTAAAGGTGAGGAAAACAAACCAGAAAGAAAAAAAAGTATCTTATTCCAAGAATAACAAACCATATGCAAAGATACTCCCTTGCCAATTTATAAGAAACACAAAGAATGTGAAAAAGAAATAGGAAAAATAATGAGACAACATTTAAGAGAATGTCTTTTTTAAGTTGTCAGTTAAAACAAGGTACAAATCATTGGTAATTAGACCACAGAAGATCTGAAATACAACCTAAGAAAAAGTGTCATGTGTTTAGTTCCTCTGAAATTAAAAGCATGCCCACTTATAGGCATATTCTCTCGTGAAATCATTCTAATCAATAGTCACCAGATAAAATTAAAACTCCCTTAAAACTATAATTAGCTACTAGATAGGTTATAGTTTAAAGCCAATTGACTTAATAAATTGGTGAATTATTCTAGTCTTAAACATATGTGATGTCCATTCTTATTTCCCACTGTTCTTTACTGACAGCATTTGAAGATTCTGGCATTTTAGTACTGCAAATCCACATTAGCTTCTCGGCGACATATGCCTGCTTTTCAACTTCTTAAAGATTAATGAGCCTCCACTTAAATGCATTTCTAGCTTGTCAGTCCTGATGCTTCAACAGCTTTATACAATTTCTCTTGGAATAAAATTTTAACAGAGAAGGCAGTTTTTTATTCTTTATATTTATGGTGGAAACTTAGCATCCTCACATTGCAAACAATTTCCTGAAGAAACCAAAACTAAACAATGCCCATAGATAATGTTTCCAAATTTAGCACCCAGCACAATTTCTACATCTTTCCTATGGCAGCTTTACAGCTTCCGTCTATGACATACTGTCTTTCCTCTCTTCTTACTTACACATTCTTAACACAGAATGTTTTCTTTACTGTTGTTCACCATTATTTTTATAAATATAATGAGTTAGCTGATGAGTGGACTGAGAATATGTAATGTGTAATCACAAAAACAACGCAATGACAAAATAACCTAAATGAATTATACGGCTTATTTATACATTAAATATGACTTTTAAAGGACATAAATTTCCTATATGAGATGCAGGGGCGTGAAAATATAGTTTGGTTAGTAATTATCCCAGATATATTCTACTGGTGACTGGAATTATGATTAACCATGTGCCAGGCATGGGGTGAATACTAGCATACATGATCTAATTTAATAACAATAACAATGATAATAATAAAACGATGCCTAACATTTACACAGTGCTTACTGTTCTAAGTACATTTCACATATCATTTCACTTATCCTTGTGACAACCCTATAAAATAAGTACTATTATTTCCAATTCACGGATGAGGAAATAGAAAAATTTAACCCATAGTATAAATGAGGAAGTGACAAAGCATAATTGAAATTTAGGTTGGAATATAAAATCAAGCCAAGCTCTTGCCCTGTAAATAATCACTGTATCACCCTATCCCTAAACAATTCTACAAGGGCTCCCTATGCCCTAAAAGAGAACAGGAGTTTACAATTTCCATAATGAGACACCACCTCACATACAATCTTATCTTCAACAATATTTATAAACTTCAGCTGGAGCCAAATCGACCTTGCTGCCATTCCCCAAATCCATCATTCAGTCCCTGAGAAATGTGTCATTAGGCAATGTCATCACTGTGTGACATCACAGAGTATACTTACACAAACCCAGATGGTATAGCCTTCTATACACCTAGGTTATTATAGCCTTTTGCTTCTAGGCTACAAACCTGTACAGCAAGTTACTGTACTGAATACTGCTGCAGGCAGTTGAAACACAATCTAAAGGTATCCACACAGAAAAAGTACAGTAAAAATATAGTATTATAATCTCATGGGACCATCATTGTACATGCAGTCTGTCATTGAAACATCATTGTGCAGTGAATGACAATTTAAATTTGTGAGCTTAAATGTATGCAATGAAGTATCCAACTAAAATGGCATGCAATTTGAGAAAAGGGTAAAGGAAGTTAAAGTATTCGAAGATGCAAACATTGTCAGTACTACCAGTTACGAATTAACAATAGACTCCAACAAGTCAACAATGTATCATTGTATTTTCTAAGAAAACCACTAAAAGGACTGTATAACTAACTTCCAAATAACTAAGGAGAAAGCATGATGTATTTTTTAAAATACCCCAGTACAATGCCACTTCCTCTCAAAGTACGAAGTAGTAACTTTTCAAAAATGAAGAAGCCAAGACTTAGAAGGGTTAAGTGACTTCAAAGTTGTACAGCTAGTACACAGGACTGGAATGTGAAATCAGGTCTGTACAGCTCCAAAATTTATATTATTTCCATGACATTATGTTAATTCTTGGTGGAAAAAGCAAAATGACCAAGTGACAATAAAATGGAGATAAGTTTTTTTTTTTTTTTTTAAGATAGTGGAAAGAATAGAGAAGGAAAATAGCAAAGAATTGTTAAAAAGAGAAGGGGAGGTAAGCTGAGTGAAGCATTGGGTCTCTCCGGCCTGCCTGTGTTTCAGTTCATAGTCTCCTTTACCTTGGCTGTGGCTGGGACCCTCAACATGCTCCTGCTAAGGGATGCCCCTTTCCTACCATGACCCCAGAGAGCCCTTCCTCCCAAAGTCCCTCTGTGTCCCTCTGCCATCCCTCCAACATCCTGCCACTCACATCCTCCATGGGTGGCGGGAAAAGAGAGAACAGGCATGCTCTTCACACTTTCTCAGTAACCAGTAAAGATGTCCTCAGACAAGTCACCCTGGGGCGCACTTTCCCCATTTCTAAAATGAGGGGTTGGATTAGATAATCTCTTAAGACCCTTCAGAGTCACAATTTATTATCGATTAACTTTTAAAAATCTACCTTTTATTTTGAAAACATAAAAACCCTCAGGAAAATTAAAAGAATATTACAATTAACACCCATGTACTCTTCACATAGGTTCATCAATAATGTTTCGCTACATTTAATGTATCTCCGTGTTTTGTGAAACCATTTGAAGGTAAGTTGCAAACATCTTGACGTC